>NC_135325.1:55570753-56170753 GCF_048772815.1 Callospermophilus lateralis | reverse complement strand
GGGGTCCCAACCCTGAGTTCTTCTCTGGATAGGAGGAAGAAAGTAAGCTACAGGGAATTCTGAGGGTGGAATTAGTATATGGAACAGGCCTGGGTGTGCATTCCTGTTTAACAAAATCATCAGTTATTGTTAAGTTTGAAACCTGTACTTTGTAAGTCTGACTTATTTTTTTTCTTGAATTCTCTTTTTTTTCTTTGTTTATTTCCTTTTTGGTTTCTCTTAGTTATAATCAAGATTCATTGGAAAATTCCATCCTGAGGGGGCAAAGATTTGTCCATACTTGGTCTGGAGAGAAAAAGGGTCTGAGTAAAATCCTGGCACTGACTGTGCTAGGAATGGTGGTAGGAACAAAGGGGTAATGTTCCATAGTGGACTAAGGAGGGAAACCAGAGGGAAAAGGATGGGGACATTGAAATAGGCATTGTCTTCCCATTAGAATTTTCCATCCATAAGCTCACATTTTGAGGATTTTGTGTTCTATTCAACTGAGGCCAGCAGAAAGGGGTTATATTTAGACAATATTTTTATATATCTCCTAGGACATGTGGTTTCTGAGTGTGAGCTATTATTAAACAATATTCTTTTATTTAGCCCAGGATACCCAGGTTCTAGTCAAGCAGACAGAATATTACACCTTTTGGATAGGGTGGGGGTATGATTTCCAGCTTCTAAAATTTTACTGTCAAGCACCAGGGTTTCTATCAATGGGAATACTAAAGTTAAGCCTTTGGCCTGTGCCCCCACCAGGGACTCTTAGAAGAATAGAATATTTTGGCCAAGATAAAGGCCTTGAGTAGAAAAGAATAAACAAATATTAATTCCATGTTGCTAGATCCACCACTAACTCCCTGGAGAGTTTCAGACATGGCAGGGTGCAGAACTGACCCTTACAGATGAAAATACAAAAGGGACAGATTTTAGTTTGCCCTAGCAATGAACTTTAAAATCAGAGATTTCTATGGATGAATTAAGCTATCTGAGGAAGTTCTAAACTTTGGGTCTTGGACAGAATTATTCTTTAAGGTTTCTTTCTACCCTGCTCAAGTGCTAAAAGACAGTAATGGGAACAGAAATTAAATAGATACATGTGCTAGCTGGTGGTGAACTTTCACCAGGTGGTGAATTTCACTGTGCTATTGATGGTTCATGCTTCCATGTGCATAAAGATACAGCTTATAATCACCTTGGACACACTTTCCCACACATATTTTTAGCCACATGCAAAAAACATTTGAGCTTCTTGGTTTAATGAACTCTTACCCATTAATCTTCCTTTAACCCTCCCCAATATCTATCTCTCTCTCTCTCTTTCTCTCTCTCTCTTTTTCCCATTGAAAAGCATTCTCACACTTCCCTCCTAAGCAGCAGTGCAGAATTCTTCTGTGAGGATATCTGGAGTTGCTGAAAATGCCTTTGTCTATGCATATACATGTATTCCCTCTGACCTTAAGGGAGATGCAATGCCTGGCTTGCATTTCTCGCTGAGAATTTGTTAGAGATACTCACATAGCCCACTCTGGTTTGTCAAGAACACAGCCACCCAGTCCCAATCTTACAATGTTGAAATTAACTTCTGAAAGTAGGTCAGGCTTGAATCCTCCATGCCAGAATGGGGGTGAGGGACAGCTGGTAATTACACTTTCCAAAATGGCACAGTTATTTCCCCCTGCATTTAACTTTTTCTTCCACTCTCCCTCCTTCCTTCTTTCCTCTTTCCATTCACTGCTGCACCTTACTTCTGTTCCTTCTTTTCTTGTTTCTTCTCCTCTGTGTTCTTCTGTCCTTTACTTCCTCCTGCTTTCATTAGTAGCATAGTGAGTGGATAGTATATAGACAGCATCACAAGAAAGAGGACATTCTACTATTCTCCATGTTCCCTTTTGTCCAGAGTGAAGATAACCACAATAACATTGAGTTACACCTTCCAACTGTCTATATGGTGCCCAGAGATCCTAGAAAAACACCTAGCAGGAGAACCTAGTGAGATCAGGAAGATAGAAAGACTGCATAAGGTAGACAACATCTAAATACAAGGTCTGTCTTACCATTTCTCTGTGTGACCTTGGATAAATGACTAAATCTGTCTGAACTTTAGGCAATTATCAATAAAATGAATATCATAACATATATTACATGGAAGGTTATTGTTACAATTATATGAGCTCATACACGTGAAAGCACCTATCATAGCTCACGTTTAGTAGGTGCTGGATGAATACAGTCTTCTCCTGTGCCCCAAGTGAAATTTATCATATTTGCTTTGATTTTATTTGCCCCATAACAGTTCTCAACAATGTCTTCCCCTACATAAACAAATTCATTTGATTAGATCACTGGCATCTTTAATAGGGTCCTGAAAGAGAAGTTATCACATGACAAGGTAAGGAGCCACTCTCCCCAGTCTGATAGGCTCCACTGAGTTATGGACCAGTATGAGGCCATCTGTGGGTTTTAAGGCAGCCAGACAGAACACAGTAGCATGTGCCTCCAATAATAGGACTGGCTTGGCAACCAATGTGAAATGTTGGCCAAATTAAGCAATACTTCTAACATTCCTGGAATATTGAATAGGAAAAATCCATTTCAGGAAAGTTCCACCTCCTGGTGAAATGTTCTGCCCCTAATGGATACCTTAAAACCACCAAATGGTGAGCTACTTGGTACAAAAGGGATTGAGGTATCAGGCAGGATGAAATTTGGAGACTTCTGGAATTTTAGAAATCATTTAATCACATTTCTTCAAGGGTACCTATGGGCATGGGGGGGGAGAGAGAGAGAGAGAGAGAGAGAGAGAGAGAGAGAGAGAGAGAGGTGCAATTTCACATAGATAGCAAGATACAGATTGGATTGGAGGCCTAGAATATAGGCTTTCACATGGTACATTTCTTGCTTGCTTTCTTAACTTATTAAAGCACCACCACAACTGAAAGCAATGATACCTTACCTGGATTTACCTAACATGCTTTCAAGGATGTTATCCTACTGCTAGATAGAATCCCTCCGACTGCCTGAAAAAAATGCCCCCATGTGTTAGCTGTTTTCTAAAAAACCTTTCCCATAATCACAGAGCCTGTTCTCCTCTCTCAGGGAAATTGTATTTCCTTTAAATGTTTGTTTCCTTCAGGAGAAAGACCAGGGCTGGACACATTTTTTGAAGGAGATTTTATCTTAAGAAAGCGGGGACACTGGACTTGGAAAAGCAGAGTGCAGTGGTCCTGAAGAAAGGAAAGGTTTGATTTGTTGGGTGTAGGCCCCTTTCTCAGGCACATTTTGGGTCCCTTTCAGAATCCTCTTCCTCCCATCATCACAGAGAGTGAGATTTCCCATTCCTGTGTGTCCCAACACCTCCTGTGCCTGGCCTGTCTCCCTTTCCTGAGCTACCTTCTGGATAGTGGATTAGCTTCGATAACAGATGTTTATAAAATGTTTAAAGTGTTTATGAAGTGTTTAAAATGTTTATAAAATGTGAAAACATTTTATTATGATTGTTTCAACATGTGTCTTAGCCTGGAGGAAGAGACTGAAAGTTAATTAAGGCCCCTAGAGGTTTTATAGCATTGAAGTCACAATCCCACAGAACTATCCAGCTGACAGCCCCTTTTGAGACCAACCAAGTCAATCTTTTCACTGTACAGATGGGCTAGGGTCACTGAGGCCCAAGGAGGGGGGTGTGCTTTATTGGCTATGTGGTGTATCCTGAACCACAGCTCTAGTGTAAGAACTTATACACATATGGAAGGCTTGCTGCCAGAGCTGGAGATGTTTACAGACTAGGGAAAAAACAAGACACATAGGAATGCTCACATGCTTACTCTCTCTCTCTCTCTCTCTCTCTCTCTCTCTCTCTCTCTCTTTGCTTCCCTCTCCCAAGAATTTACACACACACACACACACACACACACACACACACACACGATTTAAATTTGACATTCATACAACGTTTCTCCATGTTGCCACCCTACCTCAATAAATCTTAGCTCAAAGCAGCAAATTAAGAGGAGGCAGAGAGGTATACTCTAAAATTTACTTCAGAATAAAAATATTTTAGTTATAGAAAGAACTCAGGAGCAGGAGCACTAACTTTATCACTAATGATCTATGGCCTAGGGAAAATTCTTTTCCCTCAGAGCTGACTTAATTCAGGGTCTTTTAAAACTTTTACATTTTAGAGGTTGATGAGTCCCAGAGTCCCAAGACATGGTAACCTAATCTAAGTTAGTTAAAGAAAGCTGGGTTTCTGACTGCACATATGACATCAAACTAACACAACACACATCTAGCCTCTCCCTCTAGGGAGATGAAACAAGCAGGGGTTCAGCAAGAACCCCTTTACCCTATCTTGAATCTCTCTTAGCTATTACCCAGGCTTAGTTTCCTGAAAATTCATCTCACTTTTCAGGTTGTAAAGGAGCTCAGAGAAAGATCCACAGAAAGAATGCCACTATGGGATAGTTCAGCTTCTTTTGCAAAAGTCCAGACAAACTGGGCCATGTCTTACAGGGAAGTTAGTTAGCCTAAGAGGTAGTAAGAAACCAAGTCCTATAAAGACTAGGTGAAGAAGCTAGGGCTGTATAACTTGGAGAAAAAAAAGAGTTAAGAGGACATAGTATATTTCTTAAGACCTTTAAAGAGATTTCACAGGGAAAAGGAAGCATACATGTTTTATGTGATTTCCAGAAGGGGCTTTTGGAGGGAAGCCACAGGGAGGCAGATTTAGTTCCACACAAGTAACATTTGGAGTGGCTCCTGGATAGACAAGATGATCTGGAGAAGTAATAAACTCCCAGGCAATAGAAGTATGTCAACAGACAATGATGAGCACTTGTTTCCAACAATGAATAGTCATATAGCCTACTTCAAAGGTCTCACCTACTTCTTAGACATCATTCCTTCTTCAGAGGCTGCATAGCAAACAAAGAGCAAAGCCTAGAAGCATAGAGATTAGGTCTAATTGATGAATTACAGGTGAAAGAGAGCAGATGGGGGATTTGGGCCATATTGGGAGTCTTTTGATGGATGTCTAGATATACAAGCATTAGAAAATCATGCAGATGTTTTCCAAGAGGGAATCCTTATCAAATTGTACCAAAACTTGGCTTCTGGCTTTTTCACCAGGTTTCTACTGTCTCCCTTCCTTTGCCCAAAATTGGGAAATTTGCAGCATTAGCTGAGAACACTCACCTGTCCCAGCAGAAATAGGCTTTCTTCAGTAAACATTCAACACCAACCCCCCAGTCGTTTGCCTGGGCCCATGGTGGCACCAGGCCCCCACTTGCTGCCTTACCATAGGTGACCACCGTTAGGTGACCCAGGAGCAGCAGACCCAGCAAGATCCCCATCACAGTCAGAGCCACTTCTATCCTTTCTTCCAGCCTCCAACTGCCAAGGAGACTTGAACTCCTGGTGGCTGCCAGTGTCTGTGTCTGCTCACTTCCCTTCCTTATCTATATCTCTGACTTGAACTCCTAGTCCCACCGCACATTTCCCTTCCTTTCCTATTTCTGCCCAAGTCACGTGGGATTCCCCCTTCCCCCTGCCTGAGTTTGGAGATTCGAGGGTGAGTGAAGCAATTCCTCCCCCTGCTATGGTATTGACTTGAATTTCCCTGGAGCCAGTGGGGCTCTCTGGTCTTTGATCTCCCAGGCTGTGTTTATTTTGGGTCCCCTCCACAAGACTCAGAGGTTGGGGGTGACCTTTAGGGTGAGTCTGCTCACTCCAGTATGGGGGTGTTTTCCTTTCTGGTGGGCCCAGGGAGAAGAAATCAACTTTGCTGGTCTATGCAATTTTCATCAATTGTACTGTTAACTCCTGCCTGCTCAGCCTATGTAAATGGACAGTGTTAGAGTTGGGGCACCTGTGGGCTTCCGATTACAAGAGCTTAGTGTGTGAAAGGGCTTGCTACACAACAAAGCTTAAATAATTGGCAAACCCATGGATAATGCTGTGATAAGAGAAAATGCCCCATATCTCATAATGGGAAAGCACTTTCAATCACTTTCTCCAATAACTCCACCTCCCTGGTGGTAAAGGAGAATCCATTTTCATTAATATCCTCATGGTTTTTCACAAGACATTTATTATTCACTTCTTCTAAGAGAAGGATAAACTTTGCTTTCAATGCAATAGACCATGGACTTGATAGTGATATGCTCTATTAGACTGAATTAATTTGTTGACTTCTAATTTGTAGAGACTCTGACCTACAAGAGAATGAGTGAAGTCCCTTAGCAAAGTTCAATTGCTCCAAAAATCACTCCTGTTCACAGGCCCCAGAGTGACTGAAATTTCATCAGGAGTCTAATTCTAGGTGTGGCACTGCTTGCAGTCAACTAAACTTTGAAATCCTAAGTGATTTGAAAATGAAAAATACATCCAACAAATTCATACTGCACTATAAGTAATGTCTAAGATTTGTTTTCTATTTGATTGGAGGTATATGAGAGGGCTTAGTTAAGGAGGGAGGTCTTATTCAGGGAAATGGGATTGGACAGAAATATGAGTTCCAAGAGATGGCTACATACAAATGATTTGGGTTTGTGTGCAAGTGGTAAGAGGAGACCCCAGAATTTCAGGTCCAATTATCACATGGAATACTGCCTCCTGAACCCAGTAATCCTTGGCTGGCTGTCTTTTTTTAATATTTATTTTTTACTTGTAGTTGGACACAATACCTTTATTTCACTTATTTATTTTTGTGTGGTGCTGAGGATCAAACCAAAGGTCTCGCACATGCGAGGTGAGCGCTCTGCCCCCGAGCCACAACCCCAGCTCCTGTCCTTTGTTTTTTGGCTACTTCTTTCAGTTCTCCTCACTGTAACTTTTAGGCTTTCTTTCCCATTACATCTTCATTCAGGGAAACCTACACTTCAGAGAAACTTCCTTTTGTATTTTCCAACCAACATCCTACCACTACTACTAACACACACACATACACACACACACACACACACACACACACACACATTGACCCTCCCCTCTACAGCTTTTCTTGCTGAGGAGGTGGAAACCCATTAAACTGGTGTCAATTTCTGCCTAGCCCTGTGTATTTTTTGAGCTGTCTCTTGCATCTTATTAGGAGCACCTGTATCTAAAGATAAGTAAATGTTCCAGGAAGCATGCACAGAATTTCTCTGGGGAAGACTTCCAGCCTTGCAGTGGACTCAGCAGCCCAGTAGATCATAAGAGAATTGGATAGGAAGTCAGTTAACTTGGAGACAGGCAGGACTCTGCATCTATTTCATCCTGAGGCTTTGGACAAATCAAATCTCTATGAACCTCAGCTTCCCCAATTATCACCTCATTAGACTTGATGCTGTATCTTCTAAGATTTTTAAAATATTTTTTTAGGTGATGAACATAACATAATACCTTTATTTTTATGTGGTGCTGAGGATCAAACCCGGGCCCCACCCGTGCTAGGCGAGCGCTCTACTGCTGAGCCACAATCCCAGACCCTCTTCTAAGATTTTTAAAAATGAAACTATACTATACTAGGCACTTTACTAAGCATTTTTCATGGATGACTTAATTTGTTTCTTACAATCCTTCAGGTGGGTATTATTCTAATTATGTTTCTATCTTTCTTCATTACTCTTTACTCCTCTGCACTGCTTTTCTTTTTCTTTTTAGAACTTACCACTACTTAATATATTGCATATTTATTGACTTCGTTGTTTGTTGTCTGTCTCACTCTCTGGAATGGAGACCTTATGAAGTCTGCAGTTTTTGTATGTTATGTTCACTGCTGTATCTCCAGTGCCAAAAACAGTACCCAGCATATAATAAAGATTTAATAAATACTTGTGGAGTGAATGAATTAAATGTCTTCATTTTACAAATAAGACTAAGACCTAGAATAATGAAATGACTTACCTGTATAGAGGTATCTAGACAAGATTCAAGCTCATAGCTCAAGAAATGATGTTAAGTACCACACTATTTGTTTTCTTCATACCTTTAATGACCACTTAGATAATATTTCCAGACCTTCTTTGTATGTTGTAAGAAAGACAGAAGAAATGTTAGACATGGTCCCTGGCTAAGTAAGATTTTAAATAAAGTCAAGACTTACAGGTATGGACATACCAATGGGCACACACATTTTCACACTAACACAAACTGGATTATTGAGATTTAAAATTTGTGGTTTAAACAATATCTATTGAAGGTATAATAGTATGGAAAGGGTTCCCAGAGGAATTGATACCAAAATGATCTTTTATAGAGCTCTTGTTGTTAACTCCAGGTGTTAACCAGTAGAAAAGACATTATGAACACCCCTTTTTTTGTGATGCTGGGCCTCAAACCCAGGCCCTTGTCCATGATAAGCACATTCTCTACACTGAGCAACATCCTCAGCATCAAGAACAACATTTTCTGGTTGGAGAAACTGAGGTCCAGATGCATCATGGAACCTGCCCATGGTCACACAACTGGTAAGTGGCAGAAATGAGATTTCCCACCCAAATAGGCCCATTTCCAAGAATGTATATTTTTCCCCCTCAATACCCCATGGTGATACTTGAACTGAAACACAAAGGAAGTAGTTGAAGAGGAGAGGATAAAGAGATGGACAGGTAATCTAGGGAGTTTACCTCTTCCTTATCTTCAAACCCAGTACTTCCTGGACAATGGCATGTGATTACAGTTCACAGATTGTGAATGAGCAGCCTTTTGAGGTCTGATATCCAGAAGTCACTGTGGCTTGGTGCCTACTTTCACCCCCATAGCCTACCTTTTTAGGAAAAGGATGGAGCAGTATATCAGTGTGAATATATTAGCTGAAAACACCCTGTGCACCTTGGGCTTGGCTGTGATAGAGGGAAGCAGAGATATGAAGAGGAAATCCTCACAAGTCCTACTCCAAGACACATACACACATATAAACACACAAGTACCACTTTGAAACACAGATGTAGATACATGAGGTCAAACATAAACATAGATATGTGTATGTGCATAAAATGGCTCCAGGGATAACATGTGAGCACAGTGACACACAATACACAAAATTTACACAGAAACACAAGAACATAGAACACAGACATGCAATACACATAGGACACAGACATTCTGTACACAAAGACATACATGCACAGGTATAGAAAAAGAAATACTGAAACAAATTCATAAACTCAAGCAGAACATAGTACATGCATATAAGTGCATGAACACTAATATAAACACAGATACAACATACATGTACATAGAAACACACATGAACATCGACCCCAAAATACATGAAAAGTATGTGAACTTAAATGTAAACTAATACTAAGAGGTCTCACATTCTAAGTGGCAAAACAATAGCAGAAACTCATTTGTACAATGAGAGTTTAAGGGTGGTAGCAAATCCTATGGACTTCAGTGGTTGAGAAAATCTTCCAAAAGGACATGTGATATGAACCAAGGTATGAAATTTGGTTAGAACTGAACAGGTAAAGGTGATAGTGATGGTATTCCAAGTAAGTGGTAAAGCAATAGCTAATGCCCAGAGGCAATCATGAACAAGAAAAGTTTTGTAGAAGAAAAATTTAGCTGAACTTATTTTGGTGCATGTATGTGAAGGTAGGGGACGAAAAGGCCTCATCAGATTATGGAGGAGTTTGCAAACCAGGCCAAAATGCCTACACTTGATCTTATAGGCTTCTCGGGTAGCCATAGAAAGTTTTAAAGCAAAACAGCGGTCTGCTGTTGCTAAAAGCAGGTAGTTTTAGTACCAAATCTATTGACGAAATACAAGTGAAATTGGGTGGGAAAAAGTGGAAGCAGGAAAATGGTATATTAACTAGGTGATTGGAAGCTTAATGCAATGGAAAGAACATTGAATGGACATTAGGAAGCCTGGGTTTATCTCTGTACCCTAAAGCTGTCATATTCACCCATGGATTCCCAAGTAATGTTCTGGGGGATCTTTAGGAATGCTTTAGGTGAGAAAAGGGCTAGAATGGGGAGAAGGGGTTTAGGTGACTGAATTTCAACCAATAGTATGCTGGAGCCAACTTGAATTCTGAGATGATTGTATGAATTTCTTTCCAATTCCATGTATAGTGACATCATGTTAGTATCTTGAAATAGGCCATGGTAGGAGTATTTACATCATGAAAATCAGCAAATGGCACAATCCAGGGATTTTTTTTCCCTTGGAGAGTTGACAGATATTCACCAGCACACTACTCATTTCAATTCTCCATACCCACTTTAACCAGAGTAAATTACCTTATGTGCTTCAACTATTGGGATCTTAATGTGTCATTTACCTAAAAGGTTTAGAGGGTTTAAATGGTTTGAAATCACAGAGATAGCTAACCCTTAAAGATTTATTTGGTCTGGCTTTTAAGAGTTCAGTGTAAAAGTCCAGGCATGAGACCAGGCACATAATCGGTATTTAACAAATGTATATTTTAATGGTTTTGACACTATTCTAGGTATAGGGCCTATAGTAATTAATGAAACAATCATAGAGTTTACATTCTAGTATAACAGATATTAAGCAAAAAAACAAAACAAATATGAAAAGGAAAATAGTGTATTTATGATTATATATTATATGACTTATGAAGTATCAGTAACATCAACACTGAATATTGCTGTTACCACCAAAATTATGCATAAATAAATTATGAACAATAAATTGGGAGAATGGTAAAATAGGGAATGTGCATGAATGTGTATTTGCAAGGTTGTGATTAATAGATGAGAGGGAGTACCTGAGAGTTAGATGCTCATATTCTACAGAATAACAATATAAGCATGCTATTTAGAGATATGTAGTCAATCAAATATATATATTATGTATTCTATATATAATATACATAATATATATAATACACATAATATAATATATACTACATATTCTAATATATAATATAAATATAATATGTATAGTGTATAATGTGTAAAGTAGTGATGGGTACCATGAAGTAAAATAAAATAAGACTATGGGGTAGAGTGTGATAGAAAGAATGTTGGTTCCTTAAAGATGTCTGCATGATAATCTCTAGAAACTGTGAATGTTAAGTTACATGGTGTTTTAGTTAGATTTTGCAATGCTGTCACCAGAGTACCTGACAAAAACAATTTAGAAGAAGAAAAGTGTATTCTGGTTCATGGTTCCAGAGGTTTAGTCAATGGTCAGCCAAGTCCATTGCTCTGGGGCAAAGGTGAGGCAGAACATCATGGCAGAAGTGTGTGGTGCAGGAATGCTGCAACATTCATGGCAACCAGGAAGCAGAGAGAGGCTAGGGGCCTGTAGGAAGAAGTACCCTTCCAGGGCATGACCCCAGTGACCTGCCTTCTCCAGCCACACCCCATCTGCCTTCAGTTACCATTCAGTAGTCCATTCAACATAGGATGGACTGATTAGGTTATAGCTCTCACAACCCAAATAATTAGCCTCTGAGTATTCCTGCACTAATAGGAGATTTTGAGGAACAGTTCATATCCAACCATAACACATGTCAACGGGCAATAAAGTTTGCAGATTTGCTTACTTATCAACTGAATTTAACATAGGAAGATTTTCTAGAATTATCCAGGTGGGTCCAATATCATCACAAGGGTTCTTGAAAGTGGAAGAGAGAAGCAGAAGGGTCAGAGCTAGAGGAAGATGTGACTATGTACAGAAGAAAGGCAGAGAAGTGTACAGATTGTTGTATTGCTGGGCACAGTGGCACATGCCTGTAATCCCAGTGGCTCAGGAGGCTAAGGCAGGAGGATCTCAAGTTCAAAGCCAGCCTCAGCTACTTAGTGAGGCCCTCAGAAACTCAGTGGTTAAGTACCCCTGGATTCAATCCCTGGTATGAAAAAAAAAAGACTGCTGTCTTTGAAGGTGGAGAAAGAGGAATGAACATATGCCAATAATGTGGATGACATCTAGAAGATAGGAAGGTCAAGGAATCTGACTCCCCCTCCCTCACTAAAACAAAACCTCCAGAAGAGAGCATAATCCTGCTGCATCTGAATTTTAGCTCCATTGCATTCATGGCAAAATTCTAACTTTTGGATCTGTAAGGGAACAAAATGTTGGGTATTTTATTCAATGTTTTTGAGATGGTGTCTTATTTTGTGGTCAAGACTGGCCTTTGACTGCTGGGCTCGACTGATCCTCCTACCTCAGCCTCCCAAATAGGTGGAACAACAGGCATGTGCCACATGGCCTGGTTCAAATTGTGTTCTTTTTAGCCACTAAATTTGTGTTAATCTCCTATGACAGTAACATAAAACTAATACAGAGAGTAATAAAGTAGAATGTATTCTTTGAGAATCTGATGTTTTAGCAGACCAGAATGAAGTAAGGGAGCAAGGTTGACACATACTTGGGCAAATATAATTTCAAGTATAGAGGATTACAAGTGTCAAGGCCCTGAGGAAGAAGCATACATGGCATGTTCAAGATGTGATCAGAACAGAGTGAGAGAAGGGGAAATTTGATAGATTAGATGGGAAAAGAGTGAGAGGGAGTGTATAATGTGGGGACTTGTAGGCCATTTAAAGAATTTTAGCTTTTATAGTGTGATATGAAATGATTAGAAGCACCTGGCCAGGGGGATGGAGTGTTCTTATTTGTATTTTGAAACCATTGCTCTGGTATCTAGAGACTTCTATAGGCTACAGAGGGGAAAGGAAGCAGGGAGACCAGTCTGGATGATTTTATGACAAATAAGTACAGATGCTCCCAAACTTATTATGATTTTACTTATAATTCTCAACTTTAGGGTGATGTGAAAGTGGTAAGCATTCAATAGAAATGATACTTTGAATTTTTATCTTTCCTGGGCTAGTGATTTAAGATATGTACTACAAAACTCTCTTGTGATGCTGGGCAGAGGAAGTGAGACACAGTTCCCAGTCAGCTATTTCAACACAGGAGAAAAAAGCCAATACACAATGTACTGTGTTGCAAACTATGATGTTAGTTGTAGAAATTGCATTGTTACTTACATTAATTTCAACTCATGACAGGTTTATCAGAATGTCACTTTATGATAAGTCAAGTAGCGGATAACCTTCAATATACAGTAGTTGGGGGCGGGAGTTGTAATTCAGTAGTAGGGTACTTGCTTAGTATGTGTGAGGCACTGGGTTTGATCCTCAGCACTAAATAAAAAAATAAATACAATAAAAGTATTATGTCCATCTACAACTAAAAGAAGTTTTAAAAAATAAATAAATGTACAGTAGTGGCAGTGAAATCAGCCATAGATGAAGAAATGAGTTCTTATGGCATACGCCACCACCACCAATTCCAAACTCATATATTGAAAATCAGAACTTAGAGGACTCTTTGACCAATGAGTCCTACTTGGCCTCAATAGTAAACAAAGGAAAAACTGAAGCCTAGAGAGAGAGAGTAAAATTTGTTCAAAAATACACAGTAGGGATGGGGATATGGCTCAGTTGGTAGAGTGCTTGCTTTGCATGCATAAGGCCCTGGGTTCAATTCCCACCAATGCATACACAAAAAAGAATACAAAGTGGAGACAGATCTACAACCCTACTACTTTTAAGCACATTCATACTGCCATTCATGCTGCTACAGCCCTTAATTGGGCAGGTTCTATTCAATCACCTTCAGAAATGTTCATGGAAGAGGCTGATTCTAGACTGGGCTGTGGAACTGCTTTGCCCTTTCTAGGTCCCAGTTTTCCTCCCTGAAGAGTAATACTACTAGAATTGAACAGTCTACTGAAACATCTAAGAATATGCCTGAAAATGAAGACTGGATCCATTGGTTACATGCATGCAGGCAAAATGGGTAATAAACACAAAATGAAACAAGTGTATGCAGCCAGCCCTTCTTTTTGACTGAACAACAAAAACCAATGCTTCTTGAGCTCTGGTTCTTAAGGTGACAGAAAAAGGGGAAGTGGAACAGTGATGGTAACTGTGAGTGGGTGGATATGAACATACACCACCCAAGTTTCATCAGTTTCCTACTTCCACCCAGTCTGGCCACTGACACAAAGAGTTGAACAAAGGGCATTGATGTCCCAAAGCCTAGGAAGATTTCTAGCAGGCCAGGCCTGCCAGCCTTTTCCCTGGTTCCTCCTGAATGAATTTTCAATTTCTGGTAATTTCACCAACAGGATTGAGTTCTTACTGTATGCCAGGTTTATGTTAGGTTACTCACAGGAATTGGCTCCTTCATACCTTCCTATGAAGAAGGTACTAATTTTATTCTCATTTTTAAAAGAGTGCAAGGCTCAAGGACTATAGATAACTTCTCATGGCTCCAGAGCTAATTTAAAGCAGAGCTGGAAATGTAACTTATGCAGTTTGTATTTCATGTTCTGACTACTATCACCATATAATATTGTCTCTTATACAATAAATTTCATCTCTGCAATTCTGAGCCCAGCCAGGAGCCTGACATGTGCCAGGTATTTGGTATATCTGTTAGGTTTCCTCAAATTGAATGTAGACATTACAATGTGAGGAGATTAAAGTACTATAAAACAATATGAGAGTGAAGTACTAAATTCCCCATAGGGTCAGGAAAAGCTTTCAGTATGAGATAGCGGCATTTGAAATACACTTTGAGAATTGGGTAGTCTTCTACAGGAAGCATTAGGGACAATAAGGGGGCTACTCCAAGCTGAAGTTCAGGGTGAAATAGCCAACTTTTTGGGGGGAGGGGTATAGGGGGTTAAACTCAGGAGCACTCAACCACTGAGCCACCTCTCTAGCCCTATTTTTTATTTTATTTAGAGATAGGGTCTCACTGAGTTGTTTATCACCTTGATTTTGCTGAGATTGGCTTTGAACTTGCGATCCTCCTGTCTCAGCCTCCTGAGCCACTGGGATTACAAGCATGTGCCACTGTGCCTGGAAGCAGCCAACTTTTGTGTGGACAAATAATTTTTTTAGTACCTCTAGTCTTCTTTTCTATTTTTATTTTTTGGCACTATGGATTGAACCCAGGGGCACTTAATCACTGCGCCACATCTCAGCCCTTTTTACTTTTTGTTTTGAGACAGGTTCTTGCTAAATTGCTTAGGGCCTCACTAAATTGCTTAGGCTGGCCTCAAATTGTTGATCCGTCTGCCTCAGCCTCCCAAACCACTGGGATTACAGGTGTGTGTACTACCACACCAGGCTACCACATCTGCCATACTTCAGTCCCACATGTGAGCAGCTATTTTGGCTCCAGACAAGATTTCACCTGTACTATGCCCAAAGCCATGTAATGCAAATGATATAATAAACATTCTACTATATTAGTTATAAAGTTGTATTCCATCAGCACATAAAATTTGAAGTATTTTATGAAGCTGTCTGTGTCCATATTGGTAGGCAGAAACAAGTCAGTATTAAAAGTTCTTTAAAAAACAGACAAGTTACTATAGGGTTACAAAGAGTGGACAAGTTGTTTCTCAGGATTAGGAGATGGGAGGAGAACGGGCACTCAGTGCTAATGTGCATAAGGTTTCTTTTTTGGGTTGTGAAGTATTTTAAAATTAATTATGGTTAAGCTCTTTGAATATACCAGAAAACCACTGAATGTACACTTCAAACAGGTGAACATTATGTTCTGTAAATTATATCTCAACAAAGCTGTTAAAAATAGTTTGGAAAGAATTTTAATGTCCTATAAAAAGTTTATGTTAAGTAATAAAGGAGAATATGAAATTATATCTAAGCTATAACCTTAAGCAGGTTAAAATATAATGAACATGCAGATAATGTTTCATTGTTTTAAGTTTTCCATATTTTTCCAAGTGTTTTCCAATAATTATGTATTTCCTATAATATATTTTTGTACTTTTCTCTATATGTGGAAAATTTGTATTAAATATTAATACTGTATTTAACTGGTAGCTCCAATATAATTTTTCTATTGTTACTTCTTATCATTTAGTGGATTTTCTACAATTAAAATATGTTATTTTAATAATCAATAAAACTAAAAAAAGGGAGAGAAAAAAACAATCAACAAAATTAAAGCAGTTGAAAATATTATAAAATATCCATTATACATTATAACATCTATAAATAAATGAAGATAATTGAAGTGAACTTATACAAAGTAAGCAATCACCAGAAGACAACTTGCATAAGAAATAATATATTTGGCTAGTAAACACATGACAATTTGCTAAACTTATAATAGACAAAAGATTAAAACTGGTGCCATACTTTGGGAACATGTTGATAATATCTATCAAGATAAAAATCATATGTGTCCAACTATAACTAAAAATAGATATTTAAAAATCATATTTACTAAACAACTGAAGTTATGTTATCAACAGAAACATTTACACAAACATAAAATGTAATACAAAAATGTTTATTGTATGATTGACTTTAGTAGGGGAAATTAAAGGAAAGTTAAATGTCTATCTGTAAAGAAGAGATTGTTTAAACAAATTCTACTTCATCGATGTACTAAAGAATACTAGGGAGCTACTAAAAAGAATGGGGGTTAAATGTATATGTACATCTGGGCATGGTGGCATACTCCTGCAATCTCAGTGACTCAGGAAGTTGAGGCAGAAGAATTGCATGTTCAAAGCCAGCCTTAACAACTAAGGAGATTCTCAGCAGGTTAGTGAGACCCTGTCTCAAAGTTAAAAAAAAAAAAAAAAGGGTGGGGATGAGGCTCCATAGTGGAGCACCCTGGATTCAATCCCCAGTATGTGTGTGTGTGTGTGTGTGTGTGTGTGTGTGTGTACACACATACAAGATTTTTATGTGTAATACTGGGTGTCAAACTCAAGGCCTCACAAATACTAGGGCCAGCACTCTACCACTGAACTACATCTGCAGCCCTCTCCAAGTTATTTTTAAGTGAAGAAAGCAAATTTTAAAAGAGAACATATAATTGGTTATTTTTTTACAATATAGGTTAATGTGTGTATAGGTATTATGTGAGGGGCATAAGACACAAATTGTTATCTATGGGGGGCTAGCAGTTTCTACAGAGGATGATTTTTTTTTCTTTCTTTCTTTATGGTACTAGGGATTGAACCCAGGGGATATTTACCACTGAGTTACATTCCCATTCTTTTTTTCCCCATATTTTTATTGGTTCCTTATAATGGTACATAACGGTGGGATTTGTTGTTACACATTCCTATGTACACACAATATAACAATATCATTTGGCCAATGTCATTCCCCATTATTTCCCTTTTCCTTCTCCTCTCTCTCACTGGTCCCTTTCCTGTACTCTAATGATCTCCCTTCAAATTTCATTAGATCCCCCTAACTTTATTTTCCTTTTTCCTCTCTAGTTTCCACATATGAGATAAAATATAATTTTTATTTTAATTTTTAGAAAGAGTCTTGCTAAGTTTTCCAGGCTAGTCTTGAACTTGTGATCCTCCTGCCTCAGTGTCATGGGTCTCTGGGATTATAGGTGTGCAACACCACACCTGACAAGGATTAAGTTTTGATACTAAATCTGTTGTATATTAAGGTGTGAGACGTATAAATTAATTCCAGTTTTCTCATTTGTAACAGGATGTTACATATATATATATAAATTATATATGTAAATATATTTCTGTTACATATAAATCATATATATTTCTTAAAGTTTTCTTGAAAGTAAATGGAAAATGCACAAAGATGCTCAATATTATTCTGCCTTGCATTTTTCTTTTTTAAAAAAAATTTTTTTAGTTGTAATTGGTCACAATACCTTTATTTATTTATTTATTTATTTATTTATTTATTTATTTATTTATTTTTATGTGGTGCTGAGGATCAAACCTAGTGCCTCACATGTGCTAGGCGAGCTCCTTACTGCTGAGCCACAGCCCCAGACCGCATTTTTCTAACTAATTATTTTCATGCAGTTTCTGATATCAGAAGAAAATGATAAAGAAGAAATTTGACAATCCACTTTCAGGTAATGGTTTAGTGACTTTGCCTTAAAAGCAAACAAGGTCAGTAGAAAATGCCTAAAACCTCCCTTTGAAGAGCAGGATATCTGGTAAACTGCAAAGGAGTTCTCTGAATGGGAAAAGCCTTAGATGTTTGTTCTTACGTGCTATTGAAAATGAAAGCATTTTTACCTGCATTATCCTAAACCTGACATTATCGTTATTCTACTGTATAGATAAAATAGAGGCTCAGAAGTTGGGTAACTTGCCCAAGATCACATATAATAGAACCAGGAATCTCGCCCATTTCTGTATGATTCCAAGTTCATGCTCTTTCATATTGCCCAACCATGTCCAGATTTAAGTGGAGAGTAAGTCAACTTTCCCTGGTACAGCCCCTTGGTGTCTTGCATAGCTGTTGCTTTATACATATGCAAACTGCTTTTTGCTTTAGAGATGGGAAAGTGGAAGTGGAATCCCATTTCCGGGCTGGGCTAAAGTTATAAGTCCTCCTAGGTCACTGACCACAGAGGATGAAAACTCTTGAGTAAACTAAATTATTCTTTCTCACTGGTTTGGGAGCAAAGCAGAAGTGGCAATAGCTGACAAAGCCTAGCTGGAACAGGATGTTGAAATGTACACAAATAACATGTTTTTATGGATGAGACCAATATAAATACTCTAAACTTATTCCTGCTCTTATGCTTGTGCATTTTGCTATCTCATACCTAACCTTGGAAGTAACAGATACTCTTCTTTCGCTACCTCTTTCAGGTGCCTTATTATGTTGCTCTTCATCTTTATCATCAAATTTCTCATTGGGGTTCTGTGTAGCTCACAACTGAACTTACTTGTTCTCATGGACTTAGATATCTCCAATTTGGGTTTAAATTTATACTGAGCTCTATTCTGGTATCTTTTTTCAGTTCTCAAAATCCTTTGCCAACTCTTCCTCATCATCTGGCTTTATTATCCAAGACTAAATTATCCAACCTGTACTAAATTATCCCAGATATTCTGGCAAGAGAGTATTTAGAATTGGAAAACATAATTTCCTCCTAATTCTTACTGACTTTTAGACTGCAAGCTTCAATGGAGTGGTATCATGCTTGTTTTGTTTTGTTTTTTAACTGATATGTCACTAGTGTGCCTGGAAATTTGCCTGCTTGAAACCTATATAAAATTCAATAAATACAACATGGGATAATGAATCTATATCCCCTAGAATCTTCTAGTTCATTTTCTACCTTTTTAGTGCTCAAGTAGGAATCAAGTCAGTCCTATGAAAGTCAGAGGTTATATAGTCCAACGAATAAAACTCTACAATTTTTCTTGACAATCTTTTGTATTTTCCAAAATAGCTCAATGCTAGCAAGTGTGCTCTATAATTCATATTCTTATTCATTCTTCTTCTGAGTGTTTGACCCTCAGCCAATATAAAATAAGTCTAAAATATTTTTGCTTTTAGGAGACACAGAATCTAGAGTACACATAGCAACTAACTAGACTTGTAGGCTGCATATTAATGTCATACTATATATGTTAAGTAGTTCAGAAGTATCAAGTAGAGAGATATCATTTTTAGTTTTGTTATTAGATCTGGGTGCAGTGGTGCACACCTATAATCCCAGTGATTCCAAAGTCTGAGGCAGTAGGATCATAAGTTCAAGGACTTATGTGAGTAACTTAGTAAGGTTCTGAGCAACTTAGAGATCTCTTGTCTCAAAATAAAAAAGGGGGGGCTGGGTTTGTAGATCAGTGGTAAAACATCCCTGGGTTCAATCCCTAGCACCAAAAATAATCTGTTACTATAAAATAATTCTAGTATTGGATATATTTTCTGTAGCACCTTAAGCCCATTAAAGTCCTAGCAGAGAATAGTTAGGTGGTGTTTGGCCTAGCTTCCAAAATTTATAGACTGTTAGCAAAGATGCTCACTTCATTTAATATCCTCTCCCCATTCTTTCTTCTCTAATATATAGTCCCAGTTCCATTAATCTTACTTCACAAATCATGTGTCATGGTCTTAAAAACTTCTTGAGAGTACTTCTTAGGTTTTCTTCCTAATTACTGTATTCTAATAAACTGTGATAGTCAATCCCATGACTGAGGAGTTGGGAAATTCAACCACTCCCAGAGGGTATGCTGACTGAGATGGAAAAATGGCTTCAATGACTTAACAACAAAAGCAACCCTCCACTCCCATGGAATATGGAGCAACTAGGGTGGTGTAGTAACAGGGTGAAATTGGGGGTCAGAGAGGGCAGGCAGAAAGAAAAAAAATAAGATAAACTTAAAAGGAACCACCACTTGTCTCCATTATTTGTTTGGTTACTGTCATCTATATGAAGAGTGCTGATATTAAATTTATTACTTTTATTATTTGTAAGGCTGCTCCTAGTTGGTACTACTGAGGATGAGACATAAATATGCAGACATAAAGGCTCAGCTATCTGTGGCAAACTGGCTCAATGAACTGCATTGATGCTGAGCTATATGAGGAGGTACAAACTGTGAAACAGGAGATGAGGCTTTCTTCAATATACATGGATTAGGGGCTGAAGTTGTAGCTCAGTGCTAGAGAGTTTGCCTCCTATGTGTGAGGCACTGGGTTTGATTCCCAGCACCACATATAAATAAGCAAATAAAATAAAGGTCTACCAACAACTAAAAATAGTTTTAAAAAATACACGGATTCACAACTCAAATGCAGTTAGCTCTTCTCCAGCATCACTTTGGATGCATTGCAAGGAAAAATCTTCTCAAAGCCTAGAGTTAATGATACTTCCATCTGGCTATCTCTCTTTAATTGCTATAATCTCTCAAAGTGAGAGTTAGACATTACTGAAAAGTAAAAAAAAAATTAATAGCTTTTTCCAGAACACTTCATTTTTTAAAAAAGGTTTGAGAAACACCTTATATCTTTTAGACACTAGGAAGAAACATCTATTTCTCATGCTATGTTGGGGCACATGTCCGTGCTATTCCTGGATGAAAGAGCTTCAAGGGTTGGTTTGGTTCCAAACACTTCAGCAGAGGTTCTCAACTTTATAGATCCAAACAATCACTATTATCAACTCTGATGGATAGTGTCAAATTAGTCATAGACATAAAGCAGTGTCTCTCAGTGTTGGATACATTTAGAATTATCTGGAGAACTTTTGAAAGTCCTGATGTCCAAATATTACCTCAGACAGATTAAACTGAAATCTTTAAAAGGTCCCAGACATCAGTATTTTTGTAAAGTTCTCCAGCTGATTCCAATGTGCAGCCAAGATTGAGAATCACTGCATTTATCATTCCATATATCTAAATGTCATTTGAAGTACTATAATGAGATATATCCACAGCAAGATTTCCAGAGATTACTATATCTCTTTCCTTTCCTCTTTTTGGTATGGGCATACGTAAGAAGTGAAAGTACTATCTTTGATGAGGATGTGATCAAATTGAAATGTAGCAGTGTCAGGGACTCATGAGCCATGGGAAGAATTCTTATAATTTGAGAAAGTGCCTAAGTGAGATAAAGCATAAGGGAAGCAAATACTCTCCCACCATGGCAGGCCCTATTATTAATATCCAGTCAGAAAAGGCATAATAACACCATATTGATTCTTTGGTATTTTTACTATTTTCTTCTGTGATTTATTATTTTATGGAAGTCAATGTTATTTAATTTGGAGGGGGGTACTAGGGCTTGAACCCAGAGTGCTTAATCACTGAGCTACATTCCCAGCCCTTTTTAATATTTTATTTAAAGACAGAGTCTTGCTGAGTCACATAGCCTTGGCAAGTTGTTGAGGCTGGCTTTGAACTCATGATCTTCCTGCCTCAGCCTCTGAGCTGCTGAGACTTAAAATTTTTAAGAAATTCATTTTGTAGTTAAATGTGCTGGAATGTGTATGTTATAAATCAAATAAGTATTTATTAGGCTAAGATTAAAAAACCATTAGACTAGCAAACTTCTGGCAATATTCAGATTTGAGTTCTAATTTTGTAGGTCAGCACAGCAGTATGAGAGAAATATAAACAGATATTTAAGGAAATAAATGATTAATAGAATGCAGAAAAAAAAGAACATGAAATGACAAGTAGCAGTATTTTTTTCTTTATTGGTACTAGAGGTTGAACAACCAGGGCCTCCGACTGCTAGGCAAGCTCTCACCAACTAAGTTACCTCCCCAGCCCTTTTTGAGACAAGATCTCCCAAGTTACTAGGATTACTAGTGTGTGCCACCCCAATATCCAATAGTTGATAGCATTTTTTGAGGGAGTACTGGGGATTGAACCTAGGGGAGCTTAACCATTGAGCCATATCCCCAGCCCTTTTTATTTTTTATTTACAGACAGGGTCTCACTGACTTGCTTAGGCCCTTGCTAAGTTGTTGAGGCTGGCTTTGAACTTGCAATTCTCCTGCCTTAGTCTCCAGAGCCTGAGGATTACAGGTGTTCACCAGTATGCCTGGCTTACTTAATAGCATTTTGACAATTAAAAAAAAAAGGTGGGGGCTGGGGTTGTGGCTCAGTGGTAGAGCGCTCACCTAGCACGTGTGAGGCCCTAGGTTTGATTCTCAGCACCACATAAAAATAAATAAATAAAATAAAGATATTGTGCCCAACTAAAAAAATTTAAAAAAAGGTGGCTTCTGAATGACTTCCAAAATGAAATAGGATAAGTTCAGGCTCTCCAAAAGTAGAATGGCCTCTAGCTTTAATTCTAGAACTTGCATATTTCTTGGTTTTTAAGTGGAACATTCCAAACTGGGTATCCCCCTTAGAAATTTCATTGGATGTTGAGGTAATTATTTGTTCCAAGATTTTATAGTTCTGCCCAAGCACTATGAAATACCTCTTTCTATTCAGGGGACAGCCTAATTGACCATCTTTTCATCTGTCATTCAACATACTGTGTCACTTACATTCTAGAAATCAATGACATAGGGCAAATAAGACAACAAAATCCTTGATCTTGCAATTTGGAGTTTAGATAAGAGGAATGGACTATAAACAAATAAAAAAAAACTCCTTTTCCATCTTGTCTCTTACAACTTAACGGAATTACCTATTTGAGTGATGATTATAACTTCCCAGAGAGACTAAGATCCATGGGGGCTGGGACTCTATCATGTCCACTGTCATACCTCTAGATCTTGGCACAAAATAGGCACTTAATAAATATTAAAAGGATTCACAGCAATAGAAAAGCAAGTGCTTATTCACCACCTTTTTAATTGATGAGTTTTACTACTTTGTTCATTCTTCTTAGTGTCTTTGGCACAAGAATCAACTAGTCAGGAAAGATTTATCTTTGACCAAGATCTTATCTCAAGAAAGATATTAGAGAAAATAGAAGACAGGTTCCTTCATTTCTCTAAAATCAGAACTACCAATACTCATTTTTGATGGACAATTGCCCTGAGCACAAGCAAAGCAAAATGGGTTAAGTCATTTGTTTGAAAGCTTTCCACTGTGTGAGATGAGCACTTTCATAATTTCAAACTGTAGGTGCATCTGTTAGTACCTTCTAAGTCTTCATTATGAAAGCACATGTCAGGGCTGAGGTTGTGGCTCAGTGGTAGAGCGCTTGCCTAGCATGTGTGAGGCACTGAGTTCAATCCTCAGCACCACATAAAAATAAATAAAATAAAATAAAGGTATTTAAAAAAAGAAAGCACATGCCTGCAATTCCAGTAACTCAAGAGGCTGAAGCAGGAGGATCACAATTTCAAGGCCAGCCTGAACAATTTAGTGAGACTCTGTCTCAAATAATAAATTAAAAGGCTGAGGATATAGCTCAGGGGTAAAGTACTACTGGGTTCAATCCCCAGTGCCACCACAGGAAAAAATAAATACTAAAATATAATTCATTATATATTTCACAATGTACGGTATTTCTTTTTTTTTTTTTTAAAGAGAGAGTGAGAGAGGGAGAGAGAATTTTTTTAATATTTATTTTTTAGTTCTCGGCGGACACAACATCTTTGTTTGTATGTGGTGCTGAGGATCGAACACGGGCCGCACGCATGCCAGGCAAGCGCGCTACCACTTGAGCCACATCCCCAGCCCCAATGTACGGTATTTCTAATTTGGGGGAAGCTATAGCTCTCTACATTACTTGGGTTTTTGTCCAATGTAACCTTACCCTTTCTCAGACATGGGCCCTGATAGGAATGTCATGAAAGCAGTTGGGTGCTTGCCTGGTTTAGAAGAAGGGACCTTGCCTCTTTCAGAATGGAAGTAAAACATACATACTTGAAATTTAGTAATCTTGCACCAAAATAATTTGCCAAGATTACTTTGTGATGGCCATAGCATTCAGCTTAGTGATTCTTTTTCTTCTATAGGCTGTTGAAAGGAAAGTGATGATAGGTTCACCAAATCGAAAAACGCCCAAGGTCAACATTCACTTCTAAACATTAAGATATACAATGGTATATTATTCAGTATTAAATGAATGAAATTGTGGCACTTGCAGGTAAATGGATGGAGCTGGAGAATATCATGCTAAGCAAAATAAGCCAAACCCAATAAAAACCAAGGCTGAATGTTTTCTCTGATAAGCGGATGTTGATCCATAATGGAGGTGGTGGGTAGAGAATGAAGGAACTTTGGATTGTGCAAAGGGGAGTGAGGGGAAGGGAGGGCTGTGTGATGGGAAGGACAGTGGAATGAGATGGACATTATTATGCTATATACATGAATGATTACAATACCCCTGTGACTCTGTACCATATTAGCTAGAGAAAGGAGAAGTTGTGCTTCATTTGTGTACAATGTGTCAAAATGCATTCTACTGTCATGTATAACTAATTAGAACAAGTTAAAAAAATAAAAAAAGACCCCTTAGTCATTTAGTCTTGTATAATGCTAGTAGTAAAGTGTGCTGACTATTTCATTACCTATTTATTATGGGGTATGGGCCTTGAGGAAAACAGAACATTATTTTTGATAGACAGATTACCAGACTATTAAGAGCATGCCAATTTGATTTCATTTTGTTCCTCATATTTTTTGCCTGCTTCATATTGTTCAGATTGAAATGTAAACTCCTGAGCTATGGATCTGAAGATACTGCCAGTTTCACCTCCAACCCATTGCTCCACATATGTGGCTGTGTTGTTTTTATTTTGCATAGAACCACACAACTGAAGGAATCTCAAGGCTAGGATTTTTTTGAAGTGGAAATTGGTGCAAATAAGTATATGTGTGTGTGTGTTACACAGTCGCAAACCTATATGCACAGTTTACAACACTTTTTTATGTATAGAGCCCAGTCTTCCCCAAAGAAGACAATATGAAACACATGGTAGGATGTTTATTAACTTTATATAACCTGTGAAGTAAACATTATAACAACAATGAAAGTGTTTTTTTCCAATTTAGTATGCAAAGTTCAATTCTGCATATTAAAAGTTCAGTCCTGAATAAAATGAAGCCTGGACTTAAGAATTTTAGAGATTGTATAAACCATTAAAATGAACACAAACTTTTTAACTTTTATTGGCTGAAAACAATTAAAAAATCCTTCCTTTCCTTTGAAGTTGACTTCATTGGAGAGGTTCTGGAACCACACGTGAAATTTTGTGAAATAAAAGGAGCATAAAATAAGTAAATTTGTAGAAACCATTTAGCAGATGAGAGTAAAAGAAGAGGAAAATGGTACAAATTGATCTCTTTAAAAATTTAGCTTGAGGGGCTGGGCTTGTAGCTCTGTTATAAGAGCACTTGCCTCACATGTGTGAGGCACTGAGTTTGATCCTCACACCACATAAATAAATAAAATAAAGGTATTGTGTCCATCTGCAACTAAAAGTTTTAAAAAAATTAGCTTGAGCCAAGCATGGTGGTACAGGCCCATAATTCCAGCAACTCAGGAGAATGAGGCAGGAAGATCACAAGTTCGAGGTCAGCCTTAACAACTTAGCAAGATCCTGTCTCAAATTTAAAAAAAAGAAAAAAGAAAAAAGAAAAGAAAAGAAAGAAAGAAAGAAAGAGAGAGAGAGAGAGAAAGAAAGAAAGAAGGGCTGGGGATGTGGCTCAGTGGTTAAGCACCTTTGGGTTCAATCTCTCTCTCTCTCTCTCTCTCTCTCACACACACACACACACACACACACACACACAAAAATTACCCTGAAGATTTTCTTTTCATTTTAAAAACTAGAAAATCTTGCACATGTTTTGTAATGTTTCCTGTACTTAACAGAAGATTTAGAGTCCAAGTGTTGTGGTGCCCACTGGTTGATCAAATATGAATCCTACGAGTTTGTATAAGAACTGCTCCAGGCTGAAAACAATATAACATTCCTGAAACATGATCAATTATAAAATAAGTATATGCATGCCAGCATATGCTTTAAACAACTAAAGAAATAGAGATGGGAGATAAAGTTAAGAAATGGTTGACTGTGAATGTGGCATATTAATTTTTAAAAACTAAATTGGGGGCTGAGGTTGTGGCTCAGTGGTAGAGCACTCACCTAGCACGTGAAATGCCCTGGGTTCGATCTTCAGCACCACATAAAAAATAAATAAAATAAAGGTATTGTGTCCAACTACAACTAATATATATATATATATAAATTGGTTCTTGTGTTTCCTCATATTGGGGGTAAAAAACATGGCTAGAATGTGACTCAGTTCTTTCACAAGGTTTTAGATGAGATTCAAAATATTGGGTAAAGGTAGTCTTTCTTTAAATTTTTTTATATAGTTGTAGATGGACAGCATTTCTTTATTTTTTTTTATTTATTTGTTTACGTATGTATGTATGTATGTGGTGCTCAGGATGGACTCCAGTGCCTCACTCATGCTAGGCAAGTTATCTTCCATTGACTTACAACTCCAGCCCAAGTAAAGGGAATATTTTGATTAGTGCAATAGCATATAAAAATATAATTTTATGCTGAAAATTCAATTTTCCTTAGAAAATAAAAATTGCATAATTAATTAAACTAAAATAGAAAAACTGTAAAATAAATGTACCTGTAAAATCAAGGGAAAATTTTAGACCTGTCCTTTCCAGATTCACAAAAAAATCCTTGCCTTTGAAAATATTTTTCAAAATATATTTGTCTCAAGAATCCCTGGAATGGCATAGTTTGCTTGCTATCAGCAGAAACTAGCTACATAGATTTGCTATTTATTTTGAAGATTGTCATCCTTTGTAGTACTTAACATAAACTTCTGGATGTAAATAAGGTATTAGAAAAATGTTGATTTACATTTTTTACATGCCCCCCTCCCAACTTCAACGTGTTCTCTATCTTTTTTTGTGTGTGGTTTGAATTTAATCCCAGTTGTGAAAACTTGCTTAGGTACCAGCAAGCAACAAGTTTAACTGTATTTTTCAATTCACAGAGGTTAAGAGATGAAGGGGCACATACTAGATAGCCAAAGGTATTTGAGTCATTGCCACTTTTCTAGCAGGAAGCTAGAATGGGGGGAGCTCAAAATAAATTCAAGTAGAAGACACAAGTTTGTTGGACTCATCATCAAAATTGGTAACAGGGCTGAGAAAAACCAAAGG
This sequence comes from Callospermophilus lateralis, assembly GCF_048772815.1. Classification (NCBI taxonomy): domain Eukaryota; kingdom Metazoa; phylum Chordata; class Mammalia; order Rodentia; family Sciuridae; genus Callospermophilus; species Callospermophilus lateralis. The sequence goes on along the minus strand of NC_135325.1, from coordinate 56,143,396 downwards.
GAACAGCATAGATTCTCCATTTGTTTCCACATACAAGTGGGGTGCAGAGTTTTCAATAGCATTTACATTTCCTGGAGATGAAACATTCAGGGCTATACAATTATGGTCATTGAAATCTGGTAAGACCAACGATGGATTCTTCAGATCATCCAAAAGAAGGTCATTAGAATCTTGAAGTCTTTCTCCAAAATCGTTTTTTGGCATCTCTTCTAACAGGGAAAGCAGGGCATATTTCTTATATTCTACCACCTGCTGTTCTGTGGAGAGACATTGTTTTGTTACACATTGTGGGAGAAGAGAGGGTAAGAAAAAATATAATCAAAATCTTACACTGCTAAATGAATCACAGAATAGAATGAGAGTTATGTTCCCACTATTCTGAGTTACACTCTTCAAAATAGCTATTGGAGGGGCATCTTATGCAAGAACAATGTGGAAGAATAACGTACTCTTGCCTCTGGTCCTGGAATCTAATATCAGCTTTCCTAATATACTTAATATTTCAAACTTTTGATGATTCTATAAGAGAAGAATATGATGTGACTTTGTTAAAAATCTGTTTTTGGATTTAGGGATATCAGTAACCACTAGAATATAGATCTTTGTAGGATGCACTTCCTATAAAATCTAAGCTAACTGTGGAGAATTAAGCTTAGTAAAAAACAAAGGACCTACCTTCTGAGAAGTTGTTTGGATGTCATGTGAAAACCCAAATTCATTACAGCACATCTTTTTGAATATCTTTATTATGATTTTTGTCTTAAAGTTAGAGATATTATAATACATTCTCCCTTAAGTTTACATGATATCAGAGAAAACATTCGGCAATTGTTTTTTTTTTGGGGGGGGACTGGCTAAACTTCACTGGCATTATCTTCTCCAACTGTATCCATTTACCTGCAAATGCCATGATTTTATTCTCTTTTATTGATGAGTAATATTCCATTGTGCAAAAACAAATGCTGAATGTTTTCTCTGACATAAGGTGACCAACTCATAGTGGGGTTGGGAAGGGGAGCATCAGAGGAATAGCTGAACTCTAGATAGGGTAGAGGGGTGGGAGGGGAAAAGAGGAGGCATGGGGTTAGAAATGATGGTAGAATGTGATGGTCACTATTATCCAGAGTACAGGTATGAAGACATAAATTGGTGTGAACATACTTTATATACAGAGATATGAAAACTTGTGCTCTATGTGTGTAATAAGAATTGTAATGTATTCCACTGTCATGTATTTAAAAAATAAAATCAATTAAAAATAGTTTTCAGGGCTCTTTCAAATATATTATCTCATTTAATACTCATTTAATATTCATAAAAATTTATAAATCAAAAAAGCAATTATTATTATCTTAGTTTACACAAGAGTAAAGATGGGTTTGCAGAGGTTAAATGACATGCCAAAGGTCATTTAGATAGTAAGTTGTGAGGCTAGACTAGAACATAAATCTGACCCCTCTACAAAAAATCGTTTATACCTTTTCTTCCATTGGCTTCAAGTAGATTACTCTCTCTTTCTTCACTATTCATTAAGTCAAGAGTCTATAAAGGGAGATAAAATATTAGAATCTTTATCCATCAATCATTCTTGGAGATAAAGTTAAATACTTGATGAAAAAAAGACAATGTCTTGGGCCAGAGTATGTGCAGTACACACTTAGCAACCATGTGGCCTTAAGTTCAGTCCTCAGCACCTTAAAAAAAAAACCTATCGCTTGAGAGATTAACAAAATTGAGGGAAGAATGCTTCCATTTACTTTGCTTTCTAAAGGCTGTAGCTTTCTTTACTAACTGCTCTTTAGACAGAAGGGGAAAAAATCAATTCATAGTGCAGCAAGAGCCAATTATGAGACGTAGGTCCAGTTGTCACTTAGCTTGAACTAATATTGACCAATATTTATTTGCCCAGACAAAAGCAAATGTGGTAAATATTGGATTTGAACCTGAGTGTTTGAACCTGAATGATGAGAATCATCAAATATGTCTAGTATGTCCAGAAAGAAAAAAAAAAACAACTTCTTTCAAGTCATCTCAGCTAAACAATATATAACAAGAATCAACACCCATAGATCTAGCCCCATTACTTATTGGTCAATGACCAAAAAAAGTTTCATCTGGAGATCTTCTGTAGCTAGAGAAAACAGTTATGGGAATATACAAGGGTTTTATTTTTTCCTAAAATAGCAACAGCAACAATAAGATTTCACTAAGCTAAGAGAAACAGGCCTGTAAGTATACTATTAAAGAAAATTATCTGCTAGGAATTCAGTTTCCTTGCAATTCACAGGAATATGAGGAAAGGCTTAACAAAAACAATTTTAACAAACAGATGCCCTGTTCTTTTTTGGTCCTATTATAATTTCCAGTCATAATCATGATCATTTACTAAATGACTGTATCCAAACAAAGCATGATTTCTTACATAGATTAAATTTGGTTAACTATACAATATTTATAAAGTAGTACATTTAATATTCAGATATTTATCTATTACATAGTCTAAAATGCACAGATTCTGCATTTGTCAAACGTTCTCATTAAACTGACACTCATAGCCAGGCATGGTGGTGCACGCTTGTAATCCCAGTGGCTCAGGAGGCTGAGGCAGGAGGATCACATGTGCAAAGCCAGCCTCAGCAACAGTGAGGCACTAAGCAACTCAGTGAGACCCTATCTCTAAAAAAATAAAAATAGGGTTAGGGATGTGGCTTAGTGGTTGTGTGTCCCTTAGTTCAATCCCCAGTAGCAAAAAAAAAGCCATCTATAGCCACCAAATTATGTCATAAAAGACAGGAAAGGGTATCCTAGAGTATGAAGTAATGTTTAAGAAAATCAAGTATATGAGCAATGTGGTAATGCTCATTTTAATCCAGTCATACATATTTTCTGGCTGACAAGTATCTTAAAATATTTCCTTAGTATCTGGGGGTATAGCTCATGATAGAGTGTTTGCCTAGTATTCATGAGCCCATGAGTTTGATCCCCAGCACCCAAAAATATTCCCTTAATTATTCTCTCTGGTCCTCTTGTCTATAAGAGACAAGTTCTAAAGAAAGTTGCCATGTTGTTCAGCATGGCAACTGATGTTAAAAAAAGATACTTAATCTAACACATGGATCAGTTTTTGATTATATAGACAGGAATAGGATAAGATTCCTCTTTATGTAACTTATAAAGAAAGCAATTGCCAAGAAAAGCAATGGTTCACTTAGAAGTAATTTTTTATTTGAGATGAGGTGTCACTATGTTGTGCAGGCTGGCCTTGAACTCCTAGGCTCAAGTCATGTTCCTACCTTCTTAGTCTCGTGAATAGCTGGAATAATAGGTTCATCAGTAAACATGGCTTGTCAATTATATTAGTAGCCACTTGCAAATATGTGAACAAAGAAGTTCTGCTTCACTAAGTGGATCTCTGGGTGTCTTATATATGCATGGAAGTAGTAAAATGTTAAAAAATACTAATTTAAACTGGACTTTGCTATAAGTAGTCAATATTAAGGCATAGAAGAAAAAGTGAGGAGGGCAGATAAAGAATATAGATGGCATGCCTTAAGCCCTCCTACTTCATTCACTTAACTGTATAGGTTTTCTGCTAATAATCTACTATGGCAATCTTCATCATCAAAAATACAATATAGTGTCCCAGAACTGGATGGTATATAAAAAGCAATAAAACGACTAGAAAAATAGATCTTACATCTATTTCTGCCATGACATCCATACTGGATAAAGTTTCAGTTTCGTTTGTCATTAAAGTAGGAAGTTCAGAACTGACTGGCTGTAAAGAAAAAAGAGAGAAATATACAACAACTTAAATTCTACACTGTTAGCTTAGGAAAATATTTTTGCACAACAGTGAGGTATAATGTGACAAGAAGAGGAACTTTGGATGTATGAAAAACTATTATTAAAGCATCACAAAATTCTACATAAAGGTATACTTATACTTTCATATTGACAACTTTAAAGGAATTGGAAGAAGGAAAATCACCACATAATAAAAAATAAATTATACTATTAGTCTGGGGAAGAGAGATATAACAACTACTTCAGTTTCTGGTTCAGAAAACCAAGATATAAACACCATATACACTAAATCAATGGAAAAGTCAAGGTAAGAATTCAAGTATTTTTGAATCCCAGGCATAATATTACCAGTGCCAATTGTCATATATCATTCTGCTTTTGGAATAATTTATGTAAATACAGCAAAATGAATTGATAGTCTTACCTCACTGACATGACCAGCATCACAGTTCACTTTCTTCCTAGATTGCAAGGACTTAATCTCCACCAGATTTCCTTCAATACCCTCCATATACATTTCATCCCTTAAATGAAAAATAGAGGGGTGGGGAAATCAACAAACTCTGCTGCCAAGCAGGATGAAGGTGGATGGAAAAAATGATAATCTAACTGCCAGGAGACAATCTTTGAGAAAATACCACAAACATAATAAATTGCACAGATTATGGCAGGTCCTTGACCAAGAAACCACAAACCATATGGCATTTTCCAGTTACAGATATTTCACTTTCAGACTATAAAGCCTAATGCTATTCAGAAGATTTCAGTACATAATTCACTGGTTATAACTCAGCCAAAGCGGCCCACTTCCAAGTAACATACCAGAGTTTTCAACCTGAAGAAGCCTAGAAAAGAAGGATGGAAGAAAAACACACTAGTCTGTTCCCAGGGAAAGCTATAATTCCACAGGATGCCCCTTTGTGAATTTGGTGCCAATAGTCACTGTTCCCAATCAAAAGAAAAAAAGTGAGATGCAAAACACCACAACAATGTAGCTAGCTAATTCAAATGACCTCTAGGGTCTTTTCATATATGAGATTCTATATACACCAAAGTTAGCTTTTGAAATGACTACATTGCTCCACTGAACAACACTCAGCCTGAATCTCATCAATAGAGGAAGTGGGACACATGTCACCAGTTGTCAGTGAACAAAAAAAAAATGCATAGTTTCACTTTGCCCTTTGGTATAGTTCTTGACTTCATTTTGTGGTGCCAATCATCAGGAAAATCAGGTGTTCTGAGGATCATATATTTTATTATTATCAAATATTACTATTTAACCTAAGAATCCAAATGTCACTAAATTCTTAGTTTCCTATAACTTTGCCAATCTATTAGAACTTAACTTCACTTTGGTGGCCAATTCAGGCAATGTTAAAGCAACTCAGAATAATTATCTCAAACAACAGTTGCTGTTAATGTTCTGAGGACATAAAGTGCCCTAAAATTGGTAGATTATTTTATTGTCTAGAGAAGTTTCCTTTGAAACAGGTCCAAGGGTCTGTAGTGAAGTTTTGGAAGCTTACAGGGCCCCCTTTTGGGTGTTCTTAGGAAGCTATTTATGAGAAAAATTTGACCAAGGCCCACACTTGACCTTCATCTTTCTGGGATTGGACAATAAATAAGGGAAAGTAGCAGGGAATAATACAAATATAAGATGGTAAAGTATGAAAACAGACTAATGTAAGCACTGCTGATGAAGGTGAAACTCCAGCTGACATCCCTCCTCCACAAGCCACTCAGTGTTGTCATGAGTAGAGATCTGCTGACAACAGTGACTCTGTGGCTCCAATTTAGTAGTATTTCTGCTGAAGCACACACAACCTCTTAGTTTCAGGAAATGAAGACATCTTGTTTTTTTTCTTCTAGTTTTGTTCCAAGCAGGAGGTTTCACCCTGCTTTCTGAGATAATTTTGAATATGAAATAAAGGGAAGATTTTATACTACCAATGTTGGGCTCTTATTTTCAGAAGACCACAGAAGGTGAAACACCAAACATATTACCAAAAAGTACATTTGCAGTATATAAGAAACAAAGATAATATCAGGAGTGGAGGTGCCTAAGGGAAATGTTTCCTTAATTATATCTCCCAGAACTTACTATAATATTATGCTTTGGATAAACAGGTAATTTTCTAACTTCAGAAAAAGAACATATGTGTGAAAATCAATATCCAAATTTCCTCAGAAACACAAGTCCTACATCAGTGCTAAGTCCCAGGATAAGGTGTTGATCCTAATTTAGTTTTCCCCTTAAAAATGTCTGATTGGTTAAGGTTGCAAAATGAGAGTAGACTCAACTCAATATTCAACTGTGTAATCACAGATATAGCAAAGAATTATGCTACTGCTCAGCTAGATTTGGGGGTAACTAGCTTCATACTTAGATTTCAAAGTCCTTATCAACATTCTAAATAATGTTTTTGGGTTTCACAGAAAGAAAGGGAAAGAGTGGGGGTGGAGGTATTCTTCAAAGACTCTATAAGCTATTGTTATATCCCCGATTTTCTTAAGCTGTATCCAAAGTGTTCACCAGACTGTAAATTTTTTTTTAAAAAAACCACTTTCCTCAAAAACATGTAAAACCCACTAGGTTACAGAAGAAAGATATTGCATACCTATTCATTATAGTATTAAATTGACTGTCTGATTTGTCTTCAGTAAAGATTGAATAATTATCCTCAGAAGTAGAAGACATAAACTCCAAAGAAATATTGTCAGTTTCCTCTCCTAAATAGTCTTCAGTCATTAGTTCTTGAAAATCGGGTATAGATGAATACATATCAACATCCGATGAATTTTCATTCGTAGGTATATCCTGAATAGACATTTTAAGATCCTCTCTGAGAAACAACAAGAACGTATTAATCAAAAATGATGTTAGAGCTCAAATCATACAGGCTATAACACCTCGATCAGTTATATAATATCTAAATATTCACAATATTTAGAATAAATAACTTATGATATGCCATGAAGCTCTCCTTTCATTTCATTTATACATCATATAATATTATGTCCATGCCAACTGACCAGCCAATTGTTCCATCACCTTAACTTAATGAAAAAAATACTTGTCAAACCCAGAATGCTATAATAAAAATGACAAACAATAACAAGTGAAGGTGAGGGTAAACAAAAATAGGATCTTCCACATATTACTGGTGGAAATACAGGTGAAATGGTATAGCCACTTAGGAAAACAGTTTGTAAATTTATTAAGAAGTTAAACATGCTAAGCATGGTGGCTCACACATGTAATTCCAGCAACTTGGGAGGCTGAGGTATGAAGATCACAAGTTCAAGGACAGCCTCAGCAGTTTACTGAGGCTGTGAGCAACTTAGTGTGACCCTGTTTCAAAACTTTTAAAAATTAAAAAGCTTGGGAAGCTGGGTGCAGTGGCACATGCCTGTAATCCCAGCTACTCAGGAGGCTGAGGCAGAAGGGTTGCAAGTTCATACCCAGCCTCAGCAATTTAGCAAGGCCCTAAGCAACTCAGACCCTGTCTCTAATAAAATATAAAAACGGTCTGGGGATGTGGTTCAGTGGTTAAGTACCCCTGGGTTCAATCCCTAGTAACAAAAAATAATTTTCCATTCTATTCCATTTGTTTCTAGCAATACCATTTTTAGGTATATACCCAAGAGAAATACGAACATAAATATTCTTCTGTGAATGTTCATTATTCATAGCCTCAAAATGGAAAATACCCAAAGTGTCAATTAACTAATAGGAAAGAAAACTGTGGTGAGCCCATAAAATGGAATATTTTTTTATAAAAAAGAGTACTAATCTATGATATAACATGAATGAACCTTGAAAATATTATGCTAAGTGAAATAAACCAGACAGAATAGACCATTTATTCTATCATTCTATTGATATGTAATATCCAAAGTAGTCAAATTGAGAGTCAGAAAGTAGGTTAGTAAACAGGCATGAAAGATTTCATTTGGGGTGATAAAAATGCTCTAATATGGGATGATGGGGATAGTTTAACAACTCAGTAAATTCAATACAAATTAAACAGCGAAAATTAAAATGAACAAATTATGTCTCCATAAAACTGTTTAGCTATGCATATATAAATCTCAGCTACATATTATTGTATGCATGTAACTATCATACATATAATTATTCCTATCTATCCATTTATCATTTAGAGAAGCTATATAGCATGTTACAAATCAGAGCAATGGAATGGCACTATGAGGATCAGTAGTCAAAGCTCACAGCTCAAGTTTCCTTTCTGTTTTGTAGTCAGTTTTGACTAGAAAATAAGCAGAATGGGACAACTATTTGCTTATCAATAAAGAAGGAAATACAAAGAAAAGACAAATGATTTTTGTATTGTTTCTCATATAACAAATTATATAGTTTGTGTTGGGGTTCTTTGAACAAGGATGAAAAAGCTAAACAAACAAGTTAATTTATCATAGGATTAAATATTTGTTTCTAATAGAACAATTAAGTTGATGTGTTATCATGATTTTCCATATTTTTTCTGACATGATATTTTTAAGACACTACAAATATCTGTGATTGTGTAGCTTCCCTGAAACTTGAATTTTTAATTAGCTTCTAAGGTTTTTTGTACACATGTTCAAATATCATTCATCAAAATTTTAACATTCTAGATGTCATAAAGTCCCAGATCCACTGATTTCTTTCTTTCTTTGCTCTCTTAGGAAAGCTTTTGTGGTATACTCTTTTTTTTAAGATGTACCTATTGTCACCACTCTGCATCCTTGTTAACTTGTTGGACAGGGTAAAGAAAATGCATATATGCATCTCTTTCTGGGCCAGCAACCAGATAGATAGCTTACATGCTGTTGGATTTAGCATACAATATCTGTGCAAAACTTTAATTCAAGGACTGAAGTTGAACATCTATATCTCCTTCTCTAAAATGGCACCCTTCTCATTGTCTTGTCCCCTTAAGCACCCTAGCTCCCAGACCCTATTGACTCAGTAGCTTACTTCTCTGGATATACCAGGCTCTAGGCCATACTGCTCATATCCGTACTGACCTCCCCCTCCAACACTTATGTTCTCCCCAAACATTCTATACCCTCAGGATTTCTTTGGATACCTTCTAAAATACATCTCATAATATTCTGCTGAATGATTTTCCACTTGCATGCTCCTCCAACAGTCTCCTAGTCAAGTATCATTTTCTAGAACTTCCACCCTCCTGCACCACACTTAATGATTCTCCATTTGGTCTTTCTTTCTACTCATATAGACATCATTGAGACTTAGATGTCTAAACAAAATACCCTCTCCAATAGACATCCAAATATCTATAACACACACTTAAAAATAATATACACAACGGGGCTGAGGTTGTAGCTCAATGGTAGAGTACTTGCCTAGCACACGCACGTGCACACACACATAGTATGTAAACACAATAGAATATTATTACTCAACCATATAAAGGAATGAAATCCTGTTATTTGTGACATGGATGAAACTGGAGGCCCTTTTACTGAGGAAAATAGGCCAAACACAGAAAGATAAATACCACATATTCTCACTCATTTGTAGAAACTAAAATGCTAATCTTATAGAAGAAACGGTGGTCAACAGAGACTAGGAAGGGAAGGAGTGGGAGGAAAGAAAGAAGTTAAACAAAGGGCACTAAAACAGAGAGGAGGAAGTAGTACTAGTTGTCTATATAGCACAAGTAAGTATTGTTAAAACACATACTTCATATTTATTATTAACTTTATAGTTTATTGTTTTGTCAAGAGAAATTTTTTTCCACTAGAAGTTTTAACTGGCTATTGTTGACATCTAAAAAAAGTTACATATTATATATGTGTGTGTGTGTGTGTGTGTGTGTGTGTGTGTGTGTGTTTTATTCAGCTTTTCTGCCACTGTGACCAAAAGAACTGACAAGAACAATTTGAGACAAGGAGAAATTTATTTGGTGCTCACAATTTCAGAGGTCTTAGTCCACAGAAGGCCAACTCCACAGCTGTGAGTTCAAGGTGAAGCAAAACATCATGGTAGAAGGGTATGGAGGAGAAAAGCAGTTCAGGACAGGGCAATCAGGAAGCAGAGAGAGAGAGTTCTCCACTCACCAGGGACAAAATATAAACCCCAAAGTCATGCCCCTAGTGACCCATCTCCTCCAGCTACACCCTACCTGCCTTCAGTTACCACCAAGTTAATCCCTATCAGTGGATTAATTCACTGAGTAAGTTACAACTCTCATAATCAAATGTTTTCACTACTGAACCTTTTTAGATTCTCTCAAACATGAACTTTTAGGTGATATCTCATATCTAAGCCATAATCATATACAAATATCTTACATTAAGTAAATTATATTTTAATACCTTATTTCTTCAAAAATCATTTACTGTATAGATATTTTAAAGGGTAATTTATCACTGCCCTATTCTGTTGTAATAAAATACAGGTTAAACTTTTTTACAAGGATGTTTTGGTAGTCATAAGGAAGGCTGAACAAGAACATGAATGGCAGCCAGGTACAGTGGTGCAAGCCTATAATCCTAGTGGCTTGGAAGGCTAAGGCAGGAAGATCATGAGTTCAAAGCCAGCCTCAGCAATTTAGTGAAGCCCTAAGCAACTTATCAAGATTCTGTCTCAAAATAAAACATTAGGGCTGGGATGGTGTCTCAGTGGTACGGCATTTGCCTAGAATGTGTGAAGCACTGGGTTAGATTCTCAGCATCACATATAAAATAAAATAAATAAAATAAAAGTCCATCAACAACATATAAAAGGGCTGGGAATGTCGCTCACACCCTGGGTTCAATGCCCAGATATGGACAGCAGTACCATTAACACTAAGGAAGAACACAAATGCATAATGACAGGACATCAGTTGTATTTTATTTTAGTAACTGAAGGAAAACATTATTTGTTCACTTAACAACAAAATATACCTCGTGATTTAACATACCTGTAGACTATATTATGATTCATTACCAATACATTATCCACGAGACTGCTTACCCATCATCTCCAATTGCCTGGTCCATACATGAAACTAAGGTTTTAGATTCATCTTTCAAAGTAGGTATGATACTGTCAAGGAGATTTTTATATTTTTCTTCAATAAGTGTATAACCATTTTGTAATATCTGCATCTAAACAGGAAGGTTAGAGGAAATGAGAGTTGATCATGTACCTATGTATACATCTGGTCTTTCTCAGATCATATTTGATGTGATTCCCATAGAGAACACTTAACTATGGTATGAGAAATAATAACAGGTACTGGAAATTTAACTGACAGTAAATGCTCTGTTTTTACCCACCCACCACCATCATCTTATTCCAGAATCTTACAGCTTCTTTCTTCTTCTCCTCTGGAATATGGAAATATTGATGAGCACATTTGGAAGCTGAAGCCCCAGATTTAAGTGAAAATGACCTGCAACGAGATTCACATTTCAATGTTATAAGCTATCTTAATGTTGCATGGTCAGAAAAAGTATTGTATAGAACCTAAATTTTAATTATCTTTTGTCAGAATGATTCCCACAAGACATAATGTTTTAGCATCTCAGCAACAATGTGAGCAAAGAAAAGGACCCACCACATTTTAAAGAGAGGCTGTTTAGAAAAATTAGCAACAATTTGGAATATTACCACTGTGTGCTAGCTTCCTTCTAAGTGTCTTACATTTAGATATCCTAATAGCTTGTTTTTTTTTTTTTTTTTTTTAAGTATACATCGGGTCAGCTAAAACTAAAACAAAGAGCTAAAGGGGAAACCAGATTCTTTGGAGTGATGCCGATTCCAGAGCTGGGAAATGCAAAGTATAAATCAAGCCTAGAACATTCTATTATGTGAAAAGTAAAAATGTTCAAAGCAACAATGTATCTATCAATGGACATATTCTGATAAAGATTATAATCCCTTACTAAAATAAGAATCCATGATTCCATGTTGATATAAATAAATGAATAACCAGCAAAAAAGAAAAAGTTCTTCCTTATAGTAGAATGTAAACAAAATATATAGAGAAATAATGTAATTAGAAGAGTCAAATCGTACAAATAGTATGCCAATAATCCCAGCTACTCAGGAGGCTGAGGCAGAAGAATGCCAAGTTCAAGGACAGCCTAGGAAATTTATCAAGACCCTGTCTCAACATAAAATAAAAATGGGCTGGTGGAGGGGTGTGTAACTCTGTGGTAAATTGCCCCTGAATTAAGGGCTACTTTAATGGAAAAAACATTGAAAAGAGTGTTTATATAAATTAAAAGTATCTCCTGGAAAGTTACTAAGTGAGAAATAGTAACTTAAGACTAGAGAAACTGAGGAAACACCCCTTGAATTCAAATGATCAAAGCTTACATCACAGATAATTACAGAAACTGACATTAGTTGTCTCTGACAATGATATACTAAGAATACAGAATCACTTCTTAGTTATACTACCAAAAATTACAATTGTTTTCTAGCCATGACACCACAGCAAACCCCAAATGATGGATATTCTACAAAAATCACTGGCCTGTACTCTTAAAAAATGTTGAAGTCCATCAGGCATGGTGGTGTAGGCATATAATCCCAGTGACTTGGGAGGCTGAGGCAAGAGGATCTTAAGTTCAAAGAACTTAAGGCTCAGCAATTTAGCAAGATCTTGCCTTAAAATAAAATAAAAAGGACGGGGGATATAGTTCTGTGGTAAAGCACCCCTGGGTTCAATCCCCAGAAAAGGAAAAAAAACACCCCCTCAAAAAGCAAATAATAACAATCATCATCATCATCATCATCATCATCATTATTCTTAGGAAATACACATGAAATCTTAGGAACAATGGACACTATATCTTGAATTTCCTTTCAAATGGTTCAGAAAAAAGTGTGCCTCTGTGTGTGTAAGGACAGGGAAGAAGGGAGAATAAATGATAATATAAAATGTTAAGTTGGAAATCTGGGTAAAAGCTCTATGGGAGTCACTTGTAGCATTCATATAAATTTTTATCAAGTTTGATTGTATCAAAATTAGAGGTTATCAAAAATAAGTGTGAAGGAGGGTCCACTCAAATGTGAGGCAAAGCTCTGAAGTCAATGACTCCCCCCTACCTAGGTTTGAAATATAGCTCTATCATGTATTAACTAAGTCACTTCAGATAAAGTAGTTGAATTTTCTTTTAGTTAATTCTCATATCTGTGAACTGGGGATAATGTTAGAGCCCATCCAATAGAATTTTTGTAATAATTAACTGAGATAGTCTATGTAGGGCACATAGCACACTATAAATACTCAATAAATATCAGCTATTATCTACTGGTTCAAAATAGCTTAATGAAATCTGAGGAATCAAGCTAATAACATGACTTTATTTCTCAGATATAACTACACGGCATATCACAAGGGAATATTTTACAATTATATACTCTGTCTTCTAAGGACTTACATAAAAATCCTATAATTTTAGGTTGCAAAAGACCGGGAAAGTTAAAGCTGGGAACTCTTGATCATATCAGAAATTGAAGGTAAAACATCTTTGCTCTTTCTGTCCAGGATAATCCCTTGTGTGAAGAACCTCTATGCAAGTTCTACAACTCCTTAACAAAGTAGAGTTGAGGAGTACTTTTTAATCTATTCCAGAATAATCCCAGGAGATATGTTAAGAAGGGATTCTGAGGCTAGTGGTATAGTTCGATGGTAGAGTATGGATTTAGCATGTGTGAGACCCTGGGTTTGATCCCCAGCACCAAATACATACATACATACAATAAAATGAACATGTTTATTTAAAAGTAAAGAAGAAGTCCAGTTCTGTCTGGCTCCTTAGAGAGAAGAAGCCTTAGAATGATTACCACTTAGTAGGCCTACAAAAGGAAGACAGAAAGAAAAAAATCATCCTGCAAGTAAGATCCAGCAACTAGGATATACCTATTGTATCATGCCATGGCAAAGTTAGTCTGTTATCAAGTATGAAAACAAAAGGAAAAACAAGATACACTGAGCTGATGTGTGGCTTTTGTTGGTAGGTATTTTTTATCCTGATATCACACGCACAATTTGTACACGCTAAATTCTCTGAGGTAAAAAGGAATTGAGCTTAGAAAAAGAAAAATTATAAGAGAGAATAAAGACACCTTCTGTAACCAAGAAAAGAACTGGAGTTAATAAATTCACCTTTTTCTATCTGTGTTTACCATGTAGTTTTCACCTATCAAATTCAACATAAACTGAAGAATCTGAAAAAAAAATCACACAGAATAATTAATTAGGACATCATCTTTAATATTTAAGGAAATCAACAGGTAAAGAGGAAGGTAGAGACCTCATTGAGCACAACTAAATATTTTTTTAGAGAGAGAGAGAAAGAGAGAGAGTTTTTTAATATCTATTTTTTAATTTTTGGCGGACACAGTATCTTTGTTTGTATGTGGTGCTGAGGATCGAACCCAGGCTGCACGCATGCCAGGCGAGCGCACTACCGCTTGAGCCACATCCCCAGCCCAACACAACTAAATATTAAAATTTAGTTGTGATTTATTTAATCTTTACCTTAAAAGTCTGAACTGAGGGGCTGGGGTTGTGGCTCAGGGGTGGAGTGCTTATCTGGAATGTGTGAGGCAGTGGGTTTAATCCTTGGCACCACATAAAAATAAATAAACGAAAAAATATTTTTTTAAAAAAAGATTTAATTGATACCTGTGTTAAAAGTTGCTGTTGCTTGCAGTAATTCTGCCTTAGCTCTGTCACTTCAAGCCAAAGTGTTGCATATTTCCTACAACATTAACAGATTCCTCAAATGAAGCAGGACAGAAATGTTTCTGTAGAATTTTGAATATATATATCAAATATTATATTGAGTTGTCTGAGTTAATAGTATTTAAAATGTTCTTCAGATTATGAGAAGAACTGTCTACTGGGTTAAGGAAGCAGACTAAATCTAAGTACCAAAATAATAACCCAAATAACTTAATCAGGCCAAGGACCTGAACAGACACTTCTCTCAGAAGATAATTTACAATCAACAAATATATGAAAAATCTTCAACATCTCTAGCAATCAGAAAAATGCAAATCAAAACTACTGTAAGATTTCATCTCACTCCAGTCAGAATGGCAGTTCTTAAGAATATAGGCAACAATAAGTGTTGGCAAGGATGTGGGGAAAAAGGAACACTCATACACTGCTGGTGGGACTGCAAATTGGTGCAGCCAATATGGAAAGCAGTATGGAGATTTCTTGAAAAATTGGGAATGGAACCACCATTTGACCCAGCTATCCTTCTCCTCAGTCTATACCCAAAGGACTTTAAAACAGCATACTACAGGGACACAGTCACATCAATGTTTAAGCAGCCCAATTCACAACAGCTAAACTGTGGAACTAACCTAGATGCCCTTCAGTAGATGAACGGATAAAAAAATGTGGCATATATACACAAAGGAATATTACTCAGCAATAAAAGAGAATAAAATCATGGCATTTGCAGGTAAATGGATGGAGTTAGAGAAGATAATGCTAAGTGAAGTTGGTCAATCCCAAAATACCAAATGCCAAATGTTTTCTCTGATGTAAGGATGCTGATTCATAGTGGGGTAGGGAGGGGGAGCATGGGAGGAATAGACTAACTCTAGATAGGGCAGAGAGGTGGGAGGGGAAGGGAGGGGGCATGGGGTTAGAAATGATGGTGGAATGTGATGGTCATTATTATCCAAAGTACAGGTATGAAGACACAAATTAGTGTGAATATACTTAGTATACAACCAGAGATATGAAAAATTGTGCTCTATGTGTAATAAGTATTGTAATACATTCCACTGTCATAATTAAAAAATTAATTAAAAAATAAAAGTCTCAAAAACATGTTCTTCATGAAGATTGCCACCTCCCATTATCCTGCCTGAATATTTCAGGCTTAAAATCTAATACTTTTCAAACTTTGTCAGTGAATTAGTCCATACAGATATCACACTAATTTTTCCCTTTTTTGTATGTGGTGCTGGAGACCAAATTCAGGGACTTGTCCATGCTAGTTATATGCTGCACCACTGATCTACACCTCTGTATCACACAGTAATTTTTTTTGAGAGAAAGACTACTATTAAGGTAGTCTCTTCTAGACAGGAGAATCTGAGAATCATTAAAAACCCATATACTTCTTTATTTTCATTTTTTTAGTTGTAGATGGATATAATACATTTGTTTATTGATTGATTGTTTTCATTTCTTAAATACATGACAGTGTATTATGTATAATACAATTCTTATTATACATATAGAACACATTTTTTCATATCTCTCTATATAAAGTATGTTCATACCAATTCATGCCTTCATACATGTACTTTGGATAATGATATCCATCACATTCCACCATTATTGCTAACCCCTTGCCCTCTCTTTTCTCCTCCCACCCCTCTGCCCTATATAGAGTTCATCTATTCCTCCCATGCTCTCCCTCCCTACCCCACTATGAGTCAATCACCTTATATCAGAGAAAACATTCAGCATTTGTCTTTTGGGGATTGCCTAACTTCACTTAGCACTGTCTTCTCAAACTCCATCCACTACCTGCAAATGCCATGATTTTATTTATTTGTTTGTTTGTCTTTATGTGGTGCTGAGGATCAAACCCAGTACCTCACATGTGCCAGGCAAGCAATCTACCACTGAGCCACAACCCCACCCCCACAAATCCATATGCTTCTAATGTAGTCATAACATTCATAGGATTAGGAATAGAGACATAGTTCATAAAAGGCTGAAAGAACACTTAAAACTCTAGGATGGTGGATTTATGCCAAACTAACACATCTATACTTTCACTGAATGGTATGACAAGAGATACTTTGTACCAGATTAAGAGACTAAATTTCCTATACAAAATGACTTTTAAATGTGTTCTAATACAATCCAAATTCCACAATGGGAAAGTATCACAAATTTGGGGCCAGAAGAAACCTCAGAAGGCCATCTAGTTCACTATTGCCCAATATTTTCTGGTCTGTTTTACCTATAAAACAAGCCAGAACCCACTGGAGGATCATCAACCACATGATGTATCTGTATGTTATGGTTAACGTTTAACAACAGGCTGATATCCAGAATTAATATGAAGGGTTGGCTCATGGTCAATGTCAATGAAAATCTGGGCTTATTTTCAATGTTGATGAAAAAGCAAGAAAACTACTTCCATTCTCCTTACTTCCTCACTCTTTTCTCCCTTGATGAATATGAAAAGTTTAATTTACTAAGTCAATTACAAAAGATTGAATCATGAAATTAAAGGTACATTTGCAGTTCATCGAAAGATTTGGAAAGGAGTTCAAGTTTAATTTGAATACTGATGAACATTTACTGGAAAATATTCACATACATCTCCACTAAGAAAAAAAGGTTATAATTTTTTATCACAGGTATTATTTTGGGACTACTAAACCATTTAAATTTTGCCTTTGAATACTATATTCTTAATAAAGGTTAGAATAACTGCATGCTATATTCTATACATGGTAGCTCCTCAGAAAGCAATGAAATACATCTTAAAGTATGCATTTCACAGAACATTTTTAAAAACTAGTCCAAGGAAAGAATTAGCCAGGAATTTAGGTCAGGTTACTTAAATACAGAACCTATATATTTTTCTGTTTTCTATTGTCAAATGAAAACTGCTATCTGCTATACCACTCATGCCTGCACAGTTGTTTTGGATGCCAATAGTTTATTTCTGATTTATACAGTGGTCTTCTAGTCAGCCACAATTACATGATCTGAGCCCACTGGCACATTAGCAGCAGTCCAAACACTAAAGCATTTGATTCAGTGCTGCGGTTTAACTTGAAAGAAACCTCATTAAAGTGCCATGGAAAACAAGAGTTCAGTTTCTCAACTCAGAAGCAATCAACCTTTAAACCTTGGAAACAGACATTGGAAATCTTGATAAACACCCACTTTTTCAGTTCTGCAAATTTGGCATCCATGTTACTCTGCTTGTCTGTCATATCCCGCACTTCACTCATTATTCTCTGCAACTCACAAGGGTAAGTTTTGACATTCTCAATTTTCATTGTTGGCACCTAAAATGAAAACAGAATACAGTCGGGCTGGTTAGAAATTTCACATACCATCAACTCTCCATTATTGGCACTAATGGAAGGGAAAAGATATATGATTAATCTAAAACAGTAGACTGAATTCTATAAATGTGCCTTTATTGTAGCACTAAGCAAACTATGCCTCATATTACAGTTATTACATACATTATCATCTCTCCCACTAATTGAAAGATAGTCTCCTTCTATCCTTCTCACCATTACCTAGAACAATACCTTACACAGAGGAGATCTGCAATAAATATTTCCTAAATTCAGCATATGTTGAGTACAATTTACACATTAACAATAGTGCAAATATGGGTAAATCACAGTTTTTATCCCTAAAGAATTGAAAAAGCCTACAGAGAGAATAAAGTATGTATTATAGCAAAACAGAAAATCTAAAAGACAATTATACATGACTTTGACACATATGGAAGTATATTAACTTAGATAGGCACTCTCATAAATATATTTCATTATATTTAAGTTTTAGCTCTGACCCTCACCTAGTTATTTCCTGTTGGGAGCTATTAAGATCAATGTTGGGGAGGGGCTTTAGATTATGGATAATCTACAATGTGGTTAATTCTCAGAAACAATCCAAGTTAGACTATAGATTCATTTTATAGGCCTGCTGCGTTAAGTGCATACTGCAGTATGTATTTTATAAAAAGAAGCACCATGCTAAGAAGGCTTTATAATTTAATGCAGAATAACGTCTATAATAACATTGTTGTAATTATTTCCACAGGTGGTGACTGAACAGGCTTTAATGATTTAGATCTCTGCTGTTGGTGGGAGTATGCCCATAAGGTGCATTATCATCATATTTATTAGATCTTTAAAAACTCTCACTCATTCATTATCTCATGGTATACATACAATAAAAATTTTTAATCAACATTAAACACAGATGAGAAGTAACAAAAACAAAACTTTAACAGAATAAAGCAACACATCATGTTACCAATTTCTCTAAAATGAATCTTTACGTCATGCCACTAATATGAGTGAGACTGGCTTCTAGCAAACAAGAAACTAGAGGTTCTAGGACCCTTAAGTTGAAACTCTGGAATTCTGAAGAAAAGCTTCCAGTATATTTTTGCCTGCTGTAAACTTGTCTAACGACTAAGCTGACTATCAAAGATTGCTTATATAAATTTTACAGATCAGAAGAGTGGCATGGTGGTACATGCCCATAATCCCAGTGACTCAGGAGGCTAAGGCAGGAGGATCACAAGTGCAATTCCAGCCTCAGCAATTCAGTAAGGCCCTAAGCAATTTAGTGAGACCATGTCTCAAAACAAAATGGGCTGTAATATTGCTCAAAGGTAAAGTGCTTCTGGATTCAATCCCCAGTACCAAAAATTTTTTTGATTAATATTAAATAAATAAAAAAATTTAAAAAGATCAAGAAAGTTAGATGTTTAGACACAAATAGATGGCTATCTAGGAAAAGCAGTATGCAATAAATGGCAATTGAGTAGCACAGATAATAAATTGTATCAAGATTCAGAAGAAGGTACAATTATATTTGCAGTGAAACAGATACCTGTTTTCATTCTTTAATAAATGAAAAAATTGCTTGTCCTGTTTGTAGGCCATAACCTGGTCATCTTCTCTGTGGAGGGTATGTATCATTTCCCAAATATTCACTAAATGAAAGAACTTAAAAGCTAACAAGTATACTTATACAAGAAAAACACATTTAAAGTTTTTTGTTTATTTAAATAAGAAATTAAAATAAGCCAGGTGTGGTGGTGCATGCCTGTAATCCCAGTGGCTAGGGAGGCTGAGGCAGGAGGATCGTGACTTCAAAACCAGCCTCAGCAACATAGCAAGGCCCTAAGCAACTCAATGAGATCCTCTCTCTAAATAAAATATAAAAAGAAGCAGGGGATATGGCTCAGTGGATAGTGCTCCAGGGTTCAATCCCTGGTACCAAAAAAGAAAGAAAGAAAGAAAGAAATTAGCCTATACATGAGGCCCTAGTTTCAATTCCAGGCACCAAATAATAATAATAATAATAATAATAATAATAATAATAACAACAACAACAACAACAACAACACTGTTGAGTTCATATATCTAAATATTACTCCGAATGAGAGCAAAAATAAGTGTTCAGAAACTGGGCATGGTTGTGCATGTCTGTAATTCCAGCAGCTGGGAATGCTAAGGCAGAAGGATCGTGAGTTCAAAGCCAGCCTCAGCAATAGTGAGGCCCTGAGCAACTCAGTGAGACCCTGTCTCTAAATAAAATAAAAAAATAGGGCTGGGGATGTGCCTCAGTGGTGGAGTGGCCCTAAGTTCAATCCTCAGTACAAAAAAAAAAAAAGAAAAAAAAGTGCTCAGTAGTATATTTATATGGCTTATATTTGTCACTTGGGAAATCCCAAGTGACTCCTCTTTCAACATATGGGATAATTATTCATCTTTTTTTTTTTTTAAACTGGGGATTGAACCCAGGGGTACTTTACCACTGAGCCATATTCCCAGTCTTTTTAATTTCTTTTTTTTTTTTTGGTTTGAGACACAGTCTCACTAAGTTCCTGAGGGCAGGGTGAGGCTGGTCTTGAATTTGCAATCTTCCTGTCTCAGCCTCCTGAGTCACTGGAGGCAGATGCCACAGTGCCCAGCTGATTCATCTTAATTTAGCTTTGTTCTTCATTCTTCTACCTCACAGAATGGGAAGGTCATTCCAAGGTCACCACATCTAAGATGAATACTATGGTTTTATTTATATGGCTTATATTTGTGAATATTTACCATATCAGAATTTAAATTTGATAAAATTTTGAATATTTATTAATTTCTGGGCACAGTGGTGCACACCTGTAATCCCAGTGGGTTGGGAAGCTGAGACAGGAGGATCACAAGTTCAAGACCAGCCTTGGTAAATTAACAAGGCTCTAAGCAACTTAGCGAGATCCAGTCTTTAAGGGGAAGGGGGGAGATTGGGGAGACAGCCCACTGGTGAAGCACCCTGGGGTTAAATCCCTAGTACCAAAAGAAATTTACAATAATATGTACATTATGTATTAATATTAGAGTGATGATGCAATCAGACATCATGTAACCTTGGAGATATTCCACTGTACTCAGGAAAGAATAAAGAGTGAAAAAAGCCAAGAAATCTTTGTATTATTAAGAAAATAGTTTCAATATCACAGGTCCCTGAAAAAATGTCTCAAGAAAGTTAGGGTGTTCACAGATCATATAATGAGAACCACTAATCTAAGTGATAATCCAAATCTTTCTGGTTTTGATTTTGGTCTTAAACTTCCAGTACACTGATGTCATCTATACATAGGTTCATGCAAAGTATCCACATACATAGACATCTCATGAATGGAAAACTTTATTACAATTCTGCCTTGACTAATAATTAGCTCTGGGAGTGAACAGGCAAGTTCAGCAGTTATCTTGTATGTTAGGAAAAATATAAATAGTTACTAATTTATAATTTAACCTTGTCTCTTCTGCTTACTTGCTAAAATGTTATATTCCCATCTGCATGAGAAAAAGATGAAATGGCAATAAAATATACCAAGGAAACATAATAATAAGTCTATAGATAAACTGATATCTAAAAGTCATCTTTCTAGAGAACTAGAAAAAGTACCTAGCAAATGAATTTCCAATTGCCAAATTCCAGCAACTTGACCCTTAAAACTTACAAAAACTGAAATATTTAGATTAAGGAAAAACTAGCCACTGCCCAAATGCTACAGAAGAGTTTGTGGCAACAGTCCCCTTACCTTGCGCTTGATGTTTTCTAGAAGGCTGGATCCTCCCTTTTTGAAGAATGGATGTTGAAATTCCATAGTTAATGTCTTCCCTTGTAAAACCTTTCCATTTTCCATTGCAAGCACCTTTCGGAAACCATCTAGTGAAACAAAACCACAAAGATAATAGAATAAACTCTGAAAGGAAAGCTAGAATCACTAGAATAAATAAGAAATAATGTGAAATATTTTACTGGACTACACACTAAATTAATGTACCATAATAGCCTAATTTCAAACTTGAGAAGTGAAATCTCAATAGCTTATTTTACTTTGTTTATATGAAAAGATATACGATTTTAGAGTACTAGTGTGAAAGCATGGACCATTGAAAATCTATATATAATTCTCAAGACCCATATTAAGCAATAGCTTCAAATTTCTGCAATATTCCCTATATGTAGTGATTTTGTTATCTCAAAGATAACAATGGGAAAAGAATTAGTGATTTGTTTCATCCTCTTTTAGTGTCTTTCTCACCCTTTAAAAACCATGAAAAGGAAGGCAGTATGAGAAAGGAGAAGCTTGAGACACTTGGAGAGATGACAAACTAGATCACATGCTTCTGAAAAATCATGAACGAAAAGCCAAATAATCCAATTAACAATGGACTAAAGATATAAGTAAAGATTTCACAAAAGAAATACAAATGATTAACAAATATATAAAAAATGTTCAACATGTAGTTATCAGGGAAACACACACCAAAACCACCATGTGATATTACATCACTCCAGTAAAAACAGAGATTATCAGACAGTCAAAAACTAATGTGTGGGCTGGCACATGAGAGGCATTGGATTTGATCTTCAGTACCACATAAAAATAAATAAATAAAATAAAGGTATTAAGTCCAGCTACAAGTAAAAAATATTTAAAACAAATAATGTGCTGGTGAGAATGTGGTGAAAAGAAACTCAAAACACTGTTAGTGGGGTATAGCCAGTACAGAGGCTCCATAAAACATTAGAAATAGATCTACCATAAGATCCAGCAATCCTTCTGAGTATATATCCAAAGGAAAATAAAAATCAGCATACTAATGAGATTCCTGCACTTCCATGTTTATTGTAACACTATTCACAATAGTTAAGATAAGGAGTCAACCTAGGTGCCCATTACCAGATGAAAGGATAAAGAAAATATGGCTTGTATATAAAATGTAATATTCTTCAGCCACAAATAAAAATAAAATCATGCCATTTGCAGCAAAATGGATAGAAATGGAGGGCATTATGTCAAACATTATGTCAGACACTGAAAGACAATGTTTTCTCTTATATGTGAAAGCTAAAAACATGGACCTGAATGCAGAAAATAATGGTGATTACCAGAGGTTTCAAAGTGGTAGATGGGTTGGGAGGGTGGATATAAGGAAGTTGGATTATGGGTACTAAAACATAGCTAGATATCAGGAATAAGTTCTGGTGTTCTCCAGCTCAGAATACCTTATTATATATTTTGGGAAGGTACAGAAGAGAGATCAAATGATCCAAACATAAAGAAACATAGGAGGGGAAAAGCTAATTACCCTAATTTGATCAATGCATGCTGTTTATAGCTGTTAAAATATCACGCTGGAATACAGTGGGACATGTTTGTGGTCCCAGTTACTGAGGAGGAGGAGGCAGAAAGATCCCTTGAACTAAGGAGTTCAAGGTCAGCCTGAGTATAGAAACTAAGATTCTGTCATATATATATATATATATATATATAATATGTGCATTTATATTATATAGTATGTATTGTACACAATATATAATATATAATGCATATGTGCAATATAATATTGGATATTATATAATATATGTAATGTAATATTGTATATTATGTAATGTATATAATATATGCATTATGTAAATACTATTACATATTATATATCAATAATTTATATCTCACTGAACTCCATTAATATGTACAAAAAATAGATGCTAAGCAAATAATAAAGTAAAATGAAAGCAACAACAAAAAATCATCCTCGTGGGGGCTGGGGATATAGCTAAGTTGGTAGAGTGCTTGCCTAGCATGTACAAGGCCCTGGGTTCAATCCCCAGCACGACAAAAAGAAAAAAAAATCATCCTCGTTATTTTTTTTTTCTCTCTTTTTTTTATTGGTTGTTCAAAACATTACAAAGCTCATGACATATCATCTTTCATACATTTGACTCAATTGCGTTATGAACTCCCATTTTTACCCCAAATACAAATTGCAGAATCACATCGGTTACACACTCACATTTTTACATAATTCCATATTTGTGACTGTTGTATTCTGCTACCTTTCCTATCCCCTACTATCCCCCTCCCCTCCCCTCCCATCTTCCCTCTCTACCTCATCTGCTGTTGTTCAATTCTCTCCCTTGTTTCCCCCCCTTTCCCCTCACAACCTCTTATATGTAATTTTGTGTAACATTGAGGGTCTCCTACCATTTCCATATGCTTTCCCTTCTCTCTCCCTTTCTCTTCCCCCACTCGTCTTTGTTTAATGTTAATCTTTTCCTCATGCTCTTCCTCCCTGTTCTGTTCTTAGTTGCTCTCTTTATATCAAAGAAGACATTTGGCATTTGTTTTTTAAGGATTGGCTAGCTTCGCTTAGCATTATCTGCTCTAATGCCATCCATTTCCCTGCAAATTCTATGATTTTGTCATTTTTTAGTGCTGCGTAATACTCCATTGTGTATAGATGCCACTTTTTTTTATCCATTCATCTATTGAAGGGCATCTAGGTTGGTTCCACAGTCTAGCTATTGTGAATTGTGCCGCTATGATCATTAATGTGGCAGTATCCCTATAGTATGCTCTTTTAAGATCCTCAGGGAATAGTCCGAGAAGGGCGATGGCTGGGTCAAATGGTGGATTTTTTTTTAAAGAGAAAACAGAGGTAATTGTGTATGAATGAATAGGCATTTTTTATTTTGCTTCT
The DNA here is from genome assembly GCF_048772815.1 of Callospermophilus lateralis. Lineage (NCBI taxonomy): Eukaryota > Metazoa > Chordata > Mammalia > Rodentia > Sciuridae > Callospermophilus > Callospermophilus lateralis. Next base: position 56,118,816 of record NC_135325.1, on the reverse strand, counting down.
TAGACATGGTCTTCTTTTTCTAGAACTTGAACTGCAGAAAGTACTTGTTTCATTAATCATTTTTTAAAAATATTTATTTTTTTAGTTATAGGTGGACACAATATCTTTATTTTATATTTATGTGGTGCTGAGGATCGAACCCAGTGCCTCATGCATGTTAAGTGAGTGCTCTACCACTGACCCACAACCCTAGCCCCTCATTAATCATTTTTAATATTGAAATGCCAGCATTTTTCTTATTACCTATTTTCACTTGTGAGCTTAAGCAAAATGTTACAGGTCTCATTGTCACCATTGCAATACATATACTGTGATAGAAGCATAAACTGTGTCAATTTAGCCACACTGACCAATTTTAGACACAGTGCCTATTCTCATCTAGAATGAGGGTTGAGACAAGGTCTTGATATGTTGCCCATGCTATCCCCAGACTCACAATCCTCTTGCCTCAATTTCTGAGTAATCCTCAAGTGGGATTACAGATTTGTGCCACTGTGTCCAGTTTATATGTAATTTTATTTTGTACTAGTGATTAAATCCAGAATTGACTTACCCTCTGGGTGACATCCATAGCCTCTATTTATTTATGTATTTAGAGGCAGGGTCTCTCTAAGTTGTTTAGCGCCTTACTTAGCTGCTGAGGCTACCTCCAACTTGCAATCCTGCCACAGCCTCCCAAGTTGCAGGGATTACAGGTATACCCCACAGTGTCCTGCTTTTATATGTCTTTTATACATACACACACACACACACACACATATAAGTTGTAGATGAACACACAGTATCTTTATTTTTATGTGGTTCTGAGTATCGAATCCAGTGCCTCACACGGGAGAGGCAAGTGTTTTACCACTGAGCTACAGCCCCATTCCTTATATGTCTTTTTTCTTAAATTATTTATTTATTCTAATTCATTATACATGATGGCAGAATGTAATTCATTTCATATTACACATATAGAGCACAATTTTTCAAGTCACTGATTGTACACAAAGTATTTTCACACCATTCGTGTCTTACATACGTGTACTTAGGGTAATGATATCTTACTCACTCTACCATCATTCCTACCCCTTTGCCCCCTCCCTGCCCCTCCCCACTCTTTGCCCTATCTAAAGTTCCTCCATTCCTCCCATGCTTCTTTCCCATCACCATTACAAGTCAGCATCCTCATATCAAAGAAAAGGCCTTTGGTTTTTTGGGATTGGCTAACTTCACTTAGCATTACCTTCTCTGACTCCATCCATTTACTTGCAAATGCCATGATTTTATTCTCTTTTAATGCTGAGTAATATTCCATTGTGTATACATACCAAAATTTCCCTATCCATTCATCTATTAAAGGACATCTAGGTTGGTTCCACAATTTAGCTATTGTGAATTGTGCTGCTATAAACATTGATGTGGCTATGTCCCTGTAGTGTGCTGTTTTTAAATCCTTTGGGTATGGGTCAAATGGTGGTTTCATTCCCGGTTTTCCAAGGAATCTCCATACTGCCTTCCATAGTGGCTGCACCAATTTGCAGTCCCACCAGCAATGTATGAGTGTGCCTTTTTCCCCATATCCTTGCCAACACTTATTGTTGTTTGTATTTTTGATATCTGCCATTCTGACTGGAGTGAGATGAAATCTTAGAGTAGTTTTTTTTTTTTTAAGTTGTTGATAGACCTTTATTTTATTTATTTATATGGGGTGCTGAGAAGTGAACCCAGTGCCTCACACATGCCAGGAAAGTGAGCTACTGCTGAGCCCCAGCCCCAGCACCTTAGAGTAGTTTTTATTTGCATTTCTCTAATTGCTAGCAATGTTGAACATTTTTTCATATGTTTGTTGATTGATTATATGTCTTTTAATGTAAGAAAAAATGTCACAAACATGACTGCATAACTAATCCAGAGAAGGTATAGTTGGAACTAGTAAGGTATACTATTTGAAAAAAGAGGAATCAGGCTGGGGCCATAGCTCAGTAATAAAGTACTTAACATGTGTGAGGCCTGAGATGCATTTCTAGTACCTCACATACACACACAGCACAACTGTCAACTGTCACTTACCAGGTGCAGTCATATGTGCTGATTAATAGGGAGTTGGGAAAATATGGCAATGGCAGCATGAGTTATTTCAAATAATTGTTTAAACTAGATGTGGCTTACCCATTCTATTTCTTTTTTAATACATTTATTTTATTTATTTTTATGTGGTGTAGAGGACTGAACCCCAAGGCCTCGCACATGCTAGGTGAGAGCTCTACCACTGAACCACAACCCCAGCCCCCTATTTCTTTTTTAAAAAATAGTTGTAGATGAACATAATACCTTTATGTTAACTCCTTTATGTTATTTATTATTTTATGTGGTGCTGAAGATAGAACCCAGTACCTCACATATGCCAAACAAGTGCTCTACCACTGAGCCACAACTCCAGCCCACCCATCCTATTTCTTTAATTTCATTTAGGAATCTGGATTTATGAACATATTCAGAGATTCATAGTTCACAGAAACTAAGCAAAGAAGGGAAAAAATTATATCAGTAGCTATTAGCCACAGTATGAATAAAATAAAAATACTGTTTCTGAAACATTATTTAATGTTTTCTCTTATATTAAGAAATCTAACATTCCTTTTCTGCCTTCCCTCAGGAAGACATCTAAAAAGATTCTGTCCTATACCAAATTGTGAATAATATATTTTTAAATGAGCTGATTAGAAAGTGAATCACATCCTTTATGCCATCATAGACTAACAGCAATAGTTGGTATAGTAAGTCTCTTTCGTGGACTTGAAACATCACTCATAAATTTTTGGGGGGATAGCAAAAGGGAAATTATTATCCTATATTTGAACACAAGTCTGAAGAATGACTAAAATTTATGTCTTTAAATTAATTGTACTTACTTTCAAAGTTTCATAATTTAAAAGATCAGCATATTTTAAGAGAATTTAAACTTTTTCTTAATGTCATGAGGAATCTCAATATACCTTGCTAGGGAGAAATCAACAGCTGATATCCAATTGAGGGCAATCTCAAATTTAAATTCTTTCTTTTGAAATATTGCACTTTGGGCATTTATACATCAATTTTTCTACATAGTAACTACTTTCTTTTTAAGGCCTAATCAGCTTTTTATTTCCTGGTTAACCTGGGACAATAAAGTGTTCTTCTATGGAAAAAGCTAGAAATCAGTCTACAGTAGCCTACATCCAAATCTCTCCACTGAATTAAACTTAATATGGGAATAAAAGAGATCTTTGCTGGGCCCAGTGGTGCATGCCTGTAATCTAAACGACCAGCCTCAACAGCTTAGTGAGACCCAAAGAACTTATCAAGACCCAGTCTCAAAATGAAAAAAAAAAAAAGGCTGGGGATAAGGCTCAGTGGTAAGCATCCCAGGTTTCAATGCCCAGTACTTAGAAGAAAAGAGAGAGAGAGAGAGAAAGAGAGAGAGAGAGAAGATTTTTTTTCTTCATCATGTCGGAGGGTGGTCTGGGGATAAAAACTAGGCCACATTTATGTTAGAGCTACATCCCTAGATCCCTTGACCTTTTATCTTTAAGTGTTGTATCATTCTTTGTTAATATTCTCAATGTAGTTTGCCCTTTTTGTCCTAAGCCTGATTTTCTCTGCATTAATTTCAGCTACCTATGTGCAAAAACTTTGAACACCACCTCATTACCTAAAAGAGTAAGAAATCCCAAATTTTGAATTATTGAATTCCACGCAAATTATATTTTCACATGTGAAACAAGGTGATAATACAGTATTCTCACACCTTAAAATTCAACAGGGTAGTTAGGACCCTCCTGAGTAGATCATCCACTTGTGCCCTTATGCTTGCATCCTGAGTATGTTTTCCTGATAAATACACCAAGGAACATTTTCTAGGTCATATCTGTCCTCCATGACAAAGCATGTTATACACAGTTCAGAAAGTCTAGGTGTTCACTATAATAATAAACCCTCAAAAAATTAAGTGTACAAGATACACAATAAATCTACACATGACAAACCCACAAACAATCTCATACTAAATGGGAAGACATGACATCTTTTCCTCTGAGATCAGGAACAAAGAAGTATACCCACTTTGACCACTTGTATCCAATAAACCACAGAAATCCTAAACAGAGCAATAAGGCAAAATAAAGGAGTAAAAAGCATAATTTGGAAAAGAAGTCAAATATTCCTGTTTGCTGCCAACATTGTCTTTAATATATAGAAAAGCTAAAGACTACCACCACAACTACAAAAAGAAATCAGCTGGAACTAATAAATTAATCCAGTAAGGCTGCAGGATATAAAATCAACATACAAAAATCAGTAGCATGTCAAAGAAGAAATACAAATGGTCAACATATACATAAAAAATATTCAACATTCCTGGAAATCAGAAAAAATGAAAATCAAAACCACAATGAGATTCCATCTCACTTCAATTAGAATGGCAATCAACAAGAACACAAATAAATGCTGGCAAGGTTGTGGGAGAAAACATAGTCTTATATAGTATTGGTGAGACTGCAAATTAGTCTTGAAAACCAGATAGAGATTCCTAAAAAAAAATGGGAATGAAACCACCATATGAGTTAGTTATCACACTCCTTTGTATATTTCTAAAAAGATCTAAAATCAGCAAATTATAGGAATGCAGCCACATTAATGTCTATAGCAGTCCAACTCACAATAGACAAGTTATGGAACTAGCCCAGATGCCCGTCAACAGATGAATGAATAAAGAAAAAGTGGCACATATATTCAATGGAGTTTTATTCAACCACAAAGATTAATGAAATCAAGGTATTTGCCAGTAAGAGAACATCATGCTAAGTGAACTAAGACCCAGAAAATCAAGGGTTGAATGTTTTCTCTCATGCAAAAACTACAGTAAAGTAAGGGGGAGGAAATGATGGGTGGTCTGACTTTGTAAGGATAGAGGGAATATCAGTGGAGTAGAGAAGAGAGATTGAGGGGCACGAGAAAAGGGATGGAAAAGGGGAAGAAATGTGTAATGAATTTGACAAATGTTATGTACATATATAAATATACAACAGTGAATTCTACTTTTAGGTATATCTATATAGCACCAATAAGTAAATAAATAAATGGAAGACTTGTGGAGCAGAGGAAAGGAAATAGGGGGAGGATAGAGGGAAAAGAGGAGGTACTGGGGACTGAAATGGAGCAAATTCAATTCCATAAATTTATGATTATGTCAAAATAAACCCAACTGTTATGTATAACTACAATTGCACTAAAAATGCATCTTAAAAATAGTGAGCTATATAAATAACAAATCAGGCAATTGATTCCACTTAGAATAGCTACCAAAAATTGCCCAGGAATATATATAAGTGAATAATTTCTAAATTGAAAACTAGGAAACACTAATGAAAGAAATTGAAGAGGACACAAATAAATAGAAAGATATCCCATGTTCATGGGCTGGAAGAACTAATGATGTTAACATGTACATGCTATAAAAAGCAACCTATAAACTTAATGCAATTCCTATTAAAATGTCAATGGTATTCTTTTCAGAAATACAAAAGAACCTCTAAAATTCTAGGGAACCACAAAAGACCCTGAAAAGTCAACGTAATTCTGGGTCAAAATGATCAAACATAACCATGCATAGTGGTGCCCCCGCCCCCATAATCTCAGTTACATGGGAGGCTAAGGCAGGAGGATCAGAAGTTTGAGGCCAGCCTGAACAACACAGTGAGACACTGTCTGTCTCAAAATGAATTTTAAAAGGGAGCTGAGCATATAGCTCAGTGGTAGAGTGCTGGACTACCATGTGTGAGGTTCTGAGTTCAATTCCCAATACAAAGAAAGAAAGAAACAAACAAACAATGAAAGAAACAAAGAAAGAAGGAAAGATTGATCAAAACTGAGGTATCATCACACTACCAAACCTTAAAATATAATATAGCTGGGCACAGGGGTGGTGCATGCTTGTAATCCCAGCTACTCAGGAAGAAGGAGGATCACAAGTTTGAGGCCAGCTTTAGCAAGACTCTGTCTAAAAAATAAATAAATAAAATTTTTTTAAAATCTGCAGTATACTTTAGTGGTAAAGTTCCCCTGAGTTCACTTCCCAGTACAACAAATGATGACAATGATGATGATACAAAGGTCTAGGAACCAAACGAACATGATAGTGGCATAAAAAACAGATACATAGATCAGTGGAACAGAAGAGAGAACTCAGAAAAAAATCCACACATGTACATGATCTTCAACAAAGGTGTCAAAAATATACACTAATAAAAGGAAAGTCTCTTTAATAAGTGATACTGGGTAATTGGATATCCATACGAAGAAGAATAAAACTGGAGCCTATCATTCATTATACATGCAAAAAAATCAACTCAAAATTGAATAAAGAGCCAGGTGTGGTGGCACATGCCTGTAATCCCAGTGGCTCGGGAGGCTAAGACAGGAGGATCACGAGTTCAAAGCCATCCTTAGTAAAAAGTGAGGCATTAAGCAACTCAGTGAGACCCTGTCTCTAAATAAAGTACAAAATAGGGTGGGGATATGGCTCAGTGGTTGAGTGCTCCTGAGTTTAATCTCTGGTACCCACCCCTCCAAAAAAAAAGAATGAAGAGACAACCTAACAAATGGGAGAAGATACAAAATACATCTGATAAGAAGTTAATATTTAGAATATGTAAGGAACTCAATTCAATAACAAAATAATCCAATTTAAAAGCAGGCAAAAGACTTAAACAGACATTTGAGAAGATGTACAAATGACCAACAGGTATATAAACAAATGCTCAACATCACTAATCATCAAGAAAATGCAAGTCAAAACCACAATAAGATTTCACCTAACTCTTGTTAAAGTCATTATAATAACTATTATAAGAAAGACAAAAGATAACAAATGTTAGTGAAGATGTGATGAAAAGGGAGCACTTGCAGACTGTTAGTAAGAATGTATATTAGGCCAGGAGCAGTGTTGCAGGCCTGTAATCCCAGCAGCTCCAGAGACTGAGGCAGGAGGATGGCAAGTTCAAATCCAACCTCAGCAACTTAGTGAGGCCCTAAAAAATTTAGCAAGACTCTGTCTCAAAATAAAAGGAATAAAAGGGCCTGGGGTAAGATGAAACCTTAGAGTAGTTTTGATTTGCATTTCTCTAATTTCTAGAGATATTGAACATTTTTGATTGATTGTACATCCTCTTCTTAAAAGTGTCTTTTCAGTACCTTGGCCTATTTATTGGTGTTAAGATTTTTGAGTTATTTATATATTCTAGAGATTAGAGCTCTATCTGACATGCATGTGATGAGAATTTGTTCCAATTAGTAGGCTCTCTATATAATGCTAAGTGATATTATCCAATCCCCCCCCCCAAAAAAAAAAAACAAATGCCAAATGATTTGTCTGTTCTAAGGATGCTGATCCATAATATGCTGTTGGGGTCAGGGGGATGAGAGGATTAAAGGAACCCTAGATAGGGCAAAGGGAAGGGAGAGGAAGGGAGGGAGCATAAGGGTTGGAAAGATGGTATAAGGCAATGGTCATCATTACCCTAAGTACATGTAAGAAGACACAAAGGATGTGATTCTATTGTGTGTACAACCAGAGATATGAAAAATTGTGCTCTATATGTGTTATATGAGTTGTAATGCTTTCTGTTGTCATATATAACAAATCAAAATTTTTTTAAAAGGGCTGGGGATGTAATGTAGCTTAATAGTAAAGTTCCTCTGAGTTCAATCCTTGATACCAAAAAAAATATTTATTAATGTGTCCATTATGGAAAACAATATGGAAGTTCCTCAAAACATTAAAAATAGAACTACCACATGACCCAGCAGTCCAAAAGAAATAAGTATGCTGAAATTTTTGCACCGCTATGTATTTCAGCACTATTTAAAATAGGTTGATTTTGCTAAGTATCCATTCATGGATGAACAAATAAAATAGGGCATATATATGAAATGGAATATTATTCAGTTATAAGAAGAACAAAATTCTAACATTTTATAATAATGTGGATTGAACTGGAGTACATTATATTCAATGAAATAAGCCAGACACAGAAAGACAAATACTGCATGATATTACTTACATTTAAAATCTAAAAAACAGCAACAACAACAAAAAAAAACTGTTCTCATAGAAGTAAAAAAAATAGAACAGTGATTACCAGAGACTGGAGAGGGCAGGGAGGCTAGAGGAATAAGGAGAGATTAGCCAATGGGTACAAACATAATTAAATAGAATGAATAAGTTCTGATGGTTTTATTACATCATATTTAACAATAATGTAATATATATTTAAAAATTAATAGAAGGGGGTTTTAAATGGACTCACCACAAGAAATGATGATCGTGTGATATCTTGAATATATTGGTTTCCCTAAGTTGATCATTATGCAATATATGCATGTATTCAAATATTGCACTGTACTTTCTGAATATATACAAGTATTATGTGTCATTAAAAATAAACATATGGCTTGGAGTAGTGATACACACCTATAATGCTAGCAACTAAGGAAGCTGAGACAGAAGAATCAAAAATTCAAAGCTAGCCTAGGCAAGTTAGTGAGACCCTGTCTTCAAATTAAAAAAAAAAAAAAAATTAAAAAGGAGTGGGGTTGTAGCTCAGTGTTGGAGCAATCCTGGATTCAATTCCCAGTACCTGGAGAAAAAAATGATAAACATGTTTTTGGTAAAAAAAAATTAATAAATGAATAAATTTAATAAGAATGTTCTAGTATAGGAAAATGACAATTTGCTTTTATTTTTATTTTTTTAATTTTGGGTACTCAGGATTTAACCCAAGGGCTCTTTACCACTGAGCTATATCCCCAGCCCCTCTTAATGGGAGATGGGGTTTCCCTAAGTTACTTAGGGCTGAGGCTGCCCTCAAACTTGTGATACTCCTGCCTCAGCCTCCTGAGTTGCTGGGATTAAAAGCATACACCACCATACCCAGCTACTATTTGCTTTGAAATTAGAACTATCTTTGAGGTTTTCTTGTTATATGTGTCAAAGACAAAAAGTTAAATTTAGGTAAACAGAGACTGGCCCTTTTGAGAGAATGGGATTAAATATAGGCAGTTACAAATCTATACCTAATCAATTGGAAAGAGTTGCCAGAACACACACACACACACACACACACACACACACACACACACAATTTTTTTCTGGTACTAGAATTGAAACCAGTGGTGCTATATCACTGATCTATATCCCCAGACATCTTAATTTTGTTTTGAGACAGGATTTTCCTAAATTGCCAAGGCTGGCCTTGAACTGGCGATCTTCCTGCTTTAGCCTCTGGAGTAGCTGGAATTACAGGCCTGGGCCATCAATGGTGTTTTTAAAAGGTATGTATTCCTTTCAGGAATGAGTTTCTGAAGCATTATTTCTCCCTCATGTGGTAAGAGGTTTGGCTTTCATTTCCTATTCCTACATCCTCTATCAGAGCAGATAGCATAAAAGCTAATCACTTGAGGGGTACTTTTTTATTAATTTTTATCTTGAGAGAGCTTGCTAATTTGCTATTGGTCTTGCTAAATTGCTGAGGCTGCCCTCTAAATTTTGATCTCTAGTCCCAGACTCCCAGAGTCTCAGATTACAAAATATGCTACCATGCTCCACTTGGAGGGTTCTTGTTTTTCTTACTGAAGACTGATAGATTTTTTGTTTGTTTGTTTGTTTTTGTTTTTGTTTTGTGGTGCTGGTGATTGAACCCAGGGCCTTGTGCATGCAAGTCAGGCACTCCACCAACAGAGCTATATTCCCAACATGATAGATAGTTTTAAAGATTTATTCCTTTCCATTTGAAATGTATTCACAGACCAAAAGGCTAAACATATCCCATGACACTCCACTCTACAAATGAATTTTCTTATCATTCCTTATCATTCATCCACTTAAAAAACATTTATTAAACACTTAACTTCACCTTGCATAACTAGTTGGCTGGGCTCTTGGAGGAAATACAAATCAATAAGATGAAATTCCTATTTGCAAGAATCTTAACAGTCTAGCAAGGAAGACAAACACATTATAACTACAGTAATGTAGCATGCTTGAATGCTAAAGTTATAGCATGGACAAATGTTTGAGAACATAAAGGAGGGAATAATGAATCACTCCCAAAGTAGATGGAGATATATCAAATATCTTTAGATCAACACTCACAAAATAGGAAAATCCAGAGTGGTCTTCCTAGAAAACAAATTTGTCAAAAGAATAAAAATACTGTCATAGAATTATATAGGAAGAAAATCTGCACCAGAACAGTTGATCCAGTACATGTTGCTTTATTTTAAAACCCTTGCTAACATGTTGAACTCAGGAAAGGGAGAAAAATTAAGAAAAAAAAGAAAAGCTAAGGCTTTGAGTGGATGATCATCAGCAGATGTAGTTTTCCTTGACATCTGTAAGTTCTCAGGGAACAAAATTGTGAGAAACAAATACGTTCACAAAAGGCTTTCTTATTTTTTTCATGGAAACAAGGATTTAACCCAGGGCCTCGAACATGCTAGGCAAGTACTGCAAGTAAACTACATTCCCAGACCCCACACAAAGGCATTTCCAAAGCAAGAGTTTTCTGAAAATTAAATCAGAGAGACATATAAATTCAACAATTAAGAAATGTATGATTAATAATTGTTATAATTGTACTCATCTGGGCATGGGGGCACATACTTTTAATCCCAGCAATTTGGCAGGCTAAAGCAGGAAGGTAACATGTTCACGAGACCTGGTCTCAAAATTTAAAAAATAAAATAAAAAGGGATAAGGCTGCAGCTCAGTGGTAGAGCACTTATCTAGCATGTTAATCCCCAGCAACCAACCAACCAACAAACAAACAAACAAAAACACTGCACTCTATCTAGATGTCTTAATACTGCTTGCTGATAAATAACAGCACTTTCCCAAACCTTTATCATCTAAGAAGTCATAACATTTTAAAGGAGACACACACACAAACATATTTTTACTGTGGTTTATTTGAGAAACACAGTTATAAGGCATGTAAAGACAGTAACTACCCTGTATAGTGGAAAGATGTGTACACACACACACACACACACACACACACACCATGAGTGAGAATAGAGGTAGGGCAAGAATATAGAAAACAAAGAATAAAGTTGAGCTGTAGAAAGATGTGAATGCTAGACTGAGGAACTGTACATTATTCTATATATTGTGGTTGAAACCAACTAAGACCTTTTAAAAAGACTGACATAATAAGATTTGAATTTGAAAATGTGAAACAAACAATAATATGAATAATTTATTAGAACAAGCAATGCATAGAGTTTATTAGAATGGGATAAAGGGTCGAATACTAGCCAAAAACCTACTCTTGGACAGTGAGAAAAAGGAAAGGAGGGACATTGGGGAAAAGTAGGAGATTAATAATACTTCCCATAAAAGCACTAAGACAGGGCTAGGGATATAGCTCTGTTGGTAGAGTGCTTGCCTCGCATACACAAGGCCCTGGGTTCAATCCGCAGCACCACACCCCCGGCCCCAAAAAAGAAAAGTAAAGTACTAAGAAAATTAGAGTATAGTTGTGCACAGTGGCACATGCCTGGAGGCTGAAGTAGTAGAATCACAAGTTTGAGGCCAGCCTAAGCAATTTAGTGAGATCTTGTCTCAAATTTTAAAAAAAATGAAATGGGCTTGGAATTCAGTTCAGTGTTAGAGCACCTCTGGGTTCAATCTGCAGTGCCAAAAAAGGGGGAAAAAAGAAAATTGTGGTATAGAACAAATAGCCAAAGCAATATTGAGCTAAAAGAACAAAGATGGAGGCATCATACTTCCAAACTTTAAAAACAGCATGCTATTGGCATAAAAACAGACACATAGAACAATGGAAAAGAATAGAGAATCTAGAAATAAATCCATGAATCTGTAGACAAATGACTTTCAACAAAAGTGCCAATAATACACATTGGGAAAAGGAAAGTCTTTTCAATAAATACTGTTGGGAAAACTGAATGCAATTAGACCCTTAGTTCTGACTAAATACAAAAGTCAAATCAAATCAAAATGGAGTAAAGACTTATTTATTTATGTTTTTTTATGTACTGGATATGGAAACCAGGAGCACATAACCACTGAGCCTTACCCCCAGTCCTTTTTTGTATTTCATTTAGAGACAGAGCCTTGCTGAGTTACTTAGTGCCTTGCTAAGTTGCTGAGATTAGCTTTGAACTTGAGATCCTCCTGCCTCAACCTCCCAAACTGCTGGGATTGCTGGCGAGTAGCAGGATGCCCAGTTTGGAGTAAAGGTTTAAATGTAAGCTTCATAGCTATGAAACTACCAGAAAAAAAACACAGGAAAAATGTTCCATGGCACTGTTCAGGGCAATGATTTTTTTATATGACCTCAAAAGCACAGGCAATAAAAGTAAAAATAGACAAATGGAATTACATCAAACTAAAAAGCTACATGTCAAAGGAAAAATACAACCAAGTGATGAGGCAAATCTACAAAATAGAAGAAAATGTTTGCAAACCATAAATCTGATGAGCAGTTAACATCTAAAATATATAAGAAACTCAAACAACTCAATAATGAGAATAAAAATAACCTGAATTTCTAAAATTTGGGAAAAGATCTAAATAGAAATTTCTCAAAGGAGAATAGGTATATGAAAAATGCTAATGACCAATAGGTATATGAAAAATGTTCAACATTACTAATCACCAGGAATTACAATTAAGAACCACAATAAACTGGGCATGGTGGCACATGTCTGTAATTCTAGCAAATTAGGAGGCTGAGACAGGAGGATTCCAAGTTCAAGACCAGCCTAAACAACTTGAATGAGGTCAAGGAGACTAGAGAATAGGAGAAATATTGGCCAAAAGATATATAATTACAGGTAGATAGAAGGAGTAAATTCAAGGCATGGGGACATGGCTAAATGGTAGAGTGATTGCCTAGCAAGCAAAAGACCCTTGGTTTGATCCCCAGCACTGGGAAAGAAAAAGAGTAAGTTCAAAAGAGCTACTATGCCACATGTTAACTAGAATCAATGATAATATGTTGTAGTCTTGAAAACAATAGAGTGGCTAGGTGTTCTCACCACAAAAATGTTAACTATGTTCATCAGTTAAATTTAAGCATCCCACAATGTATATATATATATATATATTTCAAAATATGATGTTATACACAATAAATACATACAACATTGTCTGTCAATTAAAAAATATTAACTTTGCCAGATTCAGGGTAGTGCATGCCTTGGTGTGTGGTTGTAATTCCAACCATTTGGGTGGCTGAGAAAGGAGGATTGTTGTTCCCAGGAGTTCAAGGATAGCCTAGGTAGAATGGGGAGACTCCATCTCAAAATGAGATAAGATAAAAATTTGAAAATTAAAACACCACATAGAACAACCTAACAAACAAAATTAGGATATATAACTTTATCAATCAGTAGTTGTCTTTGCTTTGTTTTTGGTACCAGGGATTGAACCCAGTGGACCTCAACCACAGAGCCACATCCCTAGCCTGTTTTTTTATTATTTTTTTTTTAATTTTTAGCCACACACAGTGGCACATGCCTGTAATCCCAATGGTTCAGAAGGCTGAGGCAGGAGGATGGCGAGTTCAAAGGCAAAAGTGAGGTGCCAAGCAATTCAGTGAAACCCTAAATCTAAATAAAATACAAAATAGGGCTGGGGATGTGACTCAATGATCCAGTTCCCCTGAGTCCAATCCCAGGTCCCGAAAAAAACAAACAAACAAATTGTTGCTCGGATTACAAGTGTGTGCCAATACACCCGGCAGTATTTATCTTTTTAAAAAATTGTTTCTTTTAAGTTATACATGACAGTAGAATTCATTTTGATATAATTGTACAAGCATGAATATATGTTATTCTACTTAGAACCCCATTTTTATCTTTGGATTATGAAACTAGGAGAAATTTTCCCTCTCCTTTTATAAAGGTTTAATTTTCTATAACCAGCATTTATCAACTTTACACACACAAACACGTACACACAATGAACTTAAAATAGAGGATTATTACATTTTTTTACTGCCTATTCAATTAGTCAAAATATAATTTCTTGCCATGTATCTAGGCTAATCTACTTTAATTTGTCATTCTTAAACTAGTAAAAAGTTATTTTTTTTCATTCCTGTACATGACAAAAGCACAGAAATCATATTTTTATACAGAGAATATATATTCCTCTAAAACAAATTAGAGCTGGGTATGGTGTCACACACCTGTAATCCCAGAGGCTTGCAGCTCTAGCAGGAGGATCATGAGTTCAAAGTCAGCCTCAGAAATTTATGGAAGCCCAAGCAATTTAGCGGGATCCTTTCTTAAAATAAAAAATAAAAAAGGCTAGGGATGTGCTCCCCAGCACCCCCCAAAAATCGTTTAGAAGTATGGAAGAGTAAAAATTCAATGTATTTTTAATTTGAAACTCCTATTAATTGGAATTCCTATTAATGTATAGAATACTTTATTAAATGTAAAAAAAATCTAAGCTGGGCATAGTAGTACATGCCTATAATCCCAACAACTCTGGAGGCTGAGGCAGTAGTATCACAAGTTGGAGGCTAGCTTCAGCAAATTAGTGAGGTCCTTTCTCAAATTCAAAAATTTTTTTAAAGTACTGATGATAGAGATCAGTGGTAAAGTGCTCCTGGGTTCATTCCCAGTTCCACAAAAAATAAATAAATCTAAAATGCTAAAGATACTGGGGAGGCATAGGTACATGAATGGTTTTCTATTCTCCAAAGTAACTAGGAAAACAGATCTTGTGTCTAGTTATGCTGAGATAGGTTCAGTAATAAATGCATAATGTTTAAAGATGAATAGAAGAAGAATTAGCGGAGTAACCATATTAATATGACAGTTTATAAAGAAATGTTTAAGGGGCTTGGGATATACCTTAGTTGGTTGAGTGCCTTGCATGTACAAGGCCCTGAGTTAAATCCCCAGCACCACTAAAAAAAAGAGAGAAATGTTTAAAGTTTTTGAAATGCCTATGGTTTTACTTGGTATGCCTTACATATTTTAAATAAAAATATTATGTGTTGTTAATAAATATGAAAAGTTTCTGTGCTTCTAAATCTGAATAATTTTTAAAGCAATACATTGGGTATCTCTATCACTCTTTTGAGGCCTTAAAAATATCTCAAAGGTATTTTACATAAATAATATTTCTATTTTACTGTAAAAATAATAGATATTCATAATAAAAATTGGTATAAAGAGAAGTTTTTTTTTCAAATGGTACTGGAGATGGAACCAAGGAGTGCTCTACCACTGATCAACATCCCCAGCTGGCAATTTTTATTTTGAGAGAGGGTCTCAGCTAAATTGTCCGGGCTATCCTTGAACTTGTAATCATCCTTACTCAGTCTCCTGAGTAGCTAGGATTTACAGGCATGAGCCACTGCACTTGCAGAAGCACATTTTTTTAAAAATGCATATAACTAGTACCACAAAAGTGTGTATAAGTGAGAGCAACCTTAATACTGATATCATGATATTACATAAGATGACAAAATATTTTAAATGGAAAATATTTATGACACAATGATAGGTTGAAAATATGCAAGATACAAATTTTACAAAGATTATCCTAAGTTTACATACACAAATACAAATGTACTTCTTATACTTTTATATAGTTTTCAATTTTTCTCTAACAGTAATATAAAATTATGTTCAAAAAAGAGGACTTATGGCAGCAATAGAACTCACATCTGTGCTATGTCAGACCTTGAATTCTAAAGATTAGAGGGAGAAAAACTAATCTACTTTTAATCAAAATAATGGAGTCCAGACTTGATTTGCCTTGCTGTATGAACTGGATCAAGTATACTTAATCTCTTTAGAGCCCATTCCTTGGCTCTAACATAATAGGATTAAACTAGATAAATTCTTTGGTAACATTCAGTTTTAAGATTCTATAACTCAAAAGAATTAAAGCAGGTATTGCCAAAAGGAAATTTTTTCATATTTGGAACCACAATCAATAAATCAAACTAAGTAAAGTTTTAATAATAATAGATTTTACTAAGAACCCTCACTCAACTCAAGTAATATCACATATGTTTTACAAAAAGGATTATTTTTATGTGATATCCCACTAAATTCTGATATTTACAGAAATAAGTCGTACTTACATAGGTTGAGCTGCCGTATGAAGCTGGATATATTGTTATGTTTGAAGTATTTTGGAAGTATGTTTTTGGCAAAGTTTTGTTCATTCACAACGAGAAAGCTGTGACCATTCTAGAAATAAGATCAAAAAGTAGTTATTACAGAAAAAAATAAAGTTTCAATAAAGCAGCAGTTCAACAACAATGTATCAGGAACCAAGAACTTGAAAGACTTGTGAAAATGTCAAGCCAAAAATTATAAGAACATTTGTGTTAGGGTTCTAGTTTAGTGATAACATGCTTTCTAGGACTTGGGTTCAATCCCTACCTACCACTGGGGAAAAATTGTTCTATAAAGAGACAGAATATGTCATAGAGAGAAAACATTAAGAAAAAGGTAATAGGTTGGCTACAACATGAAAACATGTTCAAAAACCATAAATCAAGAAAGCATAAACAAAATTAAAAGGCAAATATGAAGTGAAAGAGATATTTTCAGCACATATAACAAAGAACATTATTAAAATATAATGAATGCTTTCAAATTGTCAAAACACATAAACTCCATTTGAAAAAAAAACGGAAAAAAATAAGAAAAAATTCAAAACATTAGACAATTTTGAAAAAAAAAAAAAGTATTCAAAATGTGAATTAGAATGGTCCTGAGTTGGAAAGATGATGGTCACCTATAATCCAGACTATTTAAGAGGGTGAGGCAGGAGAATCACAAGTTCAAAGCCATTCTGTACCACACAATGAAACCCTGTCTGAAAGCAAAATTAAAGTGTCTAGGGGGCTGGGGATATAGCTTAGCTGGTAGAGTACCTGCCTCACATGCACAAAGCCCTGGGTTCAATCCCTAGCACCACACACACACACACACACACACAAAACGTGGCTGGGGATGCCACTAAGAGGATGAATACCTGCCTAGCATATATCAGCACCTAGGTTCAATCCCTAGCACTGAATAATCCCTAGCACTGAATAATCCCTAGCACTGAATAATCCCTAGCACTGAATAATCCCTAGCACTGAATAATCCCTAGCACGAGAGGTGGGAGGGAAAGGGAGAGAGAAGGGAAATTGCATGGAAATGGAAGGAGACCCTCATTGTTATACAAAATTACATTTAAGAGGAAGTGAAGGGAAAGGGAAAAAAAAAGAGAGATTACAGTAGATGGGGTAGAGAGAGAAGATGGGAGGGGAGGGGAGGGGAGGGGAGGGGGGATAGTAGAGGATAGGAAAGGCAGCAGAATACAACAGTCGCTAGTATGGCAGTATGTAAAAACGTGGATGTGTAACCGATGTGATTCTGCAATCTGTATACGGGGTAAAAATGGGAGTTCATAATCCGCTTGAATCAAATGTATGAAATATGATATGTCAAGAGCTATGTAATGTTTTGAACAAGTAATAATAATAAAAATAATAAAAAAGAAAGAAGGAATAAAGAAATAAAGAATAAAGAAATTCAAATTATATCATATATATTAAATATTATATTTATATATATTCAATATTAAATTATATTAAATAATTATTTATATGTACAGAGATTTATCTATAAACTGTTACATAAATAATTGTATTTAATATTTAAAATTGAAATAACATACTAAGAGAATGACAAATCCATACAAATGAATGTTATACTGACATAAAAATAAAGCTATAGAAGTGTATTTAATGATATGGAAATGTTCATAATGATATATCTTAAGTAAAAAAAGCAAATTTTCAGACAGTATAAAATAAATCATTTTATATTAAATATATTGGGCTGGGGTATAGTTCAGTGGTAGAGTGCTTGTCTGGCAAGTGTAAGGTCCTGGGCTGGATCACCAGCACCACACACAGAAAAAAAGACCCACAAAAGAATATTTTGCAGATTGTTAACAGTAATTTCACTGGATGGTAATATGACATTTTTTTGCTTATTTTTATTTTCTAAAACAAATGTATTTCGATAAAAATTATTTTAAAAGTAGTAAAAGGTGGTAGTGCTCATTCTCTAAAATTATAAATTTAATGTTCAATGAAATTATAAAAAATGTGTTAACTTCAATATTATGTTGCTTAAATTTTAATATCCACTTGGACTAAGATTTAGAAAAATATGCTTATCTGTCATGTCCCCATATTACCTAACAATTAGTTCAGTTCTTTAGAAGTGAAATGGATCATCATAATCCTAAAAGGCACCGAGAGAGAAAAATCCAAGAATTTTAATTCATTCTAGTCTAGTTTGTTCTCAGACTTACTGAGTCACTCTTATTAAAGGTATATGTTTTGGCTGGGGATTGTCTTTAATTGGAATTGCCTCTCAAGAGCCCTTGGGACTATCTATAAACCAAACTAAATTATTCTCAGAACAGAATCCCCAGAATTCACTCAGCTCATGCTTTTCCCAGAATTGACTGGACTTCAGAGATAAGAGAAAATAACAGAGAAATCTGCATAATGTCAGATTAGACTATTCCTTCCCTTGATCAACCCTCTGTGGAGATACAAACAAATGATGATTCAATTAAAAATAATCAGGAAGTGAAAAAGGCCCTAGAGAAAATTACTTCTAAATTGGATAAATGGTATCTGAATATTTAGAGGTTTGATAATAATATATAATAAAAGTGCAAGTAAAATATGATAATGTATGTTCCAGTTTAAATATATTATATATTGGTCCATCCTTAATTTTATAAAAATTAAACTATTAATACTTAAAAAGGAAGTGTATAGAAAGATGAATTAGTGATTATTTAAATTACATAAGGAATGACAACACTGATTGCCTTTAAAGGGTACATTCTCCTTCATATATTTAAAATATTTGACTGAAAGAACCTACATGCCCATGTCCAGAAAACATGAGGAAAGATTACATTACTTACAGCATATTTCTATGACAAAATATACTGTAACTCCTAAAAATATTGTCTTAGATAAAACTTTGCATAATGTAATATTTAAGTGTTTTCCTTCTTAAAAATTGGCTTTATTCTGATTGTTAAAATGATACATTATCAATGTAAAGAACAACAAAGAAAAATAAATCATAAAATTCCCACCATCCAAAGATAGCAATTGTTAACACTGTAAAGAACTCCCAGGCTGTCAAAACATATACACTGAACTTTCTTTCTGTATGTTTATAAATACATACATGGAGGGCGGCTCAGTGATAGAGCACTTGCCTGGCACACATGAGGCACTAGGTTCAATCCTCAGCACCACATAAAAATAAAATAAAGGTATTGTGTCCACCTACAACTAAAAAATACATATTAAAAATATATATGTATACACTGAATATACACATATAGACACTGATATATATGTGTGTACAGAAACACAACATGAAAAGTACAAATAAAATTGAAGTATCACCTCCTAGAAATAAGCACTGTTTCATATTTGGGTATATTTACTTTAGTTTTCAGTTTATAAATTTTCTATGATAAGCATACATTGTATTCAGAATTTTAAATTTATTTAAAATTACTTAAGGGCTTCAGTTGTCACTCAGTGGTAGAGTGCTTGCCTAGCATTCATGAGGCAATGGGTTCGATCCTCAGTACCACATAAATATAAAATAAAAATATTGTGTCCACCTAAAACTAAAAAATAAATATATATTTTTAAAAAATTATTGGGGGCTGGAGATATAGCTAAGTTGGTTGAGGGGTTGCCTCACATGCACAAGGCCCTGGATTCAACCCCCAGTATCACAAAAAACAAACAAAAAATTGTCATTATCACAAGACCCTATGTTGCACAGGTAGCATATAGACACACAAAAAGCTCATATCCTTTAATTTGGTAATTCCCATCCTAGGAATCTATTCCAAAGAAGCAGAACCCATGAAAAAACCTTTCTGCACAAATGTATTCATCATGTCAACATGAGATGATGATGATGATAACCATAACTATGATGATTAGAAACCAGGTCTTGACCAGGCGCAGTGACGCATGCTGGTAATCCTAGCAGCTGGGAAAGCTGAGGCAGGAGGATAGAGAGTTCAAAGCTAACCTCAGCAAAAGTGACGTGGTCTGAAACTTGTGGACTCAAGATATCCTCCTCAATCACTGAGTTGCTGAAACTACAAATGCATAGCAAAATATTTTTTAAATATTCAATTTTGAGTATGGAAAAATGGTCAAAATATAATACTAATTTAAAAAGTTAATTACAAAATTTCAGAGTATGATCTTTATATATGTGTGTGTGTGTGTGTGTATATATATATATATATATATATATATATATATATATATATATATATATTAGTTGTTGATAGACCTTTACCTTTATTTTATTTATTTGTATGTGATGCTGAGAATCAAACCCAGTGCCTCATGCATGCTAGGCAAGTGCACTCTCACTGAGCCACAACCCCAGCCCCATGATCTTAATTTAGTAAATAAATGTGCATTTGTAAAGATATATGTCAACCTGTATGAATACATTTATATCACCATGTAAGAAACTACATAAAATTTGGGTTATCTTTGAATGTTGTAATTATAGACATTTTTTTATATTTTCCAAATTTCCATGCATACATACACAAACACAGTTGCTCAAGCTTCAGTACTCGTGCACTCATTTATATTTATAATATCTGAAAGGGAATAATTGTTTAATTTTAAAATTTTTTTTTAAATATTTCTTTCTTTTAGTTGTACATAATGCCTTTGTTTTTATTTACTTATTTTTATGTGGTGCTGAAGATTGAATCCAGGGCCTTGTACGCACAAGGCGAGCACTCTACTGCTGAGCCACAATCCCAGCCCTTTAAAATTTTTTTCTTTGACATATTTGTATATATTTATGATGTGTATATGTATTATAAAATTTTGGTATATGAACACAATGTATAATGATCATCAATATAATTAGTGTAGGCATCCTTCAACACTTAAGATTTTTATTTTTTTTAACTTTACTTCATTTATTTATTTTTATGTGGTGCTGAGGATTGAACCCAGTGCCTCACACATGTGCTAGGTAAGTACTCTACCACTGAACTACAACTCCAGCCCCCACTTATGATTTTTATATGTTGACAATCTTTGGACTTCTTTGTAGTTATTTTAAAATATATCATAAATTGTTGTAGACTATAGTTACCTATTGTGCTATAGAGCACTAGAACTTATTTCTCCTAACATTATTTTGGTATCCATTATGCAACCTCCCCTGTCCCTCCAGCACCCTTCCTAGGCTTTAATGACTATCATTTTAATATCTTTTATGAAACATTTTAGGGGCTGGGGTTGTGGCTTAGTGGTAAAGTGCTCACCTAGCATGCAGGAGGCACTGGGTTCGAGCCTCAGCACCACATAAATGTAAAATAAAGATATGTGTCTGCCTAAAACTTAAGAATAAATATTAAAAAAACTTAAAAGTGCTTACTAGCAAACATTAATTGCACAAAATAATGGGTTTATTTCTGATATTTTCATACATGCATATAATGTACTTTGATCATATCCACCCTCCCTATTACTCTATCCTTCCTCCCTCCTCCTGATCCCAGTACCCTTTCCTAATAGTCACCCTTGTAGTTTCATGTCTTTTTTTCCCCTAGATTCAACATGAGAGTAAAATGTGATACTTGAGAGGTCAAATATTTTTAGCTTCCAGAAATGACTCCGAATATGTAGCATTTTTATCTTTATGTGTCTGGCTTGTTTCACTTAATATATCATGAAAGAGTATTACTTCTTAAGATGATGTGGGTTTGGGTGAACATACTCAAATACATAGTTTTTAATTGCAATACCTACTTGGTTACTAGGAAATCCCAGGGTCAGAAGCAACAGTTAACTCAGAAAGGCACTAGGTGGTGCTCTCTCCCACCTACCCCACCAACACCAATCAGCGTTCAAAAAATGTTGGCGATCCTTACCCAGTTCAAGTGTAGCAGTACAGCTATACACACCCAATATCAATGACTTGGGAGCAATTTTTTTCTTTTTCTTAAAATATTTTATAGTTGTTGATGGATATTTATTATTTTATTCATTTATTTATATTCGGTGCTGAGAATTAAACCCAGTACCTCCCACATGCCAGGCAAGTGCTCTACCACTGAGCTACAACCCCAGCCTCAATTTTCTTCTTTCTTTCTTTTTTTCCTTTTTTCTTTTCTGGGAATTGAACCCAAGGCCTACATATCACTGATATACATTTTGAGACAAGATCTCACAAAATGCCAAGGCTGCAATCCTCCTGCTTCAGCCTCCCATGTTGTTGGGATTACAGTTTTGTTACAAAAGTGGGTATTGTGCCATTGTTTAATATTATTCTAGGGATATGGGGGTGATTTGTGGAATTTGGTGATTTCCAAATGTCAATCCTGCTGATTTCACTTTGGGGACATGAAGTCACTGAATGCAGATTTGTGAGATGAGTACAACTGGCTTTCATAAACACCTTTGTGCAATAATCAGCCCATTCTAGCACACCACTGTCTATAAAATAAGACTACTTCAACGTGCACATTAAATGTTGTATAAGGCAAAAATCATCCAAAGCCTAAGAGCAACGTTTATCTACCATGTGTACATGATGTGGCCTAAGATTTTAATGGATTTTGTGAAAAGGCGTGTGTGTGTGTGTGTGTGTGTGTGTGTGTGTGTGTCTGTGTGTCTGTGTTTCCCTGGGGATCAAATAGAGGGCCTTCTATATGCTAGGTCAGCTCTCTACCATGAGCTATACACTCCTAACCCCTGCTGTGAAAAGGCTTTTTAAAAAGTTCACTCATTAAAAAGAGGCTTCCTCAATCCTCAATGCTTTAAGTCAATCAACAATATATATTTACCCCCATGCACAAGGCTGTGGGTTCGATCCCCAGCACCAAAAAACAAAACAAAACAAACAATGTGATATTTAATTTATAACTTATTCATATACACGACTATCACAAAAAAATTTAAGAGCATAACACTGTTGACATTTGTTTGGGGGTTTTCAGAAAAAAATAGATTTAGTGAAATTAACCAGTTTTAAGTGAGTTTTGACAAATGTATACACCATTTAGATATGGATGGGGTTGGCTAACAGCTATTTTCCTAAAACCATTTCCCCATTCCCTTTTCTACTCAAATCTGTCCCCCACAACAGAAGACTCCACTGTTTTTTTCTCTATAGATTATAGGCATTTTATTGTTTCACAATACACACGAGCAAGTATATTTTATCAATAAAAATAAAATAACGTGTGTGTGTGTGTGTGTGTGTGTGTGTGTGTGTATTATTCCAGGTGCTGTGCTAGGGGTGCAGTCCAGTGATACAGGGTCTGCCTAGCAGGTGCCTTAAAAATTGGAAGAGTCAAGTTTTTAGAAGGTGATGGAAATGGATCAGGAAAGAATGAAATTTAATGGAAAATAGTGCTGTGTTACGTAGATATACATTTCCCAAAAATATTAGGTTAAGTCATCTAGAAGGCTTATGTGCTTATGTCTCTTCAATTATGATGCAATTTTATGAACACTAACTTTTATTGCTTTCACATTTATCTTAATGGTTTCACAATCCACATGAGCAAGTATATTTTATTAATAAAAATAAAATAACAAATTAAAAAAGTAAATTTTTTTTGCTCTGTATTTTAAAATAAGGAATACAACATACCTATATAGAACTTTACCTTTTTTTGGTACTGAGGATTGAATCCAGGGGCACTTAACCATGGATCCATATCCCCAGCCCTTTTTTAATATTTTATTTTAAGACAGAGTCTTTCTGAATTGCGTAGGGCCTTACTAAATGGCTGAGGCTGACCTTGGAGTCCTGAACTGTCTCAGCTTCCTAAACTGCTGGGATTACAGGCCTAAGGTCTTTCAACAAGTGCTTTCATATATATTCCTTTACAAACATTTGGGTTACAGGCATTCAGACAGATACATAATCATGAAAATCCCACAGTAACATAAGGACTCAGTTTTTTCAAACTCTCTCTGAGTCCATTTATATATATAAATATAGATATATCTATGTGTGTGTGTGTGTGTGTGTGTGTGTGTGTGTGTGTATTTTTTCCAGCATAGGGGATAGATCCCAGGGCCTTGCAAGTGCTCTGCCACAGAGCTACATCCTGATCTCAAAGCAGTATATGTATTTGGAGTGCTGGTCATGGAACAAACCCAGGGCCTCTTCTCCCTGTACACTGAACAACACTCCAGCTTCTCATTTTTTTAAGCATTAAAATTTTACTTAAGAATTTCTTTCATTTTAGCCATGTGTATGAATAAGTTATAAATTAAATATCACATGAAGCATTTGCTTCAAAATAATTAGAGGAAGAGTAGAAGTTTATCTATGAAACAAGAAGGGCCATGATCATTACTTAAGTTGGCTATAGAAACTGTGAGTTCATTGTAGCACTTTATATTTGTGTTTTATTATATATATATATATATATATATATATATATACATATATATATGTATATATATATAATCAATAATATAAATATGAATTATATATAATATAAAAAGTGTATCTCAGTGTCAGAGTGCTTTCTTAGCATGCATGGAAGCCTAGGTTACAACCCCAACACCAAAGAAAAGAAAGCAAAAGAAGTGAAAGGTTAAAGTTCTACCTCAATTTACATGTATATTTTACCAAGGTGACTATTATCACGTTAGAGGACTGGGCTTTAACTGATCCCGCAGGGTTCCATAATTCTCTATTTGGGTGATTAAAGGTAGCATAAATCAAATCCTAGAAGCAGTCTGATCAAGCATCAGACTGCCCGGATTGAGGAATGTGCAAACTTCGTGTGCCCACCCAGCACACTGTCTGAGAGAAACTGACAAGGCCTGGTGAAGAATGGAATTTACAAGTCAATGCTTTCAGAAACTGTGAAAAAGTTAGTCTTGTTAAAAAGCACCCAAGACACTCAATTAGGTACACTTGGCAGGAAAGTTCCCATTATATAAAAAGAAAAGAAAAAGTGGGGGTGGGGTACAGCTCAGTGGGAGAGCGCTCTGCTAGCATGCACGAGGCCCTGGTTTCTAAACTTAGCACCAAAAAAAAAAAAAAAGGAAAAAAAAAGTTACTTATGCTCTAGTAAGAAGGCAGTTGAGTTGCTCACTAGCGTGCACCAAGGCACTTTCCTGGGGAGGAATTCCTATTCGGGGTAAGGGACTTTTTGCTGCTGTGTCACGTGTTTCGGGGTTCTGAAGAGAAAAACAAAAGCCTGAAAATAGCGGCTAGCTTTTGGCAGTTACTCCCACCCAAATTAATAAGGTGAGGCTTATCTTGGGAAGAAACTGAATTTGATGCCCAAGTGATGTGGGGTCCTTAAATGGTCTGGTGCCTCTGCCCTTGGACCCTGCCCCAAATCTTCTACATCTTGAAAAGACCCTTTCCAAGCCCGCAGCCCTCTACTACACCCAATCCTCTCCCCATGCAGGTATACCTCACTCCAGCGAATCACATCATCCAAGTTGGTGTCGTCTACTAACGTCCAGAGCTTAATGAGAAAGCCAGGAACAGTGGCATTGGAGGCTTCCTCCATGGTTTTGAGAGTCAGTACGGAGGGGAAGGCAGAGGCAGGGGCAATAGCCCAGGGACACCTCGTTATCCGACACAACCAAAGGGGTTAAGGCAACCAGCTGTAGCCTAAGGTGACTAAACTCCGGGTACCGCCTACAGCCCTTGGGGGCGGGGCTGATTGCCTAATGGATAAACCCCATAGGCTGGTTAAGCTATTGTTATTTCAAAGCCCTACTTACTCACACGTGACTCTTAGGTTACTTTGAGTAGGAGGAAAATCTTTAAAGGGGCAGTGAAAACATAGTCATGGAGAAAAGGGTTTTGACATCGATTTTTCTGTTGTATCCACGAATCCCAACTCAAAAGTAGGAGGAATTAATATAGACTTGAGAACTCCCATATTATCCCTAGCAATAATTAGCAAGCATTTAAGTATGGGGATGCAGACGATGGCACTACATGACACAGGTCACAACCTCACACTACATGGGAGATGATATTGTATGACTTAAGTCATGTTCAGGTAAGCAAGGGGCATGGCGTTGCACTAGCTTGGCATTGCATGAGCTTGGTGTTGCATGTTGCTTGGTGGTGAACTTAATGAATTACAAAGCAATAATATTTTGCAGTACAGTTTTGATCCTTTGTTTGGAGAAATAGTAAGAATTTTTGGCATATGGTTTTGGTATGAAGGAAGACTCTTGGGATATTAGGAAATAGGCCTTCCCTTCCTCCTACTATTAAGATTGGGAAGGAGAACATGAAGACAAACTTGCCAGCCCAACTTTCATTAGAAAATACTGAGTGGTTAAAATGCCACTTGTTTTCTGAATTTTTTTTTATATATCCTTGAGTTGAACTGAGTCCTGAAATTTATCAATCCCTCTCTTATACCGGACATACTAATAATAATAGCAATAAAATAGCAACAGGATCCAGGCATGGTGGTGCAGCACACACCTGTATCAAGAGGATCACGAGTTCAAAGCCAGCCTCAGCAATTTAGAGAGGCCCTAAGCAATTTAGTGAGACCCTGTTTCAAAATTAATTGTTTTTAAACGTGCCAGGGATGTGGCTCAGTGGTTAAGTGTCCTTGGATTCCATCCTTGGCCTCAAACAATAAAATAAGGTAAAACAGCAGTAGGGATTATCTCACTTATAGTTCACATGGATTTTAATAACTAGTAGGTACAAATTCATACAATGTTAGAGGTGGAAAGGATCTGAAGGCTAAATTCCTCTAAATTCTAAAGGGAAATAATGGAGGTCCAATGTCTATTTTGTGAACTAAATAGTGAATTGATTTATTTTATGATGCTAGGCATCAAACCAACAGCCTCACGCAGGCAAGGCAAGTACTCTACTGTTGAACTACACCCCTACTCATAAACAGTGAATCTCTTATAAGTGTGGCACACTGATTATGCCACTCTTGAATTGTAAATTTATTAAGGGCAGGCAGCATGTCCCACTTTATAAAAATAAATGTTCATTCTTGGGCTGGGATTGTGGCTCAGTGGTAGAGTGCCTGCCTAGCATGCAGGAGGCACTGGGTTCAATCCTCAGCACCACATAAATGTAAAATAAAATATTGTGTCCACCTAAAGCTTAAGAATAATTATTTAAAAAAAAATACAAAATAAATGGTCATTCTGAATGGAAATTGAGTTACTAAATACTGTCAATATTAAATATAACCTAAAAAGTTTTATGTGTAGGTTAAGATGAATTTACCTTTTTGTGCTATTTTAAAATAAATGTTTAGTGTAGATGCACACAATATATTTTATTTAATTATTTATTTTTATGTGGTGCTAAGGATTGAACCCAGTGCCTAATATGTGCTAGGCAAGCACTCTACCACTGAGCCACAACCCTAGCCCCCCCCCCTTTTTGTACTTTTTATAAAGTGTTCTTTTCTTTGTTATTTAATCTTTATCCTCCTCTCTTCGTTGACCAATGCTATTTGTTCAGTTGAATACTTATTTCTCAAAATCTTTCTAAAGGAGTTGAGAATGATAAGTAAATTAATACCTATTCTTTTTTGTGTCGAATGGTTTACTGATTTGTAATAATACAGCTGGCTGGGCATAAAGATCTCATGATTTACCATTATTTGCCCGAGAGATTCATCTCTCTTTAACTTTTCGCTAACTTCTTCTCATTGGCTTTTACTTTTCTATTCCCCACCCTTCATTCCAAAACTAACCAAGGAAGGCTTTGGAGGCCTTTGATTCCACCATTCACCAGTCTCAGACTTCTTTTTTTTATTTCTTTGATTTATTGAATCCCAATAGTTAATTTTCTATTTTTGCATATTCAGACTTCTTAAATAGGTGTTCTACCAGATAATTTGCACTTTAATTATGTAGTATCTGATTATCTGTCTTTCCCCACAATTTGAACTTTTACTTCAATAAATAATTCTTATCTATCAATTCTCTATTTGCTTATTATTTCTCAAACATGTCTCCCTCTCTAACTGGATTATAAACTTGTTAAAGACTATTTTATACACTATAATATCCTAGTATTTCCTTATAGCATGGGGCGAGGGTGATAGAAGTGGCTCAGTAAATATCTGTTGATTAACCAGTGCTCCCTTAAGCAATCTTTTCCTTTGCATTCATACTTCTCTATATGGAATGACAATGAGATTATCTTCCAACTGGTCTTTCTACCTGTACGCTGTCTTCTCAAGATAATCTTATATACCACTGCCAGAATTAATTCCTGTACCCTGAAAATTATGGTGGCTCTTCCATATTTTATTTCCTATTTTTTATTACTATAACAAAATACCTGAGGCTAGATACTGTGTGAAGAAAATAGATTTGGGATAGGGGTACAGCTCAGTGGTAGAGTATGTGTTTATCATGTATGACACCTTGGTTTCTATTCCCAGCACCACAAAAATAAAAGGAGTATAATTAGCTCTCAATTCTGGAAGTCCAAGGGCATGGTCCTGTAATCAGTTTGCTTCTGAGAAGGGCCCCCTTGGCTGTGTCACATAGTGGCACATGTGCCTAAAGGAGAGATCACACAGAAGCCACAGGACTCAGCTCACTCTTTTTTTTTTTCAAACATTTTTTTTTGTAGTTGTAGAAGGACAGAATGCCTTTATTTTATTTGTCTCATTTTTATGTGGTGCTAAGAACAAAACCCAGTGCCTCACACATATAAGGCAAGTGCTCTGCCACTGAGCTACTGTCCTAGCCCAGCTCACTCTTTTTTAAGAACCTTTTTTATGACAACTAACTCAGGGCCCCCGTGAGACTACCTTGATCCCTTCCAAGGACAGTGGCCCAAATGAGCTATTCAGTTCCCACTAGGCCTCACTTGTTAAAGGTTCCATGCCACCTGTCAACATTTCCATTCTAGAGAATTAGCTTCCAATATACAAATCCTTCCTTGCGGGAAGCACTCAAACCATATTCAGAACCGTAACATAAAGTTCATATCCCTTAGCATAGAATTCAATCTTCTTGAAAGTGATCTAAATTTTTCTTTCCTACCTTAAAACTTCACATGATCTGTGATCTAACAAAAAGAAAACACACAACACACATACACACACACACTCATATGCACACCCAGACACACACTCCTCTTGAAGCACATTCCACACTTTCCTTGGCCAGAATTTTTATGCCTGTAGATATTATATCCATCTTTATACAGAAGCAAAATAACATAGTGGAGGAGCTGTGAGATCTAAATCGGACCATCTGGGTTTGGATTCTTGTTCTGGAATGTATTAGCTGTGTGATTTTCTATAGCATTCTCATATCCCCCCCACTCTCTCTGGTACTGGGAATTTAAACCAGGGGCACTTTACCACTGAGCAACATCCCCAGCACCTTTTACTTTTTATTTTGAGCCAGGTCTTACTAACTTGCTGAGACTAATCTTGAATTTGAGATTCAAGGCTGTTGCCTCAGCCTTCCAAGTCACTGTGTTTACAGGCATGCCCCAATGTGCCCGGTTTAATGTACTTCTAGTCTCTGCACCTCAGTGTTTTCATCTGAAAATGGGACCAATATCAGGAACCTTTCATGGAGTTTGAGAGGATTAAATGAACTGATGTATGTGGAAGTATTTAGAGTGCTTTCATATAGCAATTCCTGTTACAAGTGGCTCTTTTTCAACTTTCTTTGCTGCTTCTTCCTCTTCTTAGCTTTTAGACCTCTTCTCTTTTTTTTTATTCACACTCATTATCTTAATGATCTCATCCAGTCTCATAGCTTTAAATATCATTTTTATTTGTTAACTCCCAAATTTATATCTCTAGTCTAGACCTCTCCTCTGAACTCCAGACTCATATATCCAGCTGTATCCACATAGATGTCTAAAAAGTATTTCAAACTTAGAATGCCAGCTCCTGGTGTTTTCCCTTATCTGCTTCTTCCAACAGTCTTCTCAGTCCTTGAAATGACAGTTCTCATCTCAGTTGCTCAAATAACTATTAATTAAATTGTTTTACTCATACCCATATCCATCACATCTAAATCCTTTAAGAAATCTTGATAGCTTAGTTTCTAAAATATATCTAACTGATTCCTGCCAGTTACAAGTCTGGTACAAATCATCATCATCACTTATAGTGACCCTCTTATTGTTCCTCTAAAACATTTTCTTCACATATTCTCCACACAGGAGCCACAGTGATCCTGTGAAAATATATGACAAGTCATGATATTTCTCTACTCTGAATCTTCTAATAGCTTCCTTTTCACCACATGATCTGTGCCTCACTCCTTTCCCCTCCATTTCAGACTTCATCTCCTCACTGCTGTTCCAGCTGTATCAGCCTCCTTTTTATTTATTGAACACAGGAGACATTTCCCAGCATAAGAACATTCAAAATTATTTCTTCTGCCCAGAACCAACTTTCCCAAATATCTACATGACTCTCATCATATATTAACATTTTGATTTAGATGTCATATTTTTGGTGAGACTTTCCTTGGCCACCTTATTTTAAATTGAAATTCACTATCCAATAATACCTAGCCCTGTACTCACTCTCATTAGTACTATATCACTATTTGTTATATATATTTTTTATTTGTTTTGCTTATTGTTCTCTTCTCCCACTAGAAGGAAAATACAAATGTCATAAGAAAAGGCTATTGTCATTTTGTTCATTTTTGTATTCCTAGCTACTGTAATACTACCTACTATATATTAGATAAATAAATGAAGAAAAGAAGAGATGAATAAATGGACAATCTGATATATAAAAATACAGATATAGATACCTATTTTTTCCTAGTAGTTGAAACTTGCTCATTGAACAAACAATTATTGAGTACCTACTGCATGCCAGGTAATAGGTTGGGTGATGGAACTTAAATGCCACTATAAACTTGATCCCTGCCTCACAAAATTGGAACAGTATACTGGGGGCTGCAAATAAATAAGCAAGCAGTTTGATAATTGTGGTGCTATTACTAAATAGCAAAGGTGACTGTGGAATGCAGAGGGCCCTAACTTGGACTTTCAGGACCAGGGAGTGGTCATATGATGAAGTGATACCTGAACTGAGACCTTGCAAAGAATCAAAAGAAGAGTGCTTCAGACAGTTGGAACAGTACATACAAAATTCTTGAGGTAACAAATAGCATAGAGCTTTAAATTTTTTTATCATAAGAATTTTCAACACTGGAAATGGAGTGTAGCTTAGTATTAGAGCACATGCCCAGCATGCAAAACCCTAGATTCAATTCCTAGCACCAAAACAAACAAACAAACAAACAAAAAACAGCATACATAAAAGTAGAAAGAGGGGCTGAGGGTATAGCTCAGTTGGTAGAGTGCTTGCCTTGCATGCACAAGGCCCTGGGTTCAATCCCTAGCACTGCAAACAAATAAAAAAGTAGAAAAAATTTGTAATGAATGTCCTTTTTCCTCTTATCCAGTTTTAACAATTACCAAATTAGGGCCACTCTTTTTTCATTTAAAACATGCTCCAACCCCTCTCATTCTTTATTTTGAATAGTCAGACACTATATAATTTAATCCATAATTAATATAATTTAATACATAGATACTTTAATTAACTTTTTTGAAAGGTACCTTTTTTCTTTTAATATAACCACAATACAGGGCTGCGGTTGTGGTTCAGCGGTAGAGTGCTCACCTAGCATGTGCAGGAGCCCTGGATTCGATCCTCAGCACCACATAAAAATTAATAAATAAAGGTATTGTGTCCACTTACAACTAAAGAATAAATATTTTAAAAAATATATAACCACAATACCAAAATCACACCTAAAAATTAACAAAGACTCTTAAATATCCATTATTCAATAATTCTAATTGCCTTGTAATTTTAATTAAAATCATTTTTATTATTATGGATATTTCATAAATTCAAAAGAATGTGATATATATACACACACACACACACACACACACACACACACAACAGTTCTACTCAGCCATAAATAAGAATGAAATAATGTCATTTTCAGGTAAATGGATAGAACCAGGGGACATCATGCTAAGTGGGATAAACCAGATTTGAAAAGTCAAGGTTGAAAGTTTTCTCTCCTATGGGGAAGACAAAAAGAAAAAAAGAAATTTTTAAAGAAGGCAATATCATGAAAATAGAAGGGAGATCAGTAGAGTAGAGGTAGAAGATGTAGGGGCAGGCACTCAGTAAGGAGAAGCGGGGAAGGAAAATGAAATGTACTAGAGAATGTACTGGAGCATATGTGAATATGTCACAATGAAATCTACCACTATGTATAGTTATAATGCATAATAAATATATAAAATAATAAATACATATTATAAAATCTTGTATTATTATGAATATTTTTGTGCATATGTAAAACCCAAAAGAATAGTATAATAAATATCTATGTACCTTTTACCCAGTTTCAACAATTATCAAATCATGGCCACTCTAGTTTCATCTGCTGCCCTCCTCCCAAACATTGAACTTTTTCTTTTCTTTGTAGTTCCAGGGATTAAACTCAGGACCACAACCAAAGCTAGGCCAGGGCTCTAAGACAGAGTTACACCCCTGGCCCCTGCAGTTTTTTTTTTTTAAGGGGACATTCAATATGAAAACCAAAGACTGTTTTTATTGACTCATCAATAAACCAACTCACAATTAAGAGGGATAATAACATTGATATAATAACCATCATTAAAGCAAATTAAAATACAAAGTATCTGAAATGATTTTACAGTGACATAGTTCTTTCATAGATTAAGGAAATAGAGTGTTTATTAATTGCTTTCTCATTTCAAGTTTTTTCTATTTTTTTTTCCTTTTTAAAAAATGTTCTTTTCTTAGTTGTTAATAGAAGTTTATTTTATTTATTTATACATGGTGCTGAGAATCAAACCCAGTGCCTCACACATAACAGTGCTACTGCTGAGCCCCAGCCTCAGCCCCATTTTTTTTTCCTTTCTTTATTTGTTTGGTTTTGTTTTGGGTGGGGACTTGCCCTGGGGATTGAGCCCGGCACCTTGAGCATGCTAAGCAAGCACTCTACCATTGAGATACACCCCCAATCCAAATACTATTATTTTTATGAGTGCTAGGGAAATAGATCTAAGAGATGTAATGGAAATTATTGATTAAAAAAATAGGAGGTTGTGGTGAGTAAATAACATTTTTCTGTTTTTTTCTCCTCACTTTATTTTAACTATTATTTTAATTGTATAAATTTATGAGATACAATGTGATAATTTAACACATGTATACAGTCTGACAGTCTGTCATAAGTAAGATTCTCCCCCCCACCCCGCCCCCTCGTCCCCCCACCCCTTTGGTGCTATGAATCAAACCCAGGGCCTTAGGCATGTTAAGCAGGCACTGAGCTACATCCCCAGCCCATGAATAAGATTTTGTTTTCTTTTGGTATTAGGGATTTAACCCTAGGGTGCTTTACCACTGAGCTTCATCCTCAGCCTTCTTTCTGCCTTATTCTGAGACAGGGTATTGCTAAATTACTTAGGGCCTCACTAAATTGCTGACTCTGGCTTCAAACTTGCATTCCTCCTGTCTCACCCTCTCAAAATTCCTGGGGTAACAGGCATATGCCACTGAACCCAGCTAAAATTTCTGAATTCATAATTTCAAAGGTAAGATAGTTATTACTCCATATTGGATATTTGTGTTTATTTCTCACCATCCCTAATGGACTAGAGCAGAGGTCTGCTACCTATATCCCTGAAGCTAAAATCCAGCCTATAATCTGTACAGCTCCTGAGGTAAGAATGGTTTATAAATTTTTAAAGAGTTGTAAAACTGAATACTATGTAATAGAAACTTTATGTGACCTGCAAAGCCTAAACTATTTCCTGTCTGACTTTTTACAGAAATATTTTATGAAATTCTTGGCTGGAGCTATTATGATCAATAAGGTTTCCCATAGCCTTATGTGATTATTTAAATTTAAATTAATCAGACAGGCATTGTGACCTGTAATCCCAACTACTCAAGGAGGCTGAGGCTGAAAGATCACAAAATCAAGGTAGTCTGGGTAATTTAGCAATACCCTCTCTCAAAATAAAAAGAGATGATGGTATAGCTCAGTGATAGAACACCCCTGATTTCAATCCCCAGTAATACAAACAATAAATTTAAGTGTTGAGAGTGATGGCACTTACCTGTAATCTCAGCAACTCTGGAGGTTGAGGCAAGAGGATCACATGTTCAAGGCCAGCCTCAGCAATTTAGCAAAGCCCTAAGCAATTTTGTGAGATCCTGTCTCAAAATTTAAAAAAAAAAGAACTGGGTATGTTGCTCAATGGCTAAGCATCACTGGGTTCAATCCCCAGTGTCAAAAAATAAATTTAATGAGTGAATTATAAGTAATAATAAATGTTTGGTTTCTCAGTTTTACATACCACATTTCAAGTGCTCAAAAGCCATACATTGCTACTGGCTATTGTACTGCACAGCATCGGATTACAAGCTGTTTGCCAATAGGCAGGATGTATTTTTAATTTATCCCTCACCAGAATTGTGCTTTTGCAAATGGATTCTCTTTCAGTATAGGTGGCTGGATGACCACAACACAGTTTTAGTACTGAGCATTTTGTTATGTTAGCGTACATAAAGTGCTTAGAATTGCCCCCTGGAACATCCTAAATGTTTATTACAGGTTAAGAACTATTATAAATATGAAAAAATTAAGAAAAAAAGAACTATTATTATTGTTATAATTATTACTATTGTTATTATTTGAAAGGTGTGGTAAGCAATGGGGCCTATTGGAAGAAATTAATAACATCTTTCTCAAGGCACTAAAATTGAAGTGAAGAACTGAAGGTCAGTTGTCCAACTGGCTTCCTGTGGTTGAGGGTAACTCGTGACCCAAGTATACTCTTAAGGATAAAGGAGACCATTGCTGGATACAAATTTTGCTTCTGTTGGGAAGAATTTTCTGACACTGAGCATGTTGGTGCACTCCTGTGATCCTAGCAATTCAGGAGGCTCAGTCAGGAGGATTTCAAGTTTGAGGCCTGCCTCAATAACTTAGTAAGATTCTGTTTCAAAAAATAAAAAAGGGTAGGGCTGTAGCTCAGGGGTAAAATACCCCTGGGTTCAGTCCCCAGTACCACAAACTGATTGTTTGGTTTAACAAAAATTAGTAATTTGTTTATTATCTAAACTGGAACTAATGAAAACCTCTAAAATCTAATTTAGAGCTACTTGTTGTTGGTACTGAAACCAGGAAAGGAAAATTGTCTATTTAGAGCATTTTTACTTATTTTTCTGTGATCAAAGCCAAATGCTAATATGATTATGATTATGATATCTGAAAATAGCTGATATTTTTGATATGATATTTTTATGTCATTTAATGGTCCTATGAGGTATATATTAGTATTAGATGAAACAACTGAAGAACAGAGAAGATAAATAATTTGACCAAAGGTCAACAGCTAATTAGTAGAAGCATCAGTCTTTAAACCCAACCCATATTCCACAACCCATATTCTTAGCCACTTCACCATAATGCTATATACTATAAATATGTCTGCCTTAGTTAAAATCAGTAGTGTCCCCTTGAATAAATGATAATGAACTTGAATTTTCATAGTTCATTTAAAAAACATGTATTGAAAACCTTCTATGTAATAAGTACTAGTCTCAGCCCAAAAGATAACAGCAGCATAAGGCTTGCCTCCTGCTTCTAAAAAGATTATAAATGAGAAAAGAGATGTAAATGTACAAACTTACAAAACAATGAAATGAGATAAGTGCTAAAAGGCAAGTGTGACAAAGGGCATTAAAATATTTGCAGGGACACAGCAGTGCAAATGCCAATTGATTACATGAGCTGAATCAGAGAGAGTCTCAGATTTACATTTCAGCTAGTTCTTGAAGGATGTTCAGGCTTGGAGAAATACGTAAATTGCATTCCAGGCAAAAGGCATGAGAGAAGCAAAAGTGTAGAAGGATGGCTTGGTGAAGGAGAATGGGTGAGTGAAAAGAAATGAGGCTGAGAATGTATGAAATGATCTCATTTTTCACCCTTTTTCATGTGAGGAAAAGGGAAGAAAATGGTCTTTACAAAACAAAAGCCGCTTTTACCAGATTGAGACCTTGATCTTGGACTTCCCAGTCTCTGGAATCCTAACAAATAAATGTTTGATGTTAAACCACACAGTGTATCTATTTTGTTATAGCAGCATGAGACAAGAAGCAAGAAATGAGGCTGATAATATGAATATGTCTAACTAGGCCATCTTCATTAGTTTGTCAACTATTACTTATTAGAAATTGATTGTGTTCTTCTTTTTTAATAAGAAGTTCATGATCTTGGTCAATAGTTCAGAAAGATAGAAAGTTGAAAGAAAGGTTCTCTCCCTCCCAAACCAAGTCCCTATTAACTCTAGTAAATTTTAAACTATATCTTATGTTTACTTCTGTATATTTTTCTGTTTGTTAAAACATATGTGCCTGAGTCTGTGCATAGATGTGTTTGGGTGAACCTGGGTATTTTAAACAAAAATTAGATCATACTAAATATAAGCTCTTCAAGTTATTTTCCTCACTTAGTAAGTTCTATAAACTTTCTAAGGCTCAGGATATAGCTCAGTAATACAGTGCTTGATTTGCATGCTCAAAGACCTGGCTTCCATCCTTAGCACCACTGCATAGGTATGTGTGTGTGTGTGTGTGTGTGTGTACACACACACACACACACAAGCATAATTATATAATTATTTTTAAAATATATATTTTTTAGAGATGGACACAATGCCTTTATTTTATTTATTTGTTTTTATATGGTACTAAGGATCAAGCCCAATGCCTCACAGGTGCTAGGCAAGTGCTCTACCACGGAGCCATATTATTAATAGATATTTGGTTGTTAGTTCTTCTAGTGATTACTAACTATGCAATGATTATGTTATGTGTGTTTCTATACATATTCATATTTGTGGGAATATTTACAGGATAAAGTGGAATTGATGGGTTATTGAGTTCATGTATTTAAGTTTTAATAGATAATTATAAATTTTCTCTGAAAATTTGTACAAGTTTCTACTTACATCAGTCCATTTTTTTGAGAATGAATGTTTTCTAATACTCTTGTTAACATTAACAATCTTTTTAATCTTTGTCAATCTTATAGATGAAATATATTCCCCGTATATCACTTCTTTATTTTGTGTTCATTAGTCATTTATTGCTTTTTTATGTGAATTGCCTGTTTATGTCCTTTGCAATACTTTCCTATTAGAATTGTTTCTCTTGGGCTGGGGTTGTGGCTCAGTGGTAGAGTACTTGCCTAGTATGCATGAGGCACTGGGTTTTATCCTCAGCACCACATAAAAGTAAAATAAAATAAAGATATTGTGTCCACCTAGAACTAAAAAATAAATATTTTTAAAAATATTTTTTTTCTTTTTTTCTTGTGGCGATATAAAAATCATTTTATATAAAATGTATTAAAATTCCTTTGTGGTTTCTAGATTTTCTCTTCCCCAAGAATTCTTGAACATTTCACATGTTTTCTTTTTGTATCCTGATTTGCATTCATTTTTTAAAAACTGATCCAAAAAATAAAATAAAATAAATAAACAAACAAACAAACAAACAAACTGATTCTTTGGTCCATAAAAAATCTACTTTAGCTTAAGTACAGAGGTAGGAATTTAATTTAATGTTTTATATATTTTTGTCAAAATTGTTAATAAGTTGTCACAACAACTTTTTTATTGTTTGGTTTTATTTGTTTGTTTCTTCTTGTTTTTTTGTGGTGTTAGGGATCAGATCCATGGCACATGCTAGGTAAATATCCAATAAATGACATTTGATGAATAATTTATAATTTTCCTATATGTTAGGTCTATTTCTGGGTCCTGTTCTATTGATTTTTGTCTAATTCCTGACAGCTACAAATTTTCTGTAACTGCTGCAAATTTATAACATATTATAATGTCTGCTTTAATCAGTATCTCATCAATACTTTTATTTTTCAAAACTTTTCTGCCTCTTCTCATGTTTCATTTTCCAAGAGAACTTTAGAATAATTTTGTTAAGTTCTTTTTAAAAAATTATGTCTTTTGAGCTTGCTTCAGCAGAGCATATATTAAAATTGGAATGAAACAGAGAAGATTAGCATGGCCCCTGCACAAGAATAACACACAAATTTATGAAGTGTACCATATTTTTTAAAAATCATGTCTTTTAACTCAAAAAACATAACAGCAAAAACATGGGCAAATGAATTAAATAAACACTTTTCAAAAGAAGAAATATAAATGGCAAACGAATATATGAAAAAAATGTTCAACATCTCTGGTAATCCAGGAAATGAAAATCAAAACATCACTGAAATTTCACCTCACACCTGTCAGAATGGTGGTTATCAAGAACATAAACAATAATAAATGCTGGGGGGGGGATGTGGAAAAAAAGGAACACTTTTACACTCTTGGTTGGATTGTAAATTAGTACAACCACTACGGAAATTAGTATGGAAGTTCTTATAAAGACTAGGCATGGAACCACCATAGGACCCAGCTGTACCACTCTTGGTATTTATCCTAAGAATTTAAGTCATCTTACTACAGTGATACATGCATATTCATGTTAATAGCAGCAGAATTCACAGTAGCCAAACTATGGAACCAGCCTAGGCATTCATCAACAGATGAAAGGATAAAGAAAATGTGAATTTTTATTCAACTGTAAAGAAAAATGAAATTGTGTCATTTACAGGAAAATGTATGGGATTTAAGACCATTTTGTTAAGGGAAATAAGTCAAACTCAGAAAATTATGGGGTGTATGTTTTATCTCATATGTGAAAGCTGAAGAGGAAAAAGGAAAAGAAAGAGGGGGCAAGGATCTCATGAAAGGCAAAAGGAGATCAGTAGAGGAAATGGATTAAGGGATGATGAGTGGTAAGGGAGGGGGGAAGTGCTGGGATGTGATATAGGCCAGATTACATTGTTATGTTGTGTGCATGTATTAATATTTAACAACAAATTCCTTCATTACCTACAAACATAATACACCAATAAAGATGTGGAAGAAAAAAAATCACATCTTTTTAGAGAATAATATCAATGAATATACAGAAGAGTTTAGCAAGAAATACAATTCTGAGACTTGTATCTTAGGATAAGTTGTGTCTTTTCAATTTTTCAAGTCTTCATTTCTACTCCCTTGCTTGATTTTAAAAGTTTTCTTCATATAGGTACAAATGTTTATCTTTATATATCATAGAAAAAAGATATGTAAAGAGGCTCAAATCCTGAAATCTTTAATTATTCTTATCTGGTCCAGACAGCTCTGTCATAAGCTGTCTGTAACAGTGATACCATCCTTGTGTGACTGAAATAAATGACTAGTGTGTGATGAAATTTTTTTCTAGGTTACATACACATAAAGACTTGCCTTTGGTTTGCAGCTACAATTATTTGAAGAGGCTGTTGTTATTCATACCTTTTCTTATTAGTTTCACATTCTGTCATTCTTTCCTGTTATCCATGTTTGCATGGACCCATTCCTAACATGATATACGGATAAAGCATTTATTAACAGTGGGCTTTGGGGGAAATCTCTCGGGGCTCTAGCTTCTTCATCCATAAAGTGTTCTGTTTTATATCTAGGGATGTTGTGAAGATCCCATGAGTTAATATGGATAAGTGAATTTGATAAACAAAAGCATGATATCAAATTCCAGGAATTCTAATAAATTAAATTAACTGCATGCATGCATGCTCTCTCTGTAGCTGTCAATTTCCAGAAATTCATAACTATTCTGAGTCATTTGAAGTTATACTTCAATGTGTCTTTGAAATGTTTTCTTCTTTTCAAACTGTTCTCATCACTCCCACTTCCCCTCGGCACTCTGCTGCTGATTGCTCCACTTGCTTCCACCCACTGTTTCAACACCTACTCACAGTTTAACCCCTGCATCCAGATTTTATTTCTTCCATTTCGTGGAAATGGCTCTCTCTGGGCTCACCACTGGCATGCTAATAACCAAATCCAACCTCCTCTTTTGTTGTCTTCATTTTGCTTGCTATCTGTTGCATCTGATTTTTCTGATCAACCCCTCCCTCTTCAAACTTTCTTCTGCCTGGCTTCATGATGCTGAAACTTTGTAGCTCTACCACTTTCCTTAGTGCTCTGTATCTCCTTCTCTGAGACAGGTGTGTTTGCTATTTTGTTTTTTTTCCCCCATGATTCTTGACACCCCATCATTACTTAAAATTCAGCCTATGATCAGTCCCACAGCACTATCTGGACTGTCTCACTTAGTAACTTTATTCTTTGGATAACCAATTACTCAGATTTATAATTTTTCTTAGGGGAGTATGGGGGATTGAACTCAGGGGCACTCGACTTCTAAGCCACATCCCCAGTCCTGTTTTGTATGTTTTTAAAAAATATTAATTTTTTTTGTTTTAGGTGAACACAATATCTTTATTTTGTTTCAATATGCTGCTGAGAATCAAACCCAGTGCCTCATGCATGCTAGGCAAGCATGCTACCACTTGAGCCACATCCCCAGCCCCTCTATTTTGTATTTCATTTAGAGACAGAATCTCACTGAATTGCTTAGCACCTCACTTTTGCTGAGGCTAGCTTTGAATTCTTGAACTTCCTCCCTCAGCCTCCAGAGCTGCTGGAATTACAGGTGTGCACCACCACACCCACTTCAGATTTGTAATTTTGAAGTTAAACCCTCCTTTCTTTTCCAATCATTTAGCTCTGTCAATTGTTTCTTTCTTTTTTTATTTACATATGACAGCAGAATGCATTACAATTCTTATTACACATATAGAGCACAATTTTTCATATCTTTGGTTGTATACAGAGTATATCCACAACAATTCGTGTCTTCATACATGTACCTTGGATAATAATGATCACCACATTCCACCATCATTCAAAACCCCATGTCCCCTCCCTTCCCCTCTAACCCCTCTGCCCTATCTAGAGTTCCTCTATTCCTTCCATGCTCCCTCTCCTTATCTCACTGTGAATCGGCCTCCTTATATCAAAGAAAACATTCTGCATTTGGTTTTTTGGGATTGGGTAATTTCACTTAGCATTATCTTCTCTAACTCCATCCATTTACCTGCAAATGCCATGATTTTATTCTCTTTTTAGTGCTGAGTAATATTCCATTGTGTATATATGCCACATTTTTTTTATCCATTCATCTATTGAAGGGCATCTAGGTTGGTTCCACAGTTTCACTATTGTAAATTGTGCTGCTATAAACTGTCAATTGTTTCTTTAAAATATTTTTTCTTAAAAAATTTTGTTACATGGGGCTGGGAGTGTGACTCAGTGCCAAAGCACTTGCCTAGCATTGGGAGACCATGGGTTTGATCCCCAGCAAAGAAAAAAAATGTATTATATGATCTGTACAATATACAAAGAAGTACCAAGAACAGCTGGACATAGTGGAGCACACCTGTAATCCCAGCAGTTTGGGAGGCTGAGGCAGGAGGATTGTGAGTTCCAACCCAGCCTTAGCGCTAATCAACTCAATGAGACCCTGTGTCCAAATAAAATACAGAATAGTGTTGGGGATGTGGCTCTGTGGTCAAGTGCACCTGAGTTCAATCCTTGGTACTCCCAGCAAAAAGTTCCAAAAACAATCAAGGAACACTTACCTCCCAGTTTAAGAAGTGTAACATAACTAGAACTGTTAAAAATAGCTAAAATTTAAAAAAATCATTCTGATTTTATCTCTTTTCCTCACTAGAGGCAAATGTTATCCAGAATTTGATGCATATCATCTCCATGAGTTTATTTATTCCTTTACTATCTAGAAATATGTGTGTAGTATTGCCTTACATGTCAGTAAATTTTAAATAAGTGATATCATACTATATGAATTCTTCTTCAACTTGCTTTAAATAAACAAAATATCATGTTTTTAAAGTTTCATTTATATTGATATGATTATATATGTATATAAATACAAATAAAATTATAATTATTTCATTTCATTAATATATGAGATTCCATTATGCTGTTCCATAGTCTAGTCTCCTATTCGTAGTAATTTGGGTTGTCTCTATTTTTTGCTATTACAACATTGCTTGTATATGGGCAAGAGATTCTTTGGAGTCTATATCTAATAACTGAATTGCCAGATTGTACAATATGTGCACATGCAACCTGACTAGAATTTGCCAAACATTCTACAATGTTTATGCCAATTATCATACCACCAGCAGTGAAGAAGAGTTTTCTATTGTTTTGCATACTTGCCAATACTTATTATCGTCTGTTTTTTATTGTTTCCTTTTGACTTTAAAAAATATACAAAAGTGTATATGTAACATCGTGTTAAACTTCTATGTAGAAATTACACTATTTTAGGGCTGGGGTTGTGGCTCAGTGGCAGAGCACTCATCTAGCACATTTGAGGCACTGGGTTCGATCCTCAGCACCACATGAAAATAAACAAATAAAATAAAGTTAAAAAAAGAAATTATACTATTTTACCAATTATCAATACATCTATATGCCTTACCTACCACACCAGTGACATTTATTTGTTTGTTTGTTTGTTTATTTATTTGTATTGCTGTGGATTGAACCCAGAACCTTATGCATGCCTGGCAAGCACTCTA
This sequence comes from Callospermophilus lateralis, assembly GCF_048772815.1. Lineage (NCBI taxonomy): Eukaryota > Metazoa > Chordata > Mammalia > Rodentia > Sciuridae > Callospermophilus > Callospermophilus lateralis. The sequence continues at coordinate 56,076,082 of NC_135325.1, read as the reverse complement.
CTACTCAGACAGTCACATGTATTTAAAAGCAAATCTTAGATGTCATATCAATTCATCTATAAATATTTCTATAAGCATCTTTAAATAATAAGGAATTTTATCTATTTATATAGAATTTTTTAAAAAATATTATTATAGTTTCTTAAAATAAGCAGCACCCAGCCACTGAGCCCCCTCTCCAGCACTATTCTTCATTTTATTTAGAGACAGGGTCTCACTGACTTGCTTAGTGCCTCACTGTTGTTGAGGCTGGCTTTGAACTCAAAATCCTCCTGCTTCAGACTCCTGAGCCGCTGGGATTACAGACATGCACCACCGCACCTCATACAACATTTTAATTATAATTTTTATATCACAAAATATCTAGTCAGTATTCAGAATTCTGGATTTTTCAATTTTAAAGTACATTTTATGATCAAATCAAAGTCAAAACAAAGTACAGTAGGTTGAATTGTCCCCTTTTAGTCTTAAATCTATAACCTCCTTTCTGTATTCCTTTTCCAGTAATATATTTTTTGAGTCTAGGTCTCACTATATATTAGGCAGGTTGGTCTTCAACTCTTGGTGATTCTTCAACTTCAGTCTCTCTATGACTCTTGCTACCATCAGGATTGTTTTTGTTGTTGTTGTTGGTTGTTTTTCTGTACTGGGGATTGAATCCAGACTTTACCACCAAGCTACATCCCTGGCCTTTTTTAAAATTTTGAGACAGGGTCTCCTTAATTTGCTTAGGGCTTCCCATAGTTGCTGAGGCTGAAGTCAAACTTGAAATCCTGTCTCAGCCTCTCAAGTCATTTCGATTACAAGTGTGAGCCACCATGCCAGGTTCCACGATGTTTTTAAAAACCGAGTCTTGTAAAATTTTACATATCATGTATTTTATCATTTGCAGTGTGTGTGTGTGTGTGTGTGTGTGTGTGTGTGTGTGTGTTGCTGGGGAATGAACCCAGGGGCCTGCCACTTGCTAGGCAAATACTCTACTACTGAGTTATACCACCATCCCCTACTTAATGCTATTTTACATATTCATTTTTCTTCTGCCTTGCCACTGAACTGATTATTTAGGTCTAGAGGCTTATCTTTTTGAAACAAACAAGTCATACAATATTTGATTGCTTTTCTTTTGGTGATTAGAAGGTTCTTGTGTTTTGACAGACTTGAATATTTTTGCCAGACTGCTGGGTGTGAAATAAAATATCATTGTGTTCTTTTTTTTTAATGGTGCTGGGGGATGGAATCCAGGGATCTGTGCATGCTAAGCACATACTTTACCACTCAGCTACATCCCTAGGCCACCTCAGTCTTTTTTTCTCTTTTCTAAGTGTACTTTTAAATGCAATATTTCTTGAATCCTTTTTGTCCATAATCACCTCTCATTAGATTTATAATTTTAATATTAGTCTGTGGCTGTGGCATTATAAATCATTGTAAGACATCCAATATATCTGATTAAAATTATGTGATTATGACATAAAAATATTAAAGGTTACCACATGCAATGGCACATGCCTGCAATCCCAGATATTCAGGAGACTGAGAAGTTTAAGGCCAATCTTGGCAATTTAGGGAGAACCTCTCTCAAAAAATAAAAAGGGCAGGGGATGTAGCTCAGTGCTAGAGCAATCCCCAGTAGCACAAAAGTAAATAAAGACATGCTAAAGATATAGCAATTATATACTTTTTAAACTAAAAGTAAATTTTATTATATTTATTTTCTGCTATAATATTTAGAGACTCACAACTTTGAACCAACTGACAAAGTTGAAATATTTAATATTTAATATATTTTAATATTCAAAGCCATTCAAAATTGTCCTCAATCTCACATGTCAAACTCACTTTCCGTCTTCTCCACCAAATCCCTTGGCCATTGGAATTCTCTGCATGTGTTAATTTCATCTCCTAATGCCTTCCTTCCCTTCACCATTTCCTTTACTAAACCCTAGTCCAAAATTTAGCCATAGTTTTTGTTGTTGTTGTTTTACAGTACTGAAAATGGAACCTAGGGGCACTTTACAACTAAGTCATGTTCCCAGTTCTTTTTATTACTATTATTATTTTGGTAGTAGGGATTGAATTGAGGGGCTTTCAACACCGGAGCCACATCTCCAGGCATTTTTATTTATTTATTTTTTGTTTTGAGGCAGAGTGACCCTAAATTTCTGAAGATCATGCTATATTGCTGAATTTGACGTTGAACTTGTGATCTGCCTGTCTCAGCCTCTCAAGTCTCTGGGATTAGAGGCATATGACATCATGCCAGTCCTTACCACATATTTTAAACGTTCTCTAACAGTGATATACCACAGTCTTCTGATTCACTTATGTGGTCCCTGTTTACTAATTTTAGTCAGGAAATGTTCATGAAACTGGGTGTGAGTTCCCACTGTCTTTCTTTTTTTTTTAATATTTATTTTTCAGTTTGCGGTGAACACAACATCTTTATTTTATGTGGTGCTGAGGATTGAACCCAGCGCCCCGCGCATGTCAGGCGAGCGCATTACGGCTTGAGCCACATCCCCAGCCCCACTGTCTTTCCTTTTAGAGGATTTTTTGTTAATTATTTGTTAAACAAGGTATTTTTTACTAAACCATCACCATTTTTCAAAGGATATGCTTAAGTCTTAGTTAACAATCAATATAAAAGGCAATTTATTAGGTCATTATAAAACATTTGGTGAGTGTTTTGAAAACGAATGTAACCCATCAATGAATCATAACCAGAGCATAAACTTGGGGAATCTATAAAGATGAGAGAATCCCATGAACTCTCATATAAGGGCCAACAATTTTTAATGTGATATGAAGTTTATAGCAACTCAATTCACAATAGTTAAACTATGGAACCAACCTAGATGCCCTTCAACAGATGAATGAATAAAGAAAATGTGGTATATGTACACAATGGAATATTACTCAGCCTTAAAGAAGAATGAAATTATGGCATTTGCTGGTAAATGGATAAAGTTGGAGAATATCATGCTAAGTGAAATAAGCCAATCCCCAAAAAACAAAGACTGAATGTTTTCTCTTATATGCAGATGCTAATCCATAATGGGGAAGTGGCTAGTGAAGAATGGAGGAATTTTGGATTGGGCAGAGGGTAGAAAGGGGAGGGGAGGGGTATGGGGGTGGGAAAGATCGTGGAATGAGTGGGACATTATTACCCTATGAACATATATGATTGCATGACTGGTGTGATTGTGAATCATATACATCCAGAGGAATGAGAAGTTGTGGTCCATTTGTGTACAATATGTCAAAATGTATTTTGCTGGCAGATATAACTAATTAGAACAAAATTTTTAAAAAAAGAATAAAAAACAACAAATTTTAGTGTGAGAAGCTTAGGGATTGGTGTTAGACCAGGACACAAGAAAAGACTACTGACTCCAATCAAAATCAAATTAAAGCAAGCTTATTATTTTGACCGGCCAGGCTGCCTCTCCCACCCAAAACCGCGGGAAACAAGACAGCAGCAGCAGCTTTCCTGCAGCCCAGCTTTAGAGCCCAGAAAGTTACACAAAGGGGGGTTACAGATAACAGAACTCTCACAAGCATCACACTAATGGTAGCTTACATTTTTTGCTGGCCCCAACATCAGAATTTATGAGGACCATTAGAGCCTCAGAGAGGGTCATTATCTGGCCAGGGAAGGCCAAGATTTGTGAGGCATCACAAAAGTTTCAGAGAGGGCTGCTATCTGGTCAGAGAGCCAGGCATGGGTGAGTTCAAGGCACGGGCAGGCATTCCAAGCAGGTTCAGAATTTGCAGTAATTTATAGTAAAGCCAAAATCAGCTTTTCATGGCTTTGAGGCAAGACGGCTCCCAATTTTAAGAAAAGATCAGGTTGAGTCTATCAATTGGAATTAGCCTAGGACTTTTATCCTGGCTGACTCCTTCTGAGCTGTATGACTTTGGGAAAGTCACTTGACTTTTCTGTCCCTAGTTCCTCAGCTCTTTAACTGGAGCATTAATACATGCATGACTGGAATCTTCTGAGGATTCAAAATGCTGGCAATTGTGTGAGCTCTTGGCACAGGGTTCAGCATGTTGGGGACCCTCAAGAAATATTCTTTCCTTTCTCACCTTCCTTGCAGGGAAATTGTGTGACAGTATCAGGCATATGGTGTAAAGCAAAAAAGTCAGAGGCAGTGCCCTGGCATAGCTGGTGCCCTGCTTTATCTCAGGACCCTTGGATGAGCTTGTGCTTAGCAGATCTTGAAAAGAAGGCCTCTGGGGAAAGGTGGAGGGGCATGGGGAAGGGGCTGTGCCCCAGAAACCTCACCTCAGACTCCACTTGTCTGAAGCCACAGCCCTCCCTTTTCACTCCCCACCACCACTCCTGGCCAGCAACTCCACCACACTCTGAAGAGGTTGCTCTCCATGGCTGTGATGTGTGACTCTCCTGGGCTCCTCTGGGGACCCTGGGAACACTGTGTGGTGCTTGAATTCCACTTGCAGCTTCCTCCAGACCTCTAAGGCAGTGGGTCTCAAACTTGAGGGTGCATCAGATTCCCTCCAGGCTTGTGAACTCTCCATGCTCTGCTTCAGTGGATCCTGGGTGGGGCCAAGAAATTGCATTCCTCACAAATTCCCAGGGGCTGCCTCAGCTGCTGTCTGAGGACCTTGCTTGAAAGGCCACTGCTCTAAGGGCCCCTGGCTCTCAAGCTGCTCACTGCATCTGCAGACTGACCCTTGAGCTCCACTCTTCTGGCCTTCAGGTGTCCGTTCTTTGGGCTTGGGTCAAAAACACATTTTCTTCAGTCTCCTGGTTCTTCATTCATGTGGAGTCTCCCTGAGACTCCCCAGGAGTCCTCCCTACCCCCGTTGGCCCAGCCCTTCCAGCCTGCCTGGGTGAACCCCCCTTCGCCCTGCCTGTTCAGTGGCCATGTCTTCCTTCCCAGCTGCCTGCCTCTGGCAGCTCTCTGAATCCCTTCAGCTCCTCTTTCCAGCTCGCCTCTGCTTTTTTATTTGGCTTTCTGATGGTGGGTTCTGGCCATGGCAAGCCTGCTTTGGAACTTGGCTCTGCCTCCCCCCAAAATGTGTGAAGTAGGGTTCTCTGAGCTTCTGTTTTGTCATCTGTTGAATCCAGCTGTGAACATAAAATGGAAGAATGTCTGTAAATGGCCTGGTATGGCACATGTCACACAGTATGTGCTCAACAAGTGCTGGTGGTTTTTTTTCTCTTCTTCCTCTAGTTCCCTTCCACCTGCCTACCCTCTGTCTGCCACACCACTGAAGAGTTCACAGCATGCAAACATGATAAACAATGCACATTACAGGGTTTAATTAGTATATGTAGACATGGAGGAAGAAGTCATTTAAAATGTATGTTAGAATAAGTTTTTGGATGACTGAATAACATCAATATCACTCTAACTCCCATTTCAGAAACCTGTTACCTGAGATTACTGCCTTCTCTCACTCTCTCTCCATTTTATTGGCAAATCCTATCATATTTTATTCTAAATATCTTTTGAATCTACCTACTTCTCTCTGTCTCTGCTGCCATACCTTTGTTCCATCCACCATCATCTGTTAATTGGAGCTCCATAATAACCTCTTCACAGTTCTTTGTGAATCTACCCTTATTTCCTCCCATAATGTCTTTTTTTTTTTTTTTTAAATAATGACCAAAGCTATTTTCCCCAAAACACAGATGTAGTTGCAAATCCTTCTGGCTGAAATTCTCCAGCAGGACTTACCTTATTGACTGGAACTACAGTAACATTTTCTAGCAGGGTCCTTGGGTTAAGATAACATTCAAATTGGTAAGATATTCCTTTTGTGTGTACATGAGCACAAACATGGTAATATCAAGAAGTATTAATAAATGGGGGTGTTGCTCAGTGATAGAGAACTTTTGCCTTACATGCTTAATGCCCTTGGTTCTGTTACTGACAGCCTAACCCAGGGACCCTTCCTGAATTCACCCTAGTTGTTATTTTGTTTTCCACTGGCATAGCAAATAGATAATGTATGGTAAAAAGAAAAATGAATATTTCTGCATATTTCATTGGTGAATTATAATTGTACCCAATGGTGGGATTTATTGTTAAAATTTGTACATGTACACATATATCAATAGCATTTGGCCCATTTCATTCCTCAGTATTTCCCCTTTCCCTACCCTTCCTCCTCCCTCAGGTGTGTTTCTCCTACTTTACTGATCTGCCTTTGATGAGAAACAGTTAGGTTTTTTCTGTATAGGTTCCATAAAATTTATCAAAACAAAAGTCAGGTGATATACATATGCAGATTTAACTAAACTGGGCTACCCACCCTGGCACAGAGCAACATGCACAGCCCTCCCCTAGGGGATGGGGGTGGAGGTTGGGGGGAGGGGGTGCAGAGAGGGCTTTTGTTCTTTACTCTGAGAAAGTTGCTCTCAATTTCAGAGGGGTTCTTAATTCCTGCCTGTTTGAGTTCCATCCCTAACCCTATAAATAAATAAATACATACATACATACATACATAAAGGCTTGTCATTTCGCTAAAATAAAGATCAAACTTCTTAACATGATGTACATAACCCATTGTGACCCTGTCCCTTCTGTTTTTCTAGATTTCTACTTGCCCTTTGCCCCACACTCTAATTTTTGCTCATACTAGAGGGTTGTCAATTTATTGGTTTCCAATGTGCTATGTGCTTTCTCTTACCACTACACCTTCTTACGTGTTCTTCCTTCTGGCCCATTTATTCCCTAGTCCTCTTTCCACTCAGCTAATAGGTGTCAGTTTAGAAATCTCTTCTTCCATATTCCCTGATTTCCTGTGCTTCTGAGGTAGGTACTCTTTCTCTGTGCTCCTGAGGCACTCTATATCTAGAACCACAATTTTTAAAACTTGCTTTTTAGCTACCTCTAGCCATAAATTCTAATCAAAGCTCTGTGGGATCAGAGGTCATGACTTTCTTGCTTCCCACTGTAACCTCAGAACCTATCACAGCATTTGATACAGAGATGTGCTCGTTAAGTATTTATCTGATGAATGAGTACATGCATGATGCATGAAAAAAATGAATCAGACTTTGAGCTGGGCTTCATGATTTGAAAAATCATACTAGAAAAGAAGCTGCATTTTTAGCTGTCACCTTTGTAAAGATGGCTTAGGTGAGGTTTTTTTTGTTTTTGTTTTTGTTTTCATTTTCAAGATTCACTTCATTGTAACTGATAGTTTTACTATTTTACCAAGTCCATTTCTAAAAAGCCACTATGTATGTTACAAGGAGCCCCTGAATTGTTGAAATCAATCCATTATAACTGACCCAGTCTCTTTCTCTAAGCATCTAATCCCTGAAATCTTGTAGGCCATGTTGTTTAGAAGAATAGAGAGCAAGACTAGCCATGAGCATGGAGGCATTTCCTTTTAGATTAAGTTGCCTCACAGAGGCTGGATTTACCCATATTGCATTCTGGGTCAGGCAACCATGTAGTAAATTTTCATGTGAAGAAAGAGTTATTAACAAAGAAAATCTAAAAACTACCAAATGTAGGGCGCTGGTGTAGCTCAGTGGAAGCATACTTTCTTAGCATACAGGAGGCCCCGATTTGTTCCCCTAAAATAGAAATGACATTAATTTTCATGTACCTACATTGTTATAGTTACTGTTGTTGTCCCTGAGGCACTGGGGATTGAGCCCACTGAATTACATTCCAGGCCTTCTTAAAATTTTGAGATGGTCTTGCTAAATTGCCCAGGCTGGTCTTAAAATTATAATCCTCCTCACATTACAGCATTTTCAAATGACTCTACAAATTCTGCTTGTATATCTCTAGTAACTGAGACTTAATTATCTCCCAAAGCAACTCATTTCACTTTCAGATGATTTTTCCTTATAGTAAGTATCCTAACATATGCCTTCTCTTACATTTTGTTCATTATACCTCCCTTTTTTTCAAGTTAACACTCCTCTGCAAAAATGCCAAGCAGTGTCACCTCACTCCTCCCTATTTCTTTTTCTTTTGGTATCAGGGATTGAACCCAGAGTACTTTTCCACTGAGCCACATTCCCAGCCCTTTTTATTTTGACACAGGTTTGCTTAGGCCCTTGCTAAATTGCTGAGGCTGGTCTTGAACTTTTGATCCTCCTGCCTCAGCCTGAGTTGCTGGGATTACAGGTGTGCACCACCATGAGATTTTTTAAAATTGTTCTTTTTTATTTGTTTTAATTAGTTATACATGACAGTACAATGACCTTGACATATCATACATTTGAATCAGATGGGATATAATTTTTCATTTTTCTGAGTACAAAGGTTGCAGAATCACATTGGTCATGCAGTCACATATATACACACAGCAATAATAATGTCTGTTTCATTCTACTATCCTTCCTATCTCCCCAACCCGTCCCATCACTTCTCTCTACCTAATCTAACACTATTCTTTCTGTTCTTTTTTTCTCACATGTTCATAAATGTATTTTGTATAACAATAAGGGTCTCCTTCCACCATCCATGCAATTCCCCTTCTCCCTCCCTTTCCCGCCCACCTCTCTTCCCTATCTAGAGGTAAGATTTTTAACAGCAAAAGGAACAACTCTTTTGAGAAGTGTGTGTCTTCTTTGGGGCACCTACATTTTAGTGCTGGTTCCCAAACTTTTATCGGTAACCAAGCCCAGGAACCCTGCTAGGATCCCAGCTGGCTGGATCCAGACATCTGCCTGCATAAAAAATAAGCAAAAGATGGAAAAAGTAAAAAAAGGAATTTTACAGTTTAACCAAAATGGAGAGAAGCAGCTAGATTGCCCCCCCCCCCCCCCCCCCCCGCCCCAGCATTCTCAATTTACAGAAACAAAAGCCAGGTTATGTACATATGTAGATGGAGTTAGCCAGTGTCAGACAGGCCTGCCAAGGGCTGTTTCCGTTCTCATCTTCCCTGTTGTTCCCCAGGCCATGGGGGTAGGTCTTTAGCCTTTGCTCTCAGCATGAGGTGGTTGTCTTCAATTTCAGAGGGGTGCTTAATTTCAGTCTGTTTCAAAGCCTCTTCATTGTTTTGTGTTCAAGCCCAATTCTTTTTTCATTCCCAGAGAGATGTAGTAGAAAACACCATTATAGTGGCTAGCCTAACCACAGCATGGAGGAAGTGGTCATAGAGGAAGTGGCTATGATTTAAGAGGCAAACAACAACATCAAAAACCCCACAAACACACACCCACTTTCCTGCCAAACTGATAGTTTGCTTTGATAAAATTGGATCCAGTAGTGAGAAATTCATTCCAGTCAAACTTCTGGCACAAATCCATGTGTGACCTGAGGTGGGCTGTATCTTTTTTTTTGGGGGGGGGGGGGGCATGGGTCAGTCTTCCCACTGGTGAAATGAGATCCTTATATTAGCAGATCTTTGAGGCCCCTTCTAGCTCTACCACCCCATGATTCTATGACTCAGGCTTTTGGATTAGAGCCCACAAACATCCAGAAGGCATAGGCAGGTGTCTGAACAGAATTACAGGCTTCCTATATTGCATGAGTGAATTTATGGCATGTTTACCATTTGAGAAATGAATTGTGCTGGATTTCAAACTCTGACTTTCTTTTTCATGTGCAGAAAACAGATAGTCTTACAACTGCTCTTCCATGAAATGTGAATACAATGAAAGCTCAGGACATGCCCCAGGCAGTGGAAGGTGTGTATCTTCTTAGCTTTATTTTCCAAACCAATTGATCTTAACTCTACTACTACTCTGGTAATTAGTCTGTTAAATGGAAAAAGAGAATGGGTTGGAGAGTTAACTAGGCAGAATAATGCCTCCCCCAAAGATTTTATGTCCTAATATCTGAAAGCTTTGAATATATTACATTACATGGCAAGGGAGAATTAAGACACAGATGGAATCAAGATTGTTAATTAGCTGGCAGTAAAACAGGGAGAATACCCTAGATTAAATGGGAGAGTCCAATGCCATCACAAGGGTCCTTTAAAGTGGAAGAGGGACACATGGGAGAAAATCAGTGAGGAATTGAGAAGGAATCAACCGAATATTGCTGCTTTTAAGATAAAGGAAGGGGCTGTGGTCGTGGTTCAGTGGTAGAGCACTTGCCTAGCACGTGTGAAGCACTGGGTTAGATCTCAGCACCACGTAAAAATACAAATAAAGTAAAAGTATTGTGTTCATCTATAACTAAAAATATTTTTTAAAGAAGGTAAAGGAGAAGGGCTATGAACCAGAGAATTTAGATCTCCAAATTGCAAACAAACAAATAAATAAATAATTTTCTAGAGCTTCTAGAAGAAATAGACCCCTAATGACACATTGACATTAGACTGGTGAGACTCATTTAGATTTCTAACCTATTAAAATTGTAAAATGAGTGGGGGGGGGCTGTGGTGCACCCCTGTAATCCTAGCTGCTCAGTAGGCTAAAGTGGGAGGATCCTGAGTTCAAAGCCAGCTTCAGCAAAATCAAGGCATTAAGTAACTGAGTGAGAACCTGTCTACATAAAATACAAAATACAGCTGGGGATGTGGCTCAGTGGTCTAGTACCCCTGAGTTCAATCCCAGTAACCCCCCCCCCCCGAAATAGTAAGATGATAAATATGTGTTTTTTAAATTACTAAATTTTTTGCTAATTTGTGATAGCAGCAATAAGAAAATAATCAGGGTCAATAGCCCTGATTCTACCTGCTGTGTGTGTGTGTGTGTGTGTGTTTCTACCCAATAGGTTTCTTTACCTTTCTTAGATTTAGAGTCCTAATCTGTAAAATGGGCATAAAACCACCTTGTTTGCCAATATTACAGGTAGCTGGGAGGATTAACTAAAATAAAAGTGCCATATAAATGCAATATGGAATAGTTATCTATGACAAACATAACTAAAGTGGAAGAGTAGCAATAGACCAGGAAAACTATCTCCCATATAAATTACAGACAAGGAACTGGCTCTGGTGGCACACACATGTAATCTCAATGACTTGGAGACTTAAACAGGAGGTTTGCAAGTTTGAGCTCAGCATTGTAGCAATATCTTGTCACAAAATAAAAAAAAAAGAGCTAAAAAGAGACAGAGCTGGGAATATAACTCAGTGGTAAAATACCGTTGGAGGTCAAACCCCAGTACAAAAAAAAAAAAAAACAAAAAAACAAACCAAAACAAAACAAAAAACATCATTATGAAGTCTTAGAATAATGAGGGGGGTGATGACATAGTCTATACCAATGGAAAATATTCAATATAAAATATTTTTGCTCTTTGCATTTGATGGTAGGTTTAGAATAAAACTTTAACCTGTTGAAGGTAAAATTTTAACACTTCACAGATATCATGTGAAGAAAATTCGGACAGATCTACTAAATGCCTTCCGTTTTCCAGAGCTTGACACAGTATTGCGATTTTTGCCTTGTTGCCACTAACTCGATAAATTCCCTTGAAGAGAAAAGAAAAACAGAATGCAATATTTTACTTTAGTACAAAGGGCTAAATGCAGACATCTAGACAGAGTTGATGTATCTACTTCAATTTTTATTAGTATTTAAAAAATACAAGTTGAAGTCAAATAAATTAACATTTTCCAAATAAATGTGAATAAATTTAGTTATTACAAAAAAAAAAAACAATATTATGGGTTGGGTGCCATGGCGCATGCCTGTAATCCCAGTGGCTCTGGAGGCAGAGGCAGGAGGATCATGAGTTAAGAGCCATCCTTAGCAATTTAGCTAGGCGCTAAGCAACTCAGTGAGACCCTGTCTCTAACAAAATAACAAAATAGGGCTATGGGGATGTGGCTCAGTGGTTGAGTGCTCCTGAATTCAATCCCTGCTACCCCAAAACAAAAATTTTTTAAAAACCAAAATTATGCATTTTCTTTAAGCAAAACATATATACATACTTGTTCAATTACAAAATAATAACTAAAACTGTATAATTACATATTCTATCACAAAAGACAAATTGTTTATGTAATACACACAAGCACACAGAGACAATGTAATAAAATCATAACAAGACCCTAAAGGGTATGGGACAGTGTATATATACTAGGATTGAGGTGGTAGTCAAAGAGGACATTGTCTCATCTGCAATGCTTTGATATTTTTTTTTTCCAAAAATAATGTTGTCAGAGATTACTTTAAAATAAAAATTAAAGGCTGGAGATGTATTCAGTGGTAGAGTGCTCACTTAGCATACAGGAAACCATGAGTTCTATCCCCTATACTACAAATAAATTAAATGAATTAAATAAAAATTTAAAATATATTAAAATTATATTTATAAACATCATTCTCCCCTTTAAGAACCCACACTATCTGTGGCTGGTGTAATCTATGAATACTTGTTGCTCCCTAACACTGAGCCTTCCCTCAAGTATCCCTCTCCTTCTGAAGCCTAACACATGGTCTCTAGCCCTTAAAGATGAAACCTATGTGCCTTGGTTAAGAGACACCAACCTGGAACTGAATCTTTTAATTTCACTTTGATGTTCTGCCACTTCCTAGGTGTGGACTTTATACAGGTTTTTTACACCTCATTTTGTGCTTCAGTTTCTTCATCTATAAAATGGACATAATAGTATTACCTATCTCAGAGGATTGTTGTGAGGATTACATGAAGAAATACTTAGAAGGGACATGTAATGTGTGCTAGCACACAGAAATTTCTCAACAATGTTAGCTGACATTATCTGTGAAATCTGCCATAATTTTGACTACTAGTTCTGACTGCTGTGTTTTAGTCAAAAGAAGCCATTGTTATTCATATGATTCATTTTAGTTTTATGAGAAATTTTAGCCAGGTGAGGTAGCACATGCCTGTACTCCTAGTGGCTTGGGAGGCTGAGGTAGGAGGACTGAAAGTTCAGGGCCAGCCTCAGCAACTTGAGGAGGCCCTAAAAGACTTAGTGAGAACCTGTCTCAAAAAAAAAAAAAAAAAAAAAAAAAAAATTAAAAAGGGCTGGGAATGTGACATAGAGGTTAAGCGCCCCCTAGGTTTAATCCCAGGAACCGAAGGAAGGAAGGAAGGAAGGAAGGAAGGAAGGAAGGAAGGAAAAAAGGAAGGAAATTTTAGAACACTTTCTTTCTTAGACAATGTTTATACATAAAAATAGTGTAAGTGGTTCTGGGTGTAGCTCCGTGGTAGAGTGCTTCCCCTGCATATGTGAGGCCTTGGGTTTAATTCCTAGTATCAAACACATATTAAAAAGTATAAGAGGGGTGGGGATGTGGCTCAAGCGGTAGCGCGCTCGCCTGGCATGTGTGCGGCCCAGGTTTGATCCTCAGCACCACATACAAACAAAGATGTTGTGTCTGCCAAAAACTAATAAATAAATAAATAAATAAATAAATAAATAAATATTTTTTAAAAAGTATAAGAAAATTTTATATATAAAATATAATTTTAATACCCAGATCTTAACTTAGTGGTGTAAATATCTTTGCCCTACTATATCCATCCCACCTGAAATGCTTTTCCCCTCAATTTCTACTAATCCAAATCCTTCTTTTTTTTCAAGAATAAATTGAAGTCCCACTTTTGTTCAGAAAATCTGATTCCAGTTTTCATTACATGTTTCCTTTGCCAAATTCCTAGAACATTGTGTTTTGTTTTGTTTTGATATGGGGTCTCACTATGTTGCCCATTCTGGTCTCGAACTTCTGGGGTCCTCTGACTTTGACTCCCAAGTAACTGGTACTACAGGTCCAGGCCACTGGTCGCTTCCTAGAGTATATTTATTTATTTATCTATCTTTTGGGTGCTGGGGATGAAACCCCAGGTCTTGAATGCAAGGCAAGTGCTCTACCTCTGAGCCACATACTTAAACCTTTTTATTTTTATTTTGAGACAGGGTCTTGCTAAGTTGCTGAGACTGGTTTCAACTTGGAATCCTCATGCCTCAGTACATGTCTCTGTGATTACAGACATGTACTCCTGTGCCTGGTGCTTCAAGTCTTTAAAATAACAACTTTTTAGTAGGGCATGGTGGTGCACACCTATAATCCCAGCAGCTGGGGAGACTGAGGTGGGAGGAGTGAGAGTTCAAAGCCAGCTTCAGCAACATAGTGAGGTCCTAAGCAAAAGACCCTGTCTCTAAATAAAATACAAAAAAAGGGCTGGGGATGTTGCTTAGTGGTTAGGTGTCCCTGGGTCCAACCCCTGGTACTAAAAAAGCAAACAAACCACCACCAACAACAACACCAACAAAAATACTTTTTAGTAAATAAATATTTATATAGAGAAGTTTTTGATCGATAGAGTGAAATTTCTACAAGTAAGGCTGAATCTCTGCTATGTTATAGTTTTGATCAACACAAGGAACTTTCTGGAATGAAAGGACTTTTATATGAAATAGGAAGGATTATCAGTGTAAAATAGAGAATCCAAATTCTCATCATACACAGAAATGAAAATACTTAACGAAACAGTTCATTTCATTAGAAGACTGGAGAGAAAAACACTGATGTAATGTTTAAATACATATAACAATGACTTGCATTTTTATACTAGTTTTCTTACAAATCCTCTGTGAATTCACTTTTTCTTTAAGAGCTTTCAACTGAAAATAACAAAAGGAAAAGGTTATAAACTCTCGGCACTTGAAGTAAGTAATTTCTATGAGATAATGTGTTTGCGGGACTTTGTAAATTTAAAAGTGATAACTTATAGTGATATATAGACTCAAGGGACTTTTGTTAGTATTTTTCCACTGTTCACTACCCCTAGTCACCTATATGTCCTTTTGTGGCCATGGTTATAAAACAATAATTCAGTGCCTGATTACATAGCTCTATGTCTGAAATGCATTAAAAGATAAAAATAAAAAGGACCAAGATGACCTCCTTTTTAGTGTTTCATTTAATTAAAAAAAAAACTAGTAAGTAGTTCTCTTACTTAAAAAAATATTTTCTTTTTTGGTACTGGAGATTGAACCCAGGGTCACTCACTTAACCACTGAGCCATACCCCTAACACTTTTTATTTTTTATTTCGAGACAGTGTCTCCCTAAGTTGCTTAGGGTCTCGCTAAGTTGCTGAGGCTGGCTTTGAACCTGTGATCCTCCTGCCTTAGCCTCCCAAATCACTGGGATTATAGGTGTGTGCCATCACACCTGTCCCCATCTTCCTCTCTGTTTCCCCCCACTCATTCCTCTTTCTTACTTTTATTCCCTACACCATTTTCTTTCTTTATTTGCTTTGGTACTGCAGATTACCAGTACAAAACCCTGGGGCATTTTACCACTGAGCTACATCCCCAATCCTTTTTGTTTATTTATTTTTTTAATTTTGAGGCAGTCTTTCTAAGTTACTAAGGCCAGCCTTGAATTTATAATCTTCCTATCTCATTGTCCTGAGTTGCTGAAATTGCAGGCATTTGCTACTGTGCCTATATCCCTGTACCACTTTCTATGTACTTTTTCTTTTTTCTCTGTTTTCTCTTTCTTTTCTCCCTGGATTCTTTTTGTGTGTATGTGTGTGGGGGGGTGGGGATACAGGGGATTGAACTCAGGGGCAGTCAACCACTGAGCCACATCCCCAGCCCTATTTTGTATTTTACTTAGAGACAAAGTCTCCCTGAGTTGCTCAGGGCCTCGCTAAATTGCTGAGACTGGCTTTGAATTAGAGATCCTCCTTTCTCAGCCTCCCAAGATGCTGGGAATACAGGCATGTGCCACTGCAACTGGATCTCCCCAGACTCTTTTTTAAAAATATTTATTCTTAACTTTTAGATGGACACAATATTTTTATTTTACATTTATGTGGTGCTGAGGATCAAACCCAGTGCCTTGTGCATGCTAAGCGAGCACTCTACCATTGAGCCACAACCCCAGCCCCTCCCCGGACTCTTAATTCTCATTTTCTCTTTCTTCAACCTTGTTTGCTATCTCATTTCACGCTATTCTGTCATCACACAACTCTCTTCTTTTTCTGTCAATTTCTCTTTAACCAAACCAGTATTAATATCTCAAATACTAGAATACTTACTATGAAGTATGTACTGTTCAAGACTTTTAAAATTGTAAATTTTTTTCTAATATTCCACAGCAATGTCCACACCTTAGTAGCCTACTTACTTTTACTTATGGTGATTTCAAAAGGATTTCTCTCTAAAAAATTAGCTCTATATTTTTGCAAAGTTTGTGACACTAAATGGACTTGCTCTGGGCGTTGACATGGGAGGAAAACAAATAGCTGCCCAAGATGCAACAAATCATTCGGGAAGGCTGCTTCAGGTGACTAAGCAAACTTGTTTCAGTGGTGCAAGCCTGTAATTCCAGTGACTCTGGAGGCTGAGGCAGGAGGATTGCAAGTTCAAGGCCAGCCTCAGCAAGTTGATGAGACCCTGTATCAAAATTAAAAGGGCTGGGCATATAGCTCAGTGGTAAAGCACCCCTATGCTCAATCCCCAGTACTCTATCCCCCGCCCCCCCCCCCCCCCCCGCCAAGAACAAACACAACGAAACAATGATTTAAGGCATTTCTGCTTCATTTTCCATCTTTTGTGACATCACACTGAAGTAGAATGTTGTGGGTCTGTATTCACTTCCTGACTTTGGCATTCTTTTTTCTCTTTCATTTATTTATTTTTTTTAGTGGTGCTGGGGTTTGAACCCAGTGCCTTGTGCTGCAAGACAAGCACTCTACCAACTGAGTTATGTCCCCAGCCCATGACTTTAGATTTGAATAGCAAGAGCCAATGAGGAATAACAAACCCTGGCTACCAGACACACATTCTAGGATGTCTTAAAGTCAAATGAAATGATGGATATGAAAGCCTTATGAGAAAACAGACTTTTATATAAAATTTCAAGATTCTTGTGAACTCGAACAATTTATAAAACTTAGAAAGTTCCTAGGATTCTTACCTAAAAACTTGAAGTTTAGAATGGAAATTTAGCTCAATGGTAGAGTGCTTGTCAGGCATGCGTGAGGCACTGGGTTTGATTCTCAGCACCACAAAAATAGAAAAGAAAAAATGAATGTTCACCATCTGTGAGACTATATGAAAGAATTTTGAAATAGAGAGAATGGTGAACTCTGAGCTGAGCATATTTCCAATCCTGAATCCACACCCAAGGCTGGAATGCTGAAAGTCTCCCTGGTGACTGTGACTTTGATGAATTGGCTGATGGTTAGCAAATGGCTTTCTTAAATAGATACTTGGAAAGTAAATAAGCCTTTGCTCTTTTTCCTTCATTTCCCTGAATGTGTGTCACCATCATCATCATTTAAAGGTAGCAATTGTATTACCTTGTTCTTCCTGGTGCTATATCAAGCCTGGTACAAATGAAAGTGTCCTTTGATTACTTATAACCTAAGAAAAAATGAGTTTTTGAAATTAATATATTTGCATTTTGAGATAATAAAGGGCAAAGATGAGAGAGGCAGAATATTAGTGTAAAAGGGCTAGGAGTTCAAATGCCTGGGTTCTAATCACAGGGATTGGGGAGGCAGCTCAGTACCACTCCTCTGGCATAGACAAGAGATTGATCCCCAGCACTGAAAAAAAAAACAAAGAAATAATAATAATAATAGAAGGGATCTCTGGAGAGTAGAGCAAATGAGCATATGTGGATCACAGGGATAGAAGACAGGAGAGAAAGGCATGGTATATTGGCAATGAGATTGAGCAATTATGTTATATACATGTATGAATATGGCATAATGAATATCACTATTATTTATACTTTTAATGTACCAATAAAAATTAATGGCTTGATATTCTTTTTTTTTACAATACTGGGGACTGAACCTAGGAGAATTTATTACTGAGCAACATTCACAACTTTTTTAAAAATATATATAGCTGTCAATGAACATTTATTTATTTATTTATATGTGGTGCTGAGAATCAAACCCAATGCCAAGCAAGTGCTCTACCACTGAGCCACAACCCCAGCCCTCCACAACTGTTTTTAATTTTTATTTTGAGAAAGGATCACACTAAATTCCCCAGGCTGGCCTTGAACTTGCCATATCAGGCCTCAGCCTCCAAAGTCTCTGGAAATTTGGGCCTTTTGTGGAGGGGAATCTGGGGATTGAATCCAGGGTCACTTCACCACTGAGCCACATCCTCAGTCTTTTCTATTTATTTATATTTTAAAATTTCAGACAAGGTCTGGCTAAGTTGCTTAGGGCCCCACTAAAATTGCGGAGGCTGGTTTCAAACCTGAATTCTTCTTACCTCATGTTCCTAAGTCTCTGGAATTATGAGGGTGCACTACCACATCAGGGTAGTTTATTATTCTTTAAAAAAAAAGGAAAGGGAGATCTTGAGTCAGACCTTGACCCAGATAAAGGATATTAATGAGACAGTTGACAAAATTTGAATATGATCTATTTATAGAATTATATCATTGTTAATTCCTGGTTGGATAACTGTACTATGGTTATGCAAGATAATACCCTTAGGGAAAACTGGGTGGAAGGTACAGGTACATAGAAACTTCACTTAGTATTTTTGCAAATCTAAAAGTATTCTAAAATTAAAATAAAAAAGAAGAAAAAACAATTGAAGAGATGAGGCATCTATGAGCCAAACAATACCAAAGACTGCCAGCAACCACCTGAAGCTTAAACACACAAAGGAGGATTATTCCCTGGAGCCTTCAGAGACTATATGGCCCTGTTAACACTTTATTTTCAGGTATCTAGCCTCCAGAACTGTGAAAAATATATTTATATTATCTTAGGTCAACGATTTTGTGATACTTTGTTATGACATCCCTAGAAAACTAATATACTCCACTTTCTCAACCAACAACAGCGTGGAAAACAAATTTACTTAGTGTCCTTGGTAGTCTTTGTGTTGACAATGATTTACTTCTTCACAATAGAATATTCAGTCAATTTTTCTTGCACTGGAAAGAGAGAGAGAGAGAGAGAGAGAGAGAGAGAGAGAGAGAGAGAGAGAGAGAACACACATTTGTGTGGCTGTTTGTTACCTCAATCACTATTATGAAGAAATATTTGAAAAATGATGATTAAATGCCTGAGAAATATTTTTGTGGTACTGGGGTTGAATGTAGGGCCTCCCACATAGTAGTCAATTGCTCTAGCACTAAGTCATATCCCCAGCTTAAGTACCTGAAAAAAATTCAGACTATTATAAAAATGATTCTTAATTTTTGTCGTTATAGATGGACAGATAGCATACCTTTTAAAAAAAATATTTTTGTTTAATGTGGTGCTAAGGATCAGACCCAGTGCCTCACATGTTCTGCCAAGTGCTCTGCCACTGAGCAAGTGCTCTGCCACTGAGCCACATCCCCAACCCATAAAAGTGATTCTTAAAAGATTTTTTTTAATATTTTTTTTAGTTGTAGACAGACACAGTACCTTTATTTATTTATCTGTTTTATGTGGTGCTGAGGAAAGAACCCAGTTCCTCCCACATGCAAGACAAATGCTCTACCAACTGAGCTACAAGCCCAGCCCTATAAAAGTGATTCTTGATCATTACAGATGATCTGTATGAATGGTTCTACACATGTTCATGGGCTGAAATTTTATTGTTTAGCTATTCATTGCTTTTGCCAATAAAAATTAGGAAAACACGAATATTACAGGTGAAATTTGGGAAACTTTAGGCCAAATCTGAATGAAAGCTATTAGTTCATCTTGTTCCTCCTCCTCCACTTGCAAGTCCTGCTCTGACTTAAATCAGGGATGAAAGAAAGGACTGAGGGCCTCCTGGGACAGCTCTATGGTAGATGAGTTATTGTAAGAAATATCCAACTAAGGGACTCAATGATGACAAGTCAATTAAAATACTGATATAAAGACTTATTTATGTTTACTCTACAATAAATGTAAAAGGGAAGATCTCTAGACAAAAAGCAGGATGAGGAAAATAAAGTGAGAAAAAACACCCTGTAATGTAAAGTTAGAGGAACTGTATCTAGCATACAGGAGGTCCTGGGTTAAAACCCCAGTAGGGGGTAGGGGAAGGAAGTGGAATTTTGTTTAGTTTTTGTGTTTGCAAGGAATTGAACCCAGGGATTTATGTATGCAAGGAAAGCACTCTACCAACTGAGCTATATCCCCCACCAGACAGTGGAATTTTTAAATCTTTGTTTTTGTTTTCAGTGCTGCTGATGAAACTCAGTGCTTGAGGCATGTGAAGCAAGTGCTCTACCACTAAGCACTACCCCCATCCAGAAGTGGGATTAACATAAATAGAATGGGACACTTCTTTACTAAGGACCCAACAATAGGCAGTTGGCTTATCTGGAAATCAAAATATTTAGACATTAAAAGGACTTTTCTGAGAACTAAATACTGATAGATATTTGCAAATAGCAAATATATATACTGAATGTGTAAGATGAATGGATGGAAGGGTTATTGTACTAAAAGTGAATGAAAAAGTTCACTGGAGAATTTTATGAGGAAACAGGAGGAGCACCTATGAAATGATTACATAAAGCTTACTAAAAAAGAGGAATGGAGGTGTAGCTCAGTGGTACAGGACCAGACTAGTGCTCAAGCATGCCCTGGGTTTGATCTCCAGCAATAAACAAACAAAAAATGGATCCCTGGCTGGGTGATGTGGCACAGGCCTGTAATCCCAGCAACTCAGGTGGCTAAGGCAGAAAGATCACAAATTCCAGGCCAGCCTCTGCAATTTAGTGAGACCCTGTCTCAAAACAATAATAAAAAGCGCTAGGGATGTAGTTCAGTGGTAAAACACCCCTGGGTTCCATCCCCAGTAGTGGAGTTTGTGTGTGGCAGGGAATCTATAGGGAGAGTCCTTAACAGATTAGCCAATCTGGGATCCAGGCTCTATGCCTGTAATTTCAGGGGACACAGGTGCCTAAGGCAGGAAAATCACAAGTTCCAAGCCAGCTTCATCAGTTTAGCTAGGCCCCTAAACAATGTAGTGAGTCAGGAGACCCTGTCTCAAAATAGAATATAAAAAAGGATACGCCAGGTATGGTGCTGCATGCCTGTAATTCCAGAGGCTCTGGAGGCTGAGGCAGGAGGATAAAGAGTTCAAAACCAGCCTCAGCAATTTAGCAAGGTCCTAAGAAATTTAGCAAGACTCTCTCTCTAAATAAAATCCAAAAATGGTCTGAGGATGTGGGTCAGTGGCTAAGCACCCCTGGTTCAATCCCTGTTACCAAAAAAAAAAAAAAAAAAAAAAAAAAAAAAAAGTATCAGGGAGCTCAGTGGTAAAATGCCCCGGGTTTAATCTCTAATACCAAAACAAAACAATACAACCAAAACCATCTAAATGTAGGTTACCTATTGATCACAAACTCTTTGTACTTGGAAAAAAAAACAAGCCCCCACCAAAGGAAAAGAAGTTGATCTCTATAGAATGAGAAGTAACCATAGGCTCTGGGTTTCCCATCCACTCTTTTTCACTCTGTATTCTGCCTCTCTCTGAAAAAAGTAATTGCCAAATCAAGTTGTTCTTATTTAAAAAGTCTTTTAATATGTCACATCTGTATTAAAGCATCCATTTAAAAATCAATTACCTACTTTTCTTTTTTATTTTTACAATTTTTATTGGTACATTATAATTATACATACCAGTGGGATTCATTATGCCTTATTTGTACATTCATATATTTTTGTTTCTTTTTAGTTATACATAACATTAGGATTCATTTTTACATACTTAAAAACATGAAAAATAATTTGATCAAATTCAGTCCCCTAGCCACACATGGTGGCACAAGTCTATAATCCAAGCAACTTGGTAGGCTGAGGCAGGAGGATCCCAAGTTCAAAACCAGCCTCAGCAACCTAGTGAGTTCCTAAGTAACTCAGCTAGACCCTGTCCCAAAATAAAAATAAAAAGCGTTGGGGATGTGGCTCAGTGGTTATGTGCCCTGGGTTTCATCCCTGGTACCCTCCCCCCAAAATTTAGTTCCCAGTACTTCCCCTTTCCTACTCCTCTCCCTCTGTCTGTTCCCTTTCCTCTATTCTACTGATCTTTCTGCTATTTGCTTTAAGATTTTTTTGTTTAGTGTCTTGTGTATGTACATGATGGTAAGATTAACTGTGGTATATTCATATATGTATACAAGAAAGTTAGATCAGATTCATTCCTCTGTTCTTTCCTTTTCCCATCCCTTCTCTCTCTCTCCCTCGTTCCCCTTTATCTAGTCCACCAGTCTTTTTTCTCTTTTGATAGTTTCTCCTTTCCTTTTTGTCATTATTCCTTACTTATTTTGGACTAGCATTCGCAAATCAGAGAGAACACCCAGCCTTTGATATTTTGAGATTGGCTTATTTCACTCAGCATGATACTCTCCAGTTGTATACATATACCAACAAATGCCATAATTCCATTCTTTCTTAAGGAGGAGTAATACTTCATTAGTATATATACCATATTTTAAAATATTCTGCATCATTTAAAAATTTTTGTAGTTGTAGATGGACAACATCCTTTATTTTATTTTTTATGTTGTGCTGAGGATCCCAGTACCTCACAAGTGCTAAGCAAGTGCTCTACAAACTAAGTTATAGCCCCAGCCCTTTCTGCATCAATTAATTGCCTTGAAAACAGGTATCCTTCTTGATGATATTTTTGTCTGCCTATAATTCACATACAACTTGAAAGTATCTATTGAAAGCAGTAAGGAATTATAAATTGGCTATAACAATGCCAGTTGTTTGTCAAAAGGAACAGAATCCCAAAACACATATCTGACTTAGTAACCTTACTGTTATCCTTGCAATTTAAGTATTCAGCGTACACAAGAGATGTTTATATAAGGTAAAAGACCACCAGCACTTGTTGAGCACATACTGTGTGACATGTGCCATACCAGGCCATTTACAGACATTCTTCCATTTTATGTTCACAGCTGGATTCAACAGATGACAAAACAGAAGCTCAGAGAACCCTACTTCACACATTTTGGGGGGAGGCAGAGCCAAGTTCCAAAGCAGGCTTGCCATGGCCAGAACCCACCATCAGAAAGCCAAATAAAAAAGCAGAGGCGAGCTGGAAAGAGGAGCTGAAGGGATTCAGAGAGCTGCCAGAGGCAGGCAGCTGGGAAGGAAGACATGGCCACTGAACAGGCAGGGCGAAGGGGGGTTCACCCAGGCAGGCTGGAAGGGCTGGGCCAACGGGGGTAGGGAGGACTCCTGGGGAGTCTCAGGGAGACTCCACATGAATGAAGAACCAGGAGACTGAAGAAAATGTGTTTTTGACCCAAGCCCAAAGAACGGACACCTGAAGGCCAGAAGAGTGGAGCTCAAGGGTCAGTCTGCAGATGCAGTGAGCAGCTTGAGAGCCAGGGGCCCTTAGAGCAGTGGCCTTTCAAGCAAGGTCCTCAGACAGCAGCTGAGGCAGCCCCTGGGAATTTGTGAGGAATGCAATTTCTTGGCCCCACCCAGGATCCACTGAAGCAGAGCATGGAGAGTTCACAAGCCTGGAGGGAATCTGATGCACCCTCAAGTTTGAGACCCACTGCCTTAGAGGTCTGGAGGAAGCTGCAAGTGGAATTCAAGCACCACACAGTGTTCCCAGGGTCCCCAGAGGAGCCCAGGAGAGTCACACATCACAGCCATGGAGAGCAACCTCTTCAGAGTGTGGTGGAGTTGCTGGCCAGGAGTGGTGGTGGGGAGTGAAAAGGGAGGGCTGTGGCTTCAGACAAGTGGAGTCTGAGGTGAGGTTTCTGGGGCACAGCCCCTTCCCCATGCCCCTCCACCTTTCCCCAGAGGCCTTCTTTTCAAGATCTGCTAAGCACAAGCTCATCCAAGGGTCCTGAGATAAAGCAGGGCACCAGCTATGCCAGGGCACTGCCTCTGACTTTTTTGCTTTACACCATATGCCTGATACTGTCACACAATTTCCCTGCAAGGAAGGTGAGAAAGGAAAGAATATTTCTTGAGGGTCCCCAACATGCTGAACCCTGTGCCAAGAGCTCACACAATTGCCAGCATTTTGAATCCTCAGAAGATTCCAGTCATGCATGTATTAATGCTCCAGTTAAAGAGCTGAGGAACTAGGGACAGAAAAGTCAAGTGACTTTCCCAAAGTCACAGTTCAGGACACAGTCAGGATATAACCCTTGATTTTTCTCTCTCTGTCTGTGTGTGTGTATGTGTGTGTGTGTGTGTGTGTGTGTGTATATATATATATATATATATATATATTTACACATAATAATATTTGTACATAAAATGTGGTATGTGGTATAATATGATATTTGATACATTTATACAATGAGTAATTACCAAATAATGGTAATAAGCAATTTCCTCACTTTCAACATTAATCATTTTTACATGTTGTCATTTTCTTATATCTACTTTTTAGTTTTAGGTGGACAGAATATATTCATTTTTTTATGTGGTGCTGAGGATGAAATCCAGTGCTTCATACTTGGCGAACTCTACCACTGAGCCACAACCCCCCCTCTTATCTTTTTTGATCCTTCTCCTTCTCCTTTTTCTTCTTCCCAGAAATTGAACCCAGGGGGCGCTAAAATACTGAGATACATTCCTTCCCCATGCCTTTTTAAAAAATTGAGACAGGATACCTCTAAGTCTCTCAGGGTCTTACTAATTTGCTAGGCTAGCTTTGAACTTGTGATTCTCCTGCCTCAGACTCCCAAATTGCTGGGATTACAGGAGTGTGCCCCTTTGTCCAATTTCCCCTGGTTATCTTGAAATAAATTACAAAAGGCCAGGCTTGGTGTTCCATGACTGTAATTCCAGCTACTTGTGAAACTGAGGCAAGAGGTTCACAAGTTCATCTGTCTCAAAAGAAAATATATTTAAATGACATTGAGATGTATTATAGATTGTTGTAACCAATAGTTACCTTACTATGCTATAGAAAATTAGAATTAATTCCTCTTCTCTGTGGTTTGATGCTCTTTATCTAACTTCTTTCTGTTCCATCTCCCCCTTGCCTTTTGCAGTCTCTAATGACTATTATTGCTCTCTATTCTAACTCCAAACCCCATACTTTTCTCACCAGACAGTGTTGCCCTAATTATGAAGTTTCTGGGATCATCTTGTCTTTGAAGTTACCCTAGGGCCATGCCCTTCTGATGGTCCATACTGGAGTAACCTGGAAATGTTGATTAAATAGATGAATAAATGAAGGCATTGATTAGTGACAGACTTAAGACTTGAAGCCCCGTTAAGAACCCTCTGATCTTGTGCTTCTCATAATGTGCTTTCAGTGTCCTGGAGGTTTATTTTTGGTGCATCAAATTTAACCACATTGCCTGGGAGTGCAGGCCTACCAAGTATGCTGCTTACCTGGGTCCCTTTGGTCATACCCATTTCCTCTCTCCCTCCCAGGTTACTAGAATAACCCTAATTTCATCTATTTTATTTGTTTATTTACTTTACTTTTAATTTTTTTTTTAGTAGTGGAGATTGAACCCAGGGGCTATTTACCACTGAGCTGCATCTCTAGTCCTTTTTAATTTATATTTTGAGAAAGGATCTTTCTAAGTCACTGAGAGGCTTGCTAGTTTGTTGAGTCTGGCCTTGAATTTGTCATCTTCTTGCCTCAGCCTCTCTAGTTGTGGGGATTGCAGGCCTGTGCCATCATGTTCAGCTACTGTGGGCTCTTTAGTAGCATAAGTAGAATGCAAAGCCAACATTCTTAAATCATTCTTCCTTTTAGTCATAAATTACAATAACTTGCATTAATAAGGAAATGATAATTTAGATTTATTTATTTATCATCAAAAATTAAGGTGGGTTTGGTGGTGCACACCTGTAATCTCAGTGGCTCTGGGGGTTGAGGAGGAGGATCACAAACTCAAACCCAGCCTCCGCAACTTAGTGAGGCCCTCAGCAACTTAGTAAGACCCCATCTCCAAATAAAAAATAAAAAGGCTGAGAATGTGGCTCAGTGTTTAAGTACCCCTAGGCTCAATCCCTAGCAAACCCCCACAATATTAAAACAACTCCAATTTTTATCTCTTTGTTGTGCCAGTCACTGTGTTAATATGTAATAGTATATGTATAATTTTATTTGTTTCCTCAAAATATTCATATGAAATAGTTATTTTTATCCCCATTTTACAGAAGTTAAAACTGAATTTAGAGAGATAAACTACTTTTCTAAGGTTGTAGATTCAGGAAATGCCAGAATTGGATTGCAATCCAAGATGTCTCATTCCATTTTATTTATTTATTTTAAAAAATATTTTTAGTTGTAGATTGACAAAATCCTTTTATTTTGTTTATTTATTTTTATGTGGTGCTGGGGATTGAACCCAGGGCCTCACATGTGCTAGGCAAGCGCTCTGCCACTGAGCCACAACCACAGCCCCCTCATTCCATTTTAGTGATAGTGATGTCATATTTCAAATGGCTATATTATAAAAGAAGTCTTTGAGGAGCTGTCAATTCTTGCCTGATGCTTGTTTTTTGTAGTGAATTTATTATTATTATTATACATATATACTTTATGGGTTACACTGCAGATTTGAGTAATTATGACATATAGAAACTTTATGTTCTCCAAATAAAATATTTACTAAACTACCTTCTACAAGAAAAATTTGCCAACCCCTCATCTACTTAAAAATGCTTTTCAAGTGACTCCTGAGATCAGGCAACAGACATGTGCCTGGGATTTTCAGAAGAGGTGGGCACCATGTGTCCTTTCAATGAAATTGGTGAATAAATAATACAAGTCCGGAAATCTGGCCTAGCTGGCCTTCCGCAGTCTTCACTGTGTTGACTCAAGAGCGTCTATAATGACCTGTTTCTTGTTGTCTTTCATGAGTCAGAGGAGAGGCCTTATCCCTTCCCCTCCCTGTCATAAATGCCTTAGAGCCTGGACTTGGATCCCAGGTTAATGGGTTTGGTTCTCTCCTTCCCTCTTCAGCTTCAAGGTCCACATCTGTGCCAGGCAGAGATAATCCTAGGTGCTGTCGTGGCCTGATTCAGCTTCCTTTGACTGACCACTGAGCTTTTCTGAGGGCTGAGGCTAGTGGCTCCTCCCTTTTCTTTACTGGAGTGTTCACTTTGTTTAGCCTGGGCTGCAATCCATGGGGCAGCTCCTAAGTGTCTGAACACTCTTAAGAACTTCTAGAGTTTTATTACCCAGACTTTGCCCCACCAGCTCAGTCTTCTTTCTGAAAGTCCTTTTTCCCTGGACCCTGCTCCAGACTGTTTAAATCTGGGAGACGAAAATGTGTCGGCTTATCTGAAGAACAGCATCTGTTCCTAGCCAAGATCTCTTCATCACAAAGTAAGGATACCAGGTGGTAGAACTACCATTATACCTGTCATCTTCCTAGACCTGTGTCTGGTGAGTAAATGCTGTTCTTTCCGAAGAATGGGGTATCCCGGCTTATCTCCATGAATTATTCCCCACCCATTCTTTCCTTATAACCCTTGCATCTTTGTACAATGCTTTCTCTTCTACTCTTAATATTTAGAATGTGCCTTCTTTATGGAATCTGGGATATTTAATTTTACAGATCTGGGAGTCTCCATATCTAATTCAAGGCCTTCTTTATATAAATAGAAATAGGCTCAGAGAAGAGAAGGTCCTGGGCCAAAACCACATAGCAGTACTGCCAAAGCAAGATCCCAAAGCAAGCTGGGACCCAGGTCATTTTATTCAGGCCAGTCATTTTTCACTAACTTTTCTTTCTAGCAGAAAGAGGGATGACCTCGGAGTTTAAACAAATCCAGATTTCAGTTTCACCCTAAAGTTTTAAGGCCTATTTTCTTTATAAAATTATTTCTAATTTTATTGGGATGTCTTAGTTTTCAGGCTGTTGGCAAACCTATTAATCTGGGATATCTTCTAGTTCCATCTGATTCCATAAGACAGAAAATGTTATTAAACAAATCCAGTGATGACTAGTGGTCACTCAATAATTAAGTAAGCCACCTCAATGGAGCTATTTCTCTCCCTAGTAGCACAGTATGGTGGTGCCAAACCTAAGAGTCTAGTCAGATTCAGTACAAGTTCCCCCTTTTACTTCTTAAATGTGTGACCTTCAACAGGTTACCTTTCCTCTACAAGCTTCATTTACCTCAGTTGTAAAACATGGAGACTTACAATACCTAGTTCACAAGATAATTGTGAGACTTAAATGAGACAATGCACATAAATTGGACCAGCTGTTTGTTTTCTTGCTAGTTTTATTTGTATCTATTACTAACCAGCCATGACTATGGATAATAGACAGTGCTGTTAGTTGTACTTCTGAGCAAAAGGGAGTTGAAGCTGATGGAGATTCTTCCCATATCTAGTAATTCTTATAAAGGACCCATTTCTCTTTTTCTGTCTCTTCTTGTGTTAGCTGGGGTTTGAACCGAGGGCCTCAAGAATGCTAGGAAAGCACTCTATCATTGAACTATATCCCCAGCACAGCCTACTTCTTAAATGGGACTGTTGGAATCTGCCTGCGGGCTTGGCTGTCCCCTCTGACTGTGCATTCCCTTCCTGGCTCAGTAAAAACCAACTAGTAAGCTGCGATAACAGAATGCAGCCCACCTCCTTGTAATTCCTCTTGTTCAGATCCTAACCAGGATTTGGAAAACACCCGGATATGGTCAAAGAACCATCCCGGGTTTTGTACCAAACCAGGCCCCGGAACAGGACATTCCTGTAGTTTAGTTTCTGGAAAAGAGGGCACCCAGCTCTGTCCCCTCCCCCATTCCACACACCCCAGTAATCCCCGCCAAACTGGAGTCCCGGACTTAATTTATGAGAAAGGCCCTGTAACCCAGGATACTGAGTGAACAGGGCTGGCAGGCTCAGGCTGGGGTCTGCAGTTCAGCATCAATGGGCCGCTGACATGAATATGGAAGGGTTTTCTCTAGCAAAGGTAAGCTTTCTTTCCTCTTTCCAAACAACCTCATCCGTCTTCCTATGCAAAAATCCTTATTCAGCTGGGGTTAGGGAAGTCCTGGGCTGGTGGAAGAGAAAGTCAGTTGGATAGAAGTTAGAGGAAGTTTGGCTGGGTGCAGAGGGAAGTTACAGGAGACAATAGGCTCCTTTTGTCTCTCCAAAATGGCCAGGATCACACTGGTTTGACTGTTTCTGGGACAAGTCTGGAGTCATACAAAAGAGATCATTTTCCTGTCGAAACAGCTTGCTCATCTTCTGTCTCCTAGGTTGGGGAGACTTTTTTTTTAGGGAAAGAACCTAAAGACTACGCAAATGGGAGGTGCAAACCCTTGAAAGCATTCATACTTGGTTTCATATTTTAAGACCAGTTAGTCACAGAGTAAGCCAATAACTGATAGTTGAACTAAATTAAAAGTCTGAATTAATTTTTCACTCTTACTGTCTAAATAGCAGGGATCTTTTAGTAAACATGGGTTCAAATTCTGGCTTTGCTAGTAACTGGCTGTGTGACTTTGAACAAACCCCTTTATCACTCAGTTTTCTATATATATCACCAAAAAGATGGTTTCTAAAGATTTATTTGAATGTTTGGATCTATAATGCATTCAGTTTCTCATCACTGAGCATCTATTATATGTCAAACAAGTCCTTTGTTGGGGGTTCAAATATCCATTATTTTATTTGAGCCTCAAAACTACCATTTTTGGGGATGAGAAAACTGAGCCTCAGATAGATGAAAATAATTTATTGAAAGATCATATATCTCTTATACACAAGAGATGGTATTTGAATTAAGGTCTTTAAATTCAGTATATTTTTTATCACAGGGTGAAGAAAGAGCAACAAAGAGTTAAGAAAGCAGAGAACCAAAAGGTGAAACTTATATTTAACTTCTTTAGTTGTAGATGGACACAATACCTTTATTTATTTATTTTTATGTGGTGCTGAGGATCAATCCTAGGGCCTCACACATGCTAGGCAAGTGCTCTACCACTGAACCACAGCCCCAGCCCCCCAAAATAAATCTTGATGGAGAGTGTTATTAGGAAGACTTCTGAGAAATTGGAGACAGGGTCCCAAGGGTACCTCAGCCTTCTTATTTAGTTGAGTGGTCTTTTGTCTGAGATGAGCCTGTTCAGTCGAGTGTACCCACCTTAGAAAGGGAAATGTAGAGAGAGGGAAAAGAGAATTGTCACATTAAAGGAACAACTTGCAAATTCTAGGGAAAACAGTGATGCAAATCATGATGAATGATGATGACCAGGCCCAGGTGACACTGGGGATGGATGACAGGAAGGAAAAGCTGGGAAAGGCTTGACTTAATTGTGGTTGACCTTCTCTCCAGGTTGAAATAAGGTCTCAGTACACATTATTTAAACTTATGTCCTATTCCCAGAAGCCCAGAAATTCTCTTTAGCTTTTCCTTTCTTTGAATGTCTCTTCTTTCTGCCTTCCTTTTGAGTTTAAAATTTTTCCTTTTACTTTTTCTGAGGATTCTTGCTCACCTTACCTATTTCATTTTTCCTTTTCTCTTGCCCTTTTCCTTTTCTAGGGGTTTAGAAAAGAAAAATATGCTTGCCCAAGTGAAAAGTTTGGACACAAATTTCTTTTTTTAAGTATTTATTTTTTTATTTGTAGTTGGACACAATACCTTTATTTACTTATTTATTTATTTTTATGTGGTGCTGAGGATTGAATCCAGGGTCTTGCACATGCAAGGTGAGTGCTCTACTGCTGAGCCACAACCCCAGCCTGAGGAATTTCGCATCTTTCATCTCATTTGAACTTCATAACCTTTTAATGAGGGGCCTAAGGTAGATATTATCCCCATTTAAGAGATGAGGAAACTTAAGCTCAGAAAGTTAGATGACTTGCTCAAGGTCATATAATGAATAAACAGTGAATCCAGAACTGGCACCAATATATTTTCTGGTGCCTGAACTCTTTCCACTTTACTATGAAATAACCAAGTATTTCTCAAGGGGTTTATGTATTCTTTTTTTTCTGTTCTTAAAGTGTATGATTGAACCAAATTAAACAATAACAACAGCAGCAGCAGCAGCAGCACCAGCAGCAGCAGCAACTATGACAAATTCAGCCTTGGGGAGAAAGAAAGGAAGTCAGTAATTAGAAGGAAGAAAAACTAATATTTATCAGGTACCTACTAAGTCCTGGTTACTGTATAAAGTTACCACATCTAAATACAACTGAAAACAGTACTCAAACCTAAGTTTGTCTGAATCAAAAGTTCTGGTTTTCCTCCTCTTCCATACTGAGGATTGAACCCAGGGGTGTTCTACCACCAAGCTACTTCCCCAGCTCTTTTATTTTATTTTTGGTACCAGGGATTTAACCCACAGGCACTTTAATCACTGAACCACATCGCCAGCCTTTTTTATTTTGAAGACAGGGTCTCAGTAAGTTGCTTGGGGCCTTGCTAAATGGCTGAGGCTGGCTTTGAACTTGCGATCCTCCTTTCTCAGCCTCTGGAGCCTCTGGGATTACAGGAGTTCATCACTGCACCTGGATTATTTATTTTTTTTTTTTAATTTTGAGACAGGATCTTTCTAAGTTGCTGAGGCTTGCCTGGAACTTGTGGTCTCCTGCCTCAGCCTGACGAGGCACTGGAATTACAGGTATGAACCACAGTGCTCAGCTTGATTGTATTTTTATACCCATATTCATGTGTCTGTATGGTTAGAATGTTTCACTGTATATCATAAATTTAAGACTATATACATATTTGTGACTGTTCATGAAATGGCAAAGCTCTGGGCTAGGGTATATAGTTCATTGTTAGAATGCTTGCCTAGCATGCACAGACCTTGAGATTGATTCCTAGCACTACAAACCGAACCAAAGCAAAACAAACAAAAGAGGTAGTTTTTTTTTTTTTT
The DNA here is from genome assembly GCF_048772815.1 of Callospermophilus lateralis. NCBI lineage: Eukaryota > Metazoa > Chordata > Mammalia > Rodentia > Sciuridae > Callospermophilus > Callospermophilus lateralis. Next base: position 56,044,443 of record NC_135325.1, on the reverse strand, counting down.
TTTTTTTTAGCTGTGACAGGTTCCATTTCTATATCTGCTCTGTCTCTCTCTTCCTCTGTTTCCCTCTCTCCCTTTCCCCCACTCAACCCCATACTGGAGAGTGAATCTAGGGATGCTTTACCACTGGCTACATCCCTGTCTTTTTATTTTATTTTTTTAATTTTAAGACAAGGTCTCTCTAGTAGCACAAACTGGCCTCAAACTTCTCCTGTCCCAGACTCCTGAGTAACTGAAATTATAGGCATGTGCCACTGTGCCTGGCTATTTTCTTATTTGTAATAGTAACAGCCACTAAAAATTTTTGGCCACTTGTGCACTTAAGCATTTATTTGTGTTTTGTGCCCTTAGAGGTATTAATTCATTTTATCCATACAACCTTATGAAACAGCTAATAGTATTAAAGATGAAGACTTCTATGGCTAGAGTCATAAAGCATAACTAGGTCACAGTGCTAGGTAGTGTGATTTTTAAGCCTGTGTCCAGGATACAAATGTGGACTCCTTATCTCACAAGATTTTGAGAATTAAATAAGATGGCAAATATGAGGAACATTGTTAAGTGGAAACTTCTAGGTGAATGCTAGGTAGCATTTTTTCCCAGGTTCTATTGCCTAAGCCCTTTGGACCCTTAGTCACCACCTATGAATGCTTGTTCATTGTATGCTGCAGGTCTGTACTAGTTTCTCCTGGGAATATTTCCAAGCTTACCATGTGCTTCTCCAATTGTGGAACTCTTACCTGGGCCAGTTTTCTCTCTAGATAAGTAAGTTCAATGCACAACTGTCTTGCTGATACCTTTCTGAAAAGGAAGCTTAAATATGGTCATGTTGCATTCAGATTTGTAATGAACAAAGAACACTCCTTCCTGTTGAAGGTTCCAAGGAATGGCTATTTGTGTGACCATATATGGTCCTGTATGTAGATGCATGTGAGTATATCTGTATTTTATTATGAATATGTGTATTGGTATCATGTGAGAGCTGGAATAACTCTGAGAACTCATTATTATATTATTTTTGTACTAGAGGTTATACCAGGGGTGCTTAATCACTGAGCCACATTGCCAGCCCTTTAAACATTTTTTTTCTAATTTTGAGACAGGGCCCCAAAAGTTGATGAGGCTGGCCTCAGACTTGTAATACTCCTGCCTCAGCTTTCCTAGCCACTGGGATTACAGGCATGTGCCACTGTGCCTGACTAGACTACATTTTTTATATTTCTATATTTGTGCATTTTTTTTTGTTTGTGTGTGTGTGGCGGGGCTACTCGGGATTGAACCCAGGGCCTTGTGCATGTGAGGCAAGCACTCTACCAACTGAGCTATATCCCCAGACCTCATTTGTGTATTTTTTTAGATTGTAAAATTTTGATGACTCTCAAAAAATAAGAACTATGTCATTTAGCTATATATATTCCATTATTTATTTATTTAAATTTTGAGTCAGTATCTTACTAAGTTGCTGAGTCTGGACTCAGATTTATGAACTTCTTGCCTCAATCTCCTGAGTTTCTGGGATTATGGGCATACACCATCACACTTCGCTATTGTATTATTATTATTATTAGTTTTGGTACCAGGGATTGACCTCAGGGGCACTTGACAACTGAGTCACATCCCCAACTCTGTTTTGTGTTTTATTTAGACAGTGTCTCACTAAGTTGCTTAGGTCCTCACTTTTGCTGAAGCTGGTTTTGAACTCGTGATCCTCCTGCCTCAACCTGCTGAGCTGCTGGGATTACAGGTGTGCACCACTGCACCTGGCTATTGTATTATTTTATAGATGGGAAACTTAGCTTCATTAAGGTGAAAAAACTTGCCTAAACTCACTCTTTAAACCAGTGGCAGAACTTGGACTAGAGCCAACTAGAGCCAACATTAGCAATAGTTGTTATGGCCCACTACTGGGCCTTCATCACCACATCTGGCAATAAATACACAGAGATCTCTATGACATGACATCCACTCTCAAAGAGTTTGTAGGCCAATCTAGGAGATGAAGATATTTATCAGGCAGCTCAGAAATGTAATGATACAAAGTCTGGTTTAATTCAGTTGAGTGCTATACAGAGTAAGTAGCTTTTCAAAGGGCAGTGATATGGAGAAGCTGGAGATGACCTTCTGGAATAGTTGGAAAATAAGTTAGCTCTTGAAGTAGAAATACAGAAATTATGGTTTGTGGGAGACAATAAGGAAAAATTAACAGACTGTATCCAGGATTGAGAAGGTACAGAAGGAAACTAGTAGTGACTATCTACCACATTCCAAACTGATTTCACCAGGGGCCTTTCATGTAAGTTTTCTGATTTGTTTCTCCAAGGTTGATATTATTATACCAACTTTACAGATGAGAGAATAGTTTCAGAGTTGTAAAATAATACCCAAGGCTAGAAAAACAATCAGTGCAAGAGCCAGATTTTAGAAAGAAGAACCCCAAAACAGATCCTCCCTTACATTAAGGGCTCTCCTCCTCCTCCGCCTCCTCTTCCTCCTCCTCCCCCCCTCCCCTCTCCCTCCCCCTCCTCCTCCTTCTTCTTCTTTTTTTGGTACTGGAAATTGAACTGGGGGGGGCACTTTTCCACTGAGCTACATTCCTGGCACTTTTTACTTTTTATTTTGAGAAAAGGTCTTGCTAAGTTGTTTATGGCCTTGGGAAGTTGCTGAAGCTGGCCTTGAACTTGCAATCCTCATATCTTAGCTTCCTGAGTTGCTGGGATTACAGGTGTGTGCTACTGTGTCTCCTTCATCAAGGACTTTCTGAAAAATATAATTTGGAGACTATGGAGTAATACTTGTATGATTGCTGTGTATGGAGAGACCTGAGAGTTTGTAAGGAAGTCTATTGTTTTTTTTTTTAATCAGGGTAAATAAATGGGCCTATCTGGGGTATATTTCTGGGACTTTCCTATCCATATGTAAATCAGTGCATAGCTTTTAATTTCTTATGGTGTGTGTGTGGTGTTGGGGATTTAATTTCTATTTAATAGTCACTATTTCTGGGCTGGGCAGGTAGCTCACTCTCATGTATAAGGTCCTGAGTTCCATTCCCAGAGCCAGAAAAAAAAAGTCCCTCTTTCATGTGCTTGTGTTGAAGATTTAGTGAAATAATTTTTATAATCCACTGAACATGGTATTTTGTATGTGGCAATCTTGCAGTGAATGGTAACTATCATCATCATCATTATTATTATCTCTATGTATGTATGTCTATTTCTAATGTGATTCCAATCACATGTAATTGTGTATTTTAGAGGGTGTGTATTTTTTCCTAGATATAACTTGGATTTGGGCATATGCATGTTTTCTGTGCATATACATGAGTGTCCAACTATGTTTTCATGGAAGGTAGTATGGCATGGCAATTAAGATCATAGGTGCTGGAGTCATACTCCCTGGGATCAAATCCCAACTCTACTGATTGTTAACTAGATGGCCTTGGGCAAATAACTTTACACCTCTGTTCTGCAGTTCCTCCACTGTAATATGGGGATAATAATAGGCATCTATTTCATAGAGTGGTTGTGAGGATTAAGTGATTTAATCTATGCAAAACACCTAGAATTGTTGTACCATGAACACACAAAAAATACTGATTTTTTATTATTATTATTATTATTATTCTAAAGGTGACTAAGTCTCTGTGTGACTGTGGTTCTATATGTGTATGCAAATGTCTTTATCTCTACCTTTAAGTAATACCACACATGCCTGTGTATGCAAATATGTGTATATGTGTGTTTATGTGATGTTGTTTTTGTTTCTGAGTTTGACTAGCTGTGTAATGATATGAAAGCTTTATTCCCAGCCCCCAAAATATAATTTTCTGGTTTATAATGCTGAAATAAGGGGTTAGGAAGCTTGGGTCTACTTCTGAGTCTGAATTGGACCTGTGAAATGGGTTTATACATAGCCTTTGGGATCAGCAAAGAACATTTCTTATGAAAAATTCAATATATTTCCTGCATATACTCTTACTTTTTTGTACTGGGGATTGAGCCCAGGATTGCTCAACTGCTGAACCATATCCCTAGCCCTTTTCATTTTTTAATTTCAAGACAGGATCTCACTAAATTGCTTCAGGGCTCACTAAATTGATGAGGCTAGTCTTAACTTTCAATCCTTTTGCTACAGCCTCCAAAGTTGCTGGGATTACAGGTGCCACCATGCTGAGCTCTCTCTTTTGTTTTTTATTTCATTTTAAACTTTTAAAAATAACTTTATTTATTTTAATATTTAGAATATTTTCTTTTATTATTTTTATTAATTAATTAATTTTAATTAGGTACATATGACAGCAGAATGCATTTTGATTAATTGTACAATTGCAGAACAACTTTTAATTTCTCTGGTTGTATACCATGTAGCATCACACAATATATGTAGTCATTACCTAGGGTAATGATGTCCATCTCATTCCACCATCTTTCCTGCCCCCATAACCTCACCCCTCTTTCCCCCCCTTTGCCCCATCAAAGTTCCTCCATTTTCCCCTTGTCCCTCCCATTATTGAATCAGCATCCATTTATCAGAAAGAATATTTGGCCTTTGTTTTTTTGGGATATGCTTACTTTGCTTAGCATGATATTCTCCAACTTCATTCATTTACCTGCAAATGCCATAATTTTATTCTCTTTTAATGCTGAGTAACATTCTATTGTGTATATATACCACCATTTCTTTATCCATCATCTATTGAAGGGCATCTAGGTTGGTTCCACAGTTTAGCTATTGTGAATTGAGCTGCTATAAACATTGATGTGGCTGCGTTACTATAGTGTGCTAAGTCTTTTGAATATAGACTAAGGAGAGGGATAGCTGGGTCAAATGGTGGTTCCATTTCAGGTTTTCTTTTTTAAAATATATTTTTAGTTGTTGATGGACCTTTATTTTATTCATTTGTTTATATGCAGTGCTGAGGATTGAACTCAGTGCCTCACACATGTGAGGCAAGCACTCTACCACTGAGCCACCACTTCAGCCCCCCCATTTCAGGTTTTCTAAGGAATCTCCATACTGCTTTCCATATTGGCTGCAGCAATTTGCAGTCCCACCAGCAATGTATGACTGTGCCTTTTCCCCCACATTCTCACCAACATTTATTGTTGTCTGTATTATTGATAACTGACATTCTGACTGGAGTAAGATGAAATCTTAGAGTAGTTCTGATTTGCATTTCTGTAATTACTAGAGATGTTGAACACTTTTTTCATATATTTGTTGATCAAATGTGTATCTTCTTCTGAGAAGTGTGTGTTTAGCTCCTTAGCCCATTTATTGATTGGGTTGTTTGTTTTTTTGGTGTTACATTTTTTGAGACCTTTATATACCCTGGAGTTTAGTGTTCTATCTGACTTGTGTGTGGCAAAAATTTGCTCCCAAAATGTAGGCTCTCTCTTTACCTCATTGATTGATTCTTTTGTTAAGAAGGTTTTTAGTTTGAGTCCATCCCATTTATTAGTTCTTGATTTTATTTTTTGAGCTTTAGGAGACTTTTTAAGGAAGTCAGGGAAATCAATGAAATTTAAACAAAAGAAACAATTCAAAAAACTGACAAAACAAAAAGCTGGTTCTTTGAAAAAATATATTTATTTATTTTTATGGGGTGCTGAGGATCAAACCCAGTGCCTCACATGTGCTAGGCAAGTTCTCTACCACTGAGCCACAACTGCAGCCCTCATTTTAAACTTTTTTGAAGTTTTGCATGTTAATGCATGCAAAATATGCACAAATCCTAACTTTATAGGTTAATATATTTTTACCAAATTAATATACAATTTAACTGGCATATAGTTCAAGAAACCAGATATTGGAAGCATTTACCCTCTTCCCTGATGCTACCTCCTCTTCTTCCTCCTCCTCCTTTTTCTTTTGTGGTGCTGGGAATGGAACTCCAGGCCTCACATATGCTAGGCAAGTGCTCTGTCACTGAACTACCCTCCCCCTCTACCCCCGTCCTTAATTCTAATAGCATAAATTACTTTTATGTGATTTTGTATTTTATATCAAATAAACAATACAGTATTTATGCTTTTGTGTCTCATTTCTTTCTGCAACATTACATTTGTGAGAATTATCCATATTTCAAGCAGTTGTACTTTTGTTTATTATTATTGCCATATAGAATTCCATTGTATGAATAAAATGCAATTTACTCATCATTTTAGTATTCTTGGACATTTTGGCTGTTTCTATTTTGGGTCTTGTAAATGTCTTTTGATGAATTTTTATTTGTTTCTCAACACAATTTACAAAGGATGAGAAGTGGCAGCAATGAGTCTTCCATTTTTGCCTATGGGAAACAGGCAAAAGAAGAATTAGTGACTTGATATAAGTACCAAGTGAGTGTATGTGACTTAATCAGACATTTGGTGCCTCTTTCCTGATCCCTGGGCCAGAGCATATTTTTCCTTCTATACTTTGAAGGAACAAAATCAAGATTTCTGTTCTGAAGGAAGTGATACGTGACTTGCAGTACAGGTGACTTTTTAACTTTGTCCTCCAATATCCCATCTTTAGAGATCACTGAACATTTGTTGAATTGAAAGGAATCAGGTAAGATCAAGAAACTGGGCTAATTGGGATTTGCTCTTTTAGTTACTCCATCTGGCTTTTGTCTCTTCAGTTTTCCAGACACATGCAAAACCCTTTTCTTCTCTTTCTTTCATACCAGCAGCTTTCATTTGCCAGAATAATGTGGCCCATGGAGCCAGGTCACCTCCTTTGGGCTCTGTTGTTTATGCAATCCTTGTGGCCTCTACTGACGGATGGGGCCACTCGAGTCTACTACCTGGGCATCCACGATGTACAGTGGAACTATGCTCCCAAGGGAAGGAATGTTATTACAAACCAGACTCTGGACAGTGACTCGTAAGTTTAATCTCTTATGGTATTAGAGTTGGAGTTGTAGATGGAGGGGGACTCCACTGATGTTAGGAAATGGCCTATTGTTTGTTTGTTTGTTTTTGCTGTGTGTGTGCACAAGCGCGGTGCTGGGAATCAAATCCAGGGCCTAACACTTGCTAGGCAGGTACTCTACCAGTGAGCTACATCCCCAGCCCTTTTTATTTGTTATTTTATGACAGGGTCTCCCTAAGTTGTTCAGCTGGTCTTGAATTTGTGATCCTGCTGCCTCAGCTTCCTGAGTAGCTGGGATTACAGATGTGTAATACCATACCTGGCTAAAAGGTACCCTTTGTCTTTTTTTTTTTTTTTTTTTTTTTGTAGTACTGTGGATTAAACCCAAGAGGGGATTAACTACTGAGCCATATCCCCAACCCTTTTTATTTTATTTTTTATTTTGAAACAAGTTCTCAATAAGTTGCTTAGGACCTCATTAACTTTCTGAGGCTGGTTTTGAACTTTTGAGCCTTCTGCCTCAGCTTCCTGAGTTGCTGGGATTATAGGTGCGTGCCACTACACCCAGCAGAGATGCCCTTTTGAGGATCCTTTCCCAGGATGTGGTAACAGCCAGCTCCCAATTTCTCTAGGCCATACACAAAGAAGCTGGCTTCCTGGGAAAAGAGCTACTTAACTCAGGATCCAGCATGTCATTTGAAGTCTAGTTTTCCATACCAAGGTGCCTCAGCATTTTTAGACTCCTAAAGATAATTCCATATTTCCTTGATTCTAATAGACTTATTAAAAACATGGAATACATATAGTTTTTGAGAGATGTGTGTGGTGGAGTAATCCTCCCATAGTTTGGTGAAATTATTCTGATTTTAGATATGTGAAAATATGAAAAAATAAGGTAAGTCTTTTTTTATGGTACTGGGGATTCTAAGGTAAGTCTTATAAGGAAGGAAATGATAGTAATAGTTATTACTAATCTAACACTCTGTGGCAGGTACCATACTAGACATTTACAAACTCTGCCTCTTAATTTCTACAACTACTCTAGAAAGTAAGTATGCAAAAAGTATATATATATATATATATATATATATATATATATATATATATATATATTTATACACACACACACATACCCACCCACACCCACACATACATACATATGTAAGTATGATATGTGTATAGGTATATGTATGTATATACATTTATTGCAGTGTTAGGGATTGAATCTGGGGCTTTTCATATGCTAAGCATGTACTATATCACTGAGCCATATCCTCAACCCCAGTGTCCTCATTTTATAGATAAGAAAACTGAGGCTCATTGGGGTCAAGTGATTTGTCCAAGTCTTACAATAATAAGGACTTAGAATTTGAAACTAGGTAATGTAGTTTCAAGGCTGGTATTCTTCTCACTGTTCTGCCTCTCACAGGATTAATGACAGATCAACCTTTCTTTTACTTTTATTTTATGGTACTGGAGATTGAGCCCAGGGATGTTTTACCAATGAGCTACATCCCCATCCCAACACTTTTTTTAAAAAAAATTGAGACAGGGTCTTTTCGAGTTGCTTAGGTCCTCACTAATCATGGCTGGACTTGAACTTGCATTACTTCTGCCTCAGTCTCCTGAGTCATTGGAATTACAGGCATGTGCCACCAAACCCAGCCCTGGCTATTTTTTTTTTTTTTTTTTTTGTGCAGGGGATCAAACCCAGGGCCTTGTGTCTACTAGGCAAACACTCTACCACTGAGCCATATCTCCAGCTCTTTGGCTAACTTTTCTTGATCTTAGAAACTTGCTGGTTTTCCACAAATATCTGTTGGAAAGTATTAATGAATGTTTTAAAGAATGTTTTGTTATCGTGACTCACTTTATTTCTCCAAAGCCTCAGAGTTTTTTAAACTTCACTATAACTTTTCTGAGCTCTCTTGAAGAATTATAGCGGGAATAGCAGCTCTGCATTTTTTTTTTTCTTTTCTTACTTTACTTCTTTTTTATGATGCTGGTGACTGAACCCAGGATCTCATGCATGGTAGGCAAGCACTCTGTGGTAACACCTGACTCAAGCATTGTCTTTTTTGACACAATCCACCCATTTAATTTTGGAGTCACAGTCATTGTATTAAAATTTTCCTTGAGGGAATAACTTTGCTGTCCTCATCCCTGAGGCAATAGAGTTTATTGAGCTTTTGCAGTTTTCCAAGGACTGTCTGACTCTCTTTAGTATTTGTTGTTGTTATTATTATTATTATTATTATTATTATTATTATTATTATTTTGTGATACTGCCAATGCCAGGCAAATACTCTATCAATCACTGAGCTACATCCCAGCCCTTTATTTTGTGAAGGGTCTGTCTAAATTTACCAAAGATAGCCTTGAACTTGTGATCCTCCTGCCTCAGGCTCCTGAGTGGCTGAGATTACAGATTTGCCACCATGTCCTGCTCCTAAATTCTTAGTTTTTAAAATATATTTTTAATACCAGGGATTGAATCCAAGGGAATGCAATCATTCAGTCACATCTCCAGCCCTTTTAAATTTTTTAAAAAAATTTGAGACAGAGTCTCACTAAATTGCTGAGGCTGGCCTTGAACTTGTAATCCTCCTGCCTCGGCCTTAGGAGTCACTAGGATTAACAAGTGCGCCATCATGCCCTGCTCCATAAATTCTTTATGTATTTTAATTCTTTTTTTTCTTGTTGGGCTAGGAATCAAATCCAGGGGTGAAAAGCATGCATTCAGCCACTGAGCTACACCCTCGGCCCTATATTTTAATCCTTTTGTCACCAATAACAATTATCTGACTTAGATACAGTGATAATCTTCATTTTACTGATGGGGAAATTGAACACAGACAAATAACTTGTTCCACATCCCACAAATTTGGAAGTGGTAGAACTGGGATTTGATCCAAGTGGCCTGGCTCTAGAATTTGTGGTCATAACCACTATGCTCTAAGGCTCTCCAAATATAGCAAGATGATGCTAAAACCACATCAATGGTAAATTGATCACTCAAAAAGAGTCAGTGCAATAGTCTCCATGACTATATATCAGGTTGAACCATATGAAATTGCAATTTGAGGTGGTTAGAAAATGGTCAAATATCATTAATTTCATATGCTTCAACTTACAACTTCGCATTTTTTCTCACAGTTAAACCTAAAGGTTTCCTCTTGTTTGTCCTAAACAAAGTTGGAAACATTTTTGTCAGCCTTCTCTGCAAATGAAACCTCCAGCAGTTTGAAGATGGTGAAAAAAATTGTAATTCTCTTTTCTTCTTTCCCAGAGTGGCTTCCAGTTTTCTCAAGTCAGATAAGAACCGGATTGGGAGCACTTACAAGAAGACCATCTATAGAGAATACAAGGATGACTCATACATGGAAGAAGTAGCCCAGCCTGACTGGTTGGGCTTCTTGGGGCCAGTGTTACATGGTGAGGTGGGGGATGTCATCCTTATCCACCTGAAGAATTTTGCAGCTCGTCCTTATACTATCCATCCCCATGGTGTTTTCTATGAGAAAGATTCAGAAGGTAAACCAGTTCATCCTTTGTTTCTCCCACTAGCAACAAATATTTTTCCTTTATTGCCATGTGAGAAGGAAGAGCTAGGAACAAGAATGAACTTTTCTTATTTATTTATCTGAAGTGGCAAAGACTTTGCTCATAGTAAACATTGCTGGAAACTGGCATCAGTTCTGTTATTCATACATTGTGTGACTTCAGCAAGTCACTGCTCCTCTCTAGGCTTCAGATTCCTTATCAGCAATGTGAAGATACAATCTGAAGACTGAACCCAGAGGTGCTTTACCAGGAAGCTATATCCCCAAATCGTTTTCATTTTTTCTGTTGAGACAGTATCACTAAATTGCCCACTAGTCTTAAAAGGTATGATCTACCTGCCTCAGCCTGCTGAGCTTCTGGGAGTACAGGTGTGTGCCAAATGCCCAGCTACAGTTTGTTTTGTTTTGTTTTTAATCACAAATAGGTGCTTGAATAGCATTTCAGTAGAATATTTGAGTATACTTTGAAAAGTGAAGTGTGCTGTGAATATAGGGAGTGTTATTTTAATTAAATAGTTTTCTAAAAGGTCCAGATTCTTTTTTTCATAAGTATTTTTAGTTGTAGCTGACACAGTATATTTATTTATTTATTTATTTATTTATTATTTTAAAAAATTATATATTTATTTTAGTTGTAAATGGACCTATATTTCATTTATATGCGGTACTGAGACTCGAACCCAGAGCCTCACACATTCTAGGCAAGTGCTCTACCACTGAGCTACAACCCCAGCCCCTATTTATTTATTTTTATGTGCTGCTGAGGATTGAACCCAGGGCCTCACATGTGCTAGGTGAGCGATTTACCGCTGAGCCACAACCGCAGCCCCAAGGTCCAGATTCTTTAAAGAGGGAATTTGGCTTATTTTTTGGCATAGTTTTTAATTTTTAAAATTATTTTTATTTATTTTTTGTTGTTTGTTACTAGGGATTGAACCCTGGGGTACTTCACCACTGAGCTGCCCCACCAGCCCTTTTTATTTTGAGATATGGGCTGCTTGTTAAGTTTCTGAGGCTGGCCTTGTTTGAACTTGAAATCCTCCTACCTCAGTCAAATTAATGGGATTATAGGCATGCACAACTGTACCCTGATGGTTTATTCTTCTGCTTCTCCCACTATTTAAGGCCTAGAGGCCTATAATACAGAAGTGAGTGAGGAGAATAAAAAGGTAAGTCAGAAGACCCTACTTACTTTGTGGTGAGGATGCAGAGAAGGGGAAACACATGTTCACTGTCAGTGAGAGTGTAAATTAATACAGGTATTATGTAAAAGTATGAAAGGCCCTCAAAAACTAAAAATAGACCAGGTGTGGTAGGGCTCATGTGTAAAATCCCAGCAACTTGGGAGGCTGAGGCAGGAGGAATGCAATTTCAAGGTCAGCCTCAGCAACTTAATGACCCTCAGCAATTTAGCAATACTCTGTCTCAAAAATAAAAAAAAAAAAGGGTTGGGGATGTGGCTCAGTGATAAAGCACTCCTAGATTCAATTCCAGTAACAAAAAACCAACCAACCGAAAAAAAAAAAAAACCCACAAAAAATAAACCCTAAAAATAGAACTATCCTACTATCTAGCAATCCCATTATTGGGTATGTGCTTAAAGGAAATTAAATCAGCAGGATGTAGAGACACCTGCACTTCTATTTTTATAGCAGTACTTGTCACAATAGCCAGGGTATGAAATCATCGTAAATGGCTATCAGCAGATGAATTTTTAAAGAAAATGTGGTATAGGGCTGTGGATGTGTCTAAGTGATAGAACGGTTACCCAGCAGGTATAAGGCCATAAGTTTCATTGTCAGCAACATACACACACACAAATTGTAGTATGTATATACAATGGAATACTATTTGCCCCTAAAAAGGAGATCATGTCTTTTGTAACAACATGAATGGAACGAGTCATGCACAGAATTAGACCAGGCACAGAAAGACAAGTACCTCATGATTTTACTCATGTGGAATCTAAAACAGTTGATGTCATAGAAGTTGAGAGTAGACTATTAGTCACCATAGAATGGAAAGAGCAGCCAGCTAGGGGAGTTCAGGAGAGGTTGCTAAATGGATACAATGTTATAGTTAGGAGAAAAAAGTTCTGGTTTTCTATGGTACAGCAGGGTGACTATGCTAACAATAATGAATTGTATATTTCAAGAGTTGCAAAGGAGAATTTTGAATGTTCTCTCTATAAAGAACTGATAAGAATTTAAAGTAATTGATATGGAACAAAGACAGAAGATCCTAATTTGGCCATTAAATCTTTAGACTAAAATTCTGTTTATCTGCATTTTGTTTTCCAAAGTGAGTGCTAGAAGGGAGGGAATTCTGATTTCTCTCTTGCTTCCATGCTGGCCTCTGCTTTGTACTAGAGCACTACTAGAGTAGGCCACGTAACACTTTGTCCTGCCACAGCTTCTTCCCCAATGGCTATCTCATCATGCATCCAGGATATGAAGACTGCTGTACTGGACCTTAGAATCTAATGTTCCTCAAGACTGGACCTATATGCCCTATATGTCTGCCTTCTCTTGGTTTCTGTATTTGCCATGCTCCCTCTCACTCACCTTGATACTAGGCATGTACACTTTCATTCTTTAGGTTCCTTGTATCCAGATGGTTCTTCTGGGCTGCTGAAAGCTGATGACTCTGTTCCCCCGGGAGGCAGCCATACCTACAACTGGACCATTCCAGAAGGTCATGCACCCACCAGTGCTGACCCAGCATGCCTCACTTGGATCTACCATTCTCATGTAGATGCTCCACGAGACATTGCCACTGGCCTCATTGGACCCCTTGTCACCTGTAAAAAAGGTACAGGCCCCTAGGATAAACTATGAGATACAGTTTGCGACATCTGAGAGAAGCAATGATGTGGTTGAACTACCTTCATGTTGGGCAGTGGCTTGAGGGGTATTATGTCATCATCCTTGTTTATTTATAGAAACAACCCTGCCAAACTCGTTTTCCATTATTTTTTTCTATCCATTATGTTTTTAAATTGACTTATTTTTGTACCAGCAATTGAGCCCAGGGGGGCTTAAACTCTGAGCAACATCCTCAGGCCTTTTTATGTTTTAATTTGAAACAAGATCTTGCTAAGTTTCTTAGGGCCTTGCTGAGTTGCTGAGACTGACTTTGAACTTGTAATCCTCCTGCCTCAGCCTTCTAGGAGCTGGGATTATAGGTGTGCACCACTACAACTGGATTTAAATTGATTTTTTTAAATTGGTGAATTATAATTATGCACAATACTAGGATTCATTATGCCATATTTGCATGTAATATAATTTGATCAATTTTGTTCCCCAGTACCTTATTTTTCCCTTCCTGCCTCCCTCCCCTGATCAATAGCTATACTCCTATTATTTTTAATTAATGAATTATAATTATGTACACAAGTGGAAGTCATTGTGGTATATTTGTACATGAACATAGTGTAATTTGGAATATTTGGTTCTCCATTACTCCCTCATGAACTCTCTTCCTCCCTCTCTAAAACAAAACCAAAACTAAAACCAAACCCCCCCAAACAAAAACAAGAACACAAATTTGTTTCTTATTTCATTTTTTTTGATATTTATTTTTTAGAAGTAGTTGGACATAATACCTTAATTTTCTTTTTTTTTTTTTTAAAGAGAGAGTGAGAGAGGAAGAGAGAGAGAGAGGATTTTTAATATTTATTTTTTAGTTTTCGGCGGACACAACATCTTTGTTTGTATGTGGTGCTGAGGATCGAACCCAGGCCGCATGCATGCCAGGCGAGCGCACTACCGCTTGAGCCACATCCCCAGCCCTTCTTTATTTATTTTTATGCGGTGCTGAGGATCGAACCCAGCGCCTCACATGTGCTAGGCAAGCGCTCTACCACTGAGCCACAATCCCAGCCCCTCTTATTTCACTTTTAAAACTCAAATTAGTGATGATGGGAGTCTAGTCACTTTGAAGTAAGAAATATGGTAAGAGTATAGGTGAGGACAGGATTGAAAGTGTGCCCATCAGGGTCTGCTAAGGATTAAAAACTTGATTGGGCATAGGATATGCTGAAGGAATAGTCAGGCCTGGAGATTAGGGTATGGCAGGGTGTGGTCAGGCTCAAGCCTTGAGTTGAAAACATAGGCAAGGATGGTGGGAGGGAGTTTGGAAATGAAAATTAGCATTGGAATGATTTATTTTTGCTTTTCTGTTGCTAACAGAATTTGAAAGCCCCATTTCTTCTTATTCTTTTCTTCTGAATACTTTTTGGAGCTTACTTTTGCTAAGGAAAGGAGGTTCTTTTTTCTTTTTTCTTTGTAGTGCTGGGAATTGAACCCAGGGCCTTATGCATGCAAGGCAAGCATTCTACCGACTGAGCTATATCCCCTGGCCCTGAAGAGGAGGTTCTTTTATTTTATTTTTTTTTGTAGTACTGAGGATCAAACCCAGGGCCTTGTGCATGCAAGGCAGGCACTCTACCAACTGAGCTATATCCCCAGCCTAAGGAGGTTTTTAAGAGCACCTTTCATACTTGCCCTAGGAACCCTGGTTGGGAATGCCCCTCCTCGGCGGCAGGATGTGGACCATAGTTTCTTCCTGCTCTTCAGTGTGGTGGATGAGAACCTTAGCTGGCACCTTGATGAGAACATTGCCACTTACTGCTCAGACCCAGCCTCAGTGGACAAAGAAGATGAGGCCTTTCAAGACAGCAACAGGATGCATGGTGAGCACCAGTGAAGTGGCTACCTTGTGACAGTAGACACTGATGGAGAGTCTCCATTGGGGGTTACACATACTTGGTTCTTCTTAATGCTCACAAGGACCAGGAGTAGATGGCTTCTCTGTTTTGCCTGGAAGACAGTGAGGTTTCCAGTATTATGAATCAGATCAAGGGCACAGCTAAAATTCCATCCCTGATCTCTGTGTGGACTATCTTCCTGCTGTTAGGCTACCCTGCCTCATAATGTGGAATAGCCAAAGGTATTGATTCCAAAGTCATATTCTGTGCCCTTATTTACTTTAGTGACTGTTGCTCACTAATACAATTAATTAATATCACTGTTTTTTTAGAAAATATAAGCTGGAAGAATTTTCCACTTGGACAAAAATGGTTGCTTTCAAGATACTTGCTTATATTCCCCATCCTATTCTGGGCTTATGTTTATAAAGGAAGTGGCTGTATTAATTAAATTAAAAACAAAGTAAGGACACGAAAGCCCAGAGGCATGAGAAGAGAACTGATTTTAAGAATAGAAACAAGTTGACTTTGCTTTTGTTAATTAAAGAAGTGTGTGTGTGTGTGTGTGTGTGTGTGTGTGTTTTACCTTTGGTGACAGGGGTGGGCTCAAAGCCAGACAGCCTCAAGAGGAACTGAAAGCTCAGAGGAAAGATGTAAAGGATGGCTTAGGTAGTTCAGATTTCTCTTGGGCTTTATAAAAATTGATTATAATAGCCACGATAATTAGTCAGCTAATGTGACACTTGTCCTGTGGAAATTTCAAAAGGGTTGAAAGGAAAACCTGAAAGGAAAGAACAGCCAGGAAAATGACCCCATTCCCCAGAGAGCTTCCTCAGATTGCTGGTTTGGAATATTGGCTTTCCCACTTAATAGCTCTGTGGTCTTCAGAGAAAAATAACTTCAACCTTTTTTGAGTTTTGGGTTTCTCACTATTTTGAATGACACTAATGATATTTGTGTACTTCCCGGAGCTCTTTGTAATATTTAAATTATATAATGCATGTATGGTCAGTACAGTGTGTTCTTCAAAACCTCATTTAAATGTTACCAATTGTTGTCAAATGGAAAGGCTTCTCCATTGGTTTGTCCTTTTCTAATACTGGTATTTCCTTTGGGTTTTCGTTTGCAGCAATCAATGGCTTTGTCTTTGGGAACTTACCAGAGCTGAGCATGTGTGCACAGAAGCATGTAGCCTGGCATTTATTTGGCATGGGCAATGAAGTGGATGTCCACACAGCTTTCTTCCATGGACAGATGCTGACCACCCGTGGACACCGTACTGATGTGGCTCACATCTTTCCAGCTACTTTTGTGACTGCTGAGATGGTTCCTCAGAAGCTTGGCACTTGGTTAATTAGCTGTCAAGTGAACAGTCACTTGCAAAGTGAGATCCACCATTTCCAATTCTTGGCATACAGGAATGAGGAGTCAATACTTGTTGATAGAAGGTTGGGCTTCTGGGTTGGGGCCATGAGATAGGTCTTCCAGGAGAGGCATTTTGGTATAAATGGTGAAACATTAAACTAGAAGTCAGGGTCCCTAGGTTCTTTCTTGGCTCTGCCATTAGCTTGCCAAGTAACCTGGACATATATCTCTTTGGGTTTAAGCTCCCCCTTCTTGAACAGAAGATGGCCCATGGTTGGATAGGTAGGCTTTCAAGCTGCTTTTATTTTTTGCTAAGCATTGTAAAGGAACTAAGGCCTGGAATTTTTTTCAGTTGATTAAATGTGCTCAGAATGGCAGATTAAAGGAGAGTAAGGATTCTGCAGGTCATCATGGAGTATTGAAATGAAGTTTCAGAGAGAAAGTAATGAATGGCACTCTAGTTTGGACCTAACAGCAAGAGGGCTATAAGGTTTTGTGTCAGAGGAAAATAGTTAAAGTAATGTTATTGTGCATCAAGGATCATCAGAGGGGAGAAAATCACATGAGGCAATGTAAAGAGTACTAGATAAGTGATTAGAAATTTTGAGTTGTAAACTCATTCTTTTTTTTTTAAAGAGAGAGAGAATTTTAATATTTATTTTTTAGTTTTCGGCGGACACAACATCTTTGTTTGTATGTGGTGCTGAGGATTGAACCTGGGCCGCACTCATGCCAGGCGAGCGCGCTACCGCTTGAGCCACATCCCCAGCCCTGTAAACTCATTCTTATGAAAAATTTACTGTAATGATTTTGGTCAAGTTCCTTCCCATTTCTAGTACTCATTTGCCCCTTTGTAAAATGGGGGAGTTGGTCTAAATAGCCTCTAAAACATTTTGCTATTACTCTCTAGAATTATTTGATGTATGATGAATTAGGAGGTTACTGGGAAAGTTCTATGTGAATATGTGAAATATTTGAGAAGGTGAGGAGTTACAGAGTGGTAGAATAATGAAATCCTGGGTGTAACTTTGAGAAAATAGAGGACAGTTACATGTGCTCCATATATCTAGGATCTGTCCTTGGTCCAAAACGTACCTGGGTAAGAGGGCAAATATGGATTTGGGTTAGGAATGCAGCATAATAGAGGAACAGCATGGACCTAGGAATGAGAGATCTGGATTCAAATCCTAGTGACACCACTTGCTTACTCACCTTGATAAGTTTGGAAGATGGTAATAATGATTCATTCCATCCTCATAGAGCTGTAATTAGGTTACAGATATTAATATGATTTTAAATCTGACAGACTAGGGAAATTATGTGATGAAGATAGTGGATATAAGAGAAGAAAAGGAGCACCTAGGATCTGTATTTAAAAGATGGGAGCTTAAGTCTAAACACTTTCCACTGACTAGCTATACAGTTTGGGAAAGTTAATTAGCCTCTCTAATGCTTAGCTTTATTCATGTGTAAAAGGAGACCATTAAAAGTATACAAAAAGTGGTTAAAAAGATTAATAGCAATAACATGTAAAGCACTTGACAGAGAACCTGATATATGTAGTCAACAAAAATGAATATCCTTTCCTTCTCTTTCTTCATATCTCAGATTTCTTTCTTTCCTTGCTTTCTTACTTCCTGGTACTGTGGATTGAACCCAGGGATACACTACCACTGGGCTACATTCCAAGCTCTTTTTAATTATTTTATTTTATTTTTAAAACTATTTTTAGTTGTTCATGGACACAATACCTTTATTTTATTTCTTTATTTTTTAATGTGATGCTGAGGTTCAAACCCAGTGCCTCTTACATGCTAGGCAAGTGCTCTACCATTGAGCTACAACTCCAGCCCCCTATTTTTTTTTTTTTTTAATTTAAGACAGGGTCTTGCTTGGCCTTGAACTTATGATCCTTTGGACTCAGCCTCTGGAACAGCCACTGAGCAGAGCCATATGTTATATTTCTTTCTTTTTTTTTTTCTTTGCTTTCTTTTTGGTAGTATGTGGGTTTGAACCTAGTGGGCATTCTACCATTGAGCTATATCCCCATTCTATTTTATTTTTTACTCTGAGATAGGGCCTAATTAAGTTGCCCAGGCTAGCCATGATCTTGTGACCCTGTTGCTTCAGCCTTCCTAGAAGGTGGGACTACAGTGTGTTCCATTGTACCTGGCTACATCTCAGAATTCTAATGTACATTTAAAAAATATTTTTACTTGAGGATGGACACAATACCTTTATTTTGTTTATTTGTTTTTATGTGGTTCTGAGGATCAAACCCAGTGCCTCACACATTCTGGCAAGCACTGTACCCCTGAACTACAACCCTAGCCCCCATTTTTTTTTTTTTTTGGTACTAGGAATTAAACCCAAGGGCACTTAACCACTGAATCACATCCAAGCCCTTTTTATTTATTTATTTATTTTTAATTTCAAGACAGGGTCTTACTAAGTTTCTTAGGACTTCACTGAGTTGCTGAGGCTGGCCTTGAATTTATAATCTTTCTGCCTCAGCCTCCTCAGTCCCTGGGAGTACATGCATGAGCACGCACACCTGGTTCCCAGTCCCCCTTTTTTATTTATCCACTTATTGAATTTTATACCAGGTATGTTTCAATGTAGTTAAAAAATGGATCTGTTTTTCTTCTTTCACTTTATTCATATCATACTTGCATGTTTTTAAATTTTTTGAATTATAAAATTGAGTTTACATATTCCCCAGACTTTTAAAATTTTTTTTATTTTGAGACAGGGTCTCACTAAGTTGCGGAGGCTCTCCTTGGACTTGTGATCCTTGTGACTCGGCCTCCAGAGTAGCTGGGATTACAGGCATCAACCACCATGCTCAGTTTACCTCTCTTTTAAATTTGATGTGCCCAGGAGAGAAAGTGGCCCATTTTGATGTTGGGTAAAAAGATTAGTGCAGGGTGGGAGGAAAAAACAATTAGAGGAGCAAGCTGAGTGCTCTGGGTAGAAATCCTGGTAGAATGGGATCAGCCATGATGTTCTTCCTCCAGATGGCATGCAGGCACTCTACAAGGTCAACTCTTGCTCCACGGCTCCTCCTGTGGACCATCTTACAGGCAAAGTCCGGCGGTACTTCATTGAGGCCCATGAGATTCGATGGGACTATGGCCCAATGGGGCGTGATGGCAGTACTGGGAAAAGTTTGAGAGAGCCAGGAAGGTAAGAGGCAGAGGGCTTTCTCTTCCTATTCCTGCCTGAACATCTATTGTCTCCCTTCCAGAAATATCTCACTTCACTTGGGGATCACAGTGATTGTCTGGCTAGGGTTACTGTTAGCCAATTTCTTTTTGGCCCCTGGGAGAGCTTGCTTTTGGGGAAGCTATAGGTAGCAAAGCTTTTGGTAAGGTTATGTCATATCTGCAGCAAAGGGTTTAAACATATTTTGAGACCATTCCTGCTGTAATCCCTGGAAATGTTCAGAAAGGAAAGCCCAGGTGGGACCAGTTCCTGCATGAGTTGAAATGACTTTTCTCTAGATCTTCTTTACTTTATCCATTACTTATTTCCTTGTTCCTTCCTTTTTTTGCATAATCCAAAGGAAGCATTTGAGGAGGGTTATAAAAATCACTCTATGATTTTGGGTATAGCTATTCCATACCCATCCTTTTGGAGGGATTTCTCCAGGTTTTCTTGCCTCATCCATGACACAGATGTGGACAAATAGAGCAGGAATTAGTGTCCTATTTTATAGCCAGGATGTCAGTTATACCAATTTACTAGGTAATTGGCGATGCCAGGTTTTTTTTTTTTTTTTTTTTTTTTGTGGTACTGGGGATTGAGCCCAGGACCTCACTCATGCTAGACAAGCACATTATCAGTAACTACATCCCCAGCCCTTTTTATATTTTATTTTGAGCCAGGGTCTTACTACTCTGCTTGGTGTCTTGCTAAGTTACTGAAGCTGGCTTTGAATTTGTGATCCTCTTACCTCAGTTACATGAGTATCTGGAATTATAAGTGTATGCCACCACATTTGGTGACACCAGTTCTTTCACAGAACAGGCACATAGTAGATTACTAGGAGAGGACATAGGGGAAACTCCTCGGGCATCCATTGTGTTTATTCTTTTTTTTTTTCATTTTAAATATTTTTTTAGTTGTCAATGGACGTTTATTTTATTTATTTATATGTGGTGCTGAGAATCGAACTCAGTGCCTCACACATGCTAGGTAAGTGCTCCACCACTGAGCCACAATCCCAGCCCTAGTGTTTATTCTTTCAGGAGGAAATAATGAAGTGAGTCTGAAGAAAAGTAAGGCAAGTTGGCACTTGAGTTTCAGAATGTTATCTAGTCACCACCTGGGCTTGCCCACTTAGTGGGCTTTCATTTTGGTGTGAAAGCCTATTAAAAATTTTGAGATGGGATCTCACTATATTGTGCAGGCTCATCTTGAGCTCATGGGTAGAATTGATCCTGCCTCACATCTTCTTAGGTGCTGGTATGATAGGCACATGCCACCATTCCTGCCTAATTTTTGTGGTGCTAGGGAATTGAACTCAGGACCTCATGCATGCTAAGTAAACCCTTTTACCACTGAATCACATCCCCAGACCCTGGACAGTGCTATTCTTGATTAAGGAGAGAAAGTATTCGGAGTACCTGAGGATAATTAAGGACATTGATATAGGCTATGTAATTTGGGAGGGCAGAACTGATTCTAGTACTTACAAGGAATAATATCCCAGCTCCTGATAAAGAATAACTTCCATAATTAAAATTATCTAATAGTAAAGGGTATTATATTTTCTGAAAATGAATTCTTTGTCTTTGGAAAGGTTAAAACAGAAGCCATATATCACTTATTGGTGGAGATACCTTCAATGGTGGGAATTAATCTGGAAGATCTCTGAGGTCCTTCTAATCATAAAGGTCCATAACTTGATAAGATTAAGGGTGAGGTGGGATCTATTTGATGGTCAGTGAAGTTGTGAGACATTTACCTCCTTATATGCCAGTGGTTCAGATAAGTTCTTCCAGAAGAACTCCACTCGAATTGGAGGTACTTACTGGAAAGTTCGATATGAAGCCTTCCAAGATGAGACATTCCAAGAGAAGTTGCAACTGGAAGAAGATAAGCATCTTGGAATCCTTGGTGAGCAATATTTTATTTATTTTTGTGAGCAAGATTTTAATTAATAAAATTTATTGCCTAGGCCAGAGAAGTAGTAAGGATATAGGAACTAGAACCTGAGAGTGGTGAAAAAGGATTATGGATCTGAATTTGTTTGAAAAACACTAGGTTAAGCATAGTCAAATTGTGATCTTTGCTGTAGGATTTCCAAGAGCCTTGAATTTATTTTTGTTCATCATGAATCTCCAAGATAGACATAGAGTATATAGAATTTCTCATACTTACTTTACTACTGATCGTTTCTTGGTAATATATTCTAGTACCACTTTTGTACAGACCATACTTTTAGAATTGCTTCTCTAGGGTCATTCCTGAAAGGTATAAGGCAGTAAGCTTGTTCAGATATTTGGCAATCTTGGACCAGGAGCAGATTGGTATGACATATAGACGTGCTTGCTGTGGTGAAGGTTGCAGAAATAAGCTTAGAGTCTGACCTTGAAGAAAATATTCAGAAGGTTGATAGCACAGTATTGAAAGAGTTTATAGCAAGGTTATATGTGGTTTAGTCACTTGGTGGGACCAGGAAATAGAATAGGTCAGATGGGACAAAACTTTGGAAATGAAAATACTGTAATGAGCCATACTCTGGAGACAAGCATGTGTCAAGTTGATTCTAGATCCTTAGGGTGGATAATAGTCCATATACCGGAAAGATAGAATAATATAAGGAAGAGAAATTCACCCTAAGGAAGAGAAGTAAGTAGAGTATGAGGTGTTGTCTTGACTTGGGCTCAGGATGGGTCCCCAGTTTTTGAGCAGAGGTAGAGCTTCAGGTATGGAAATTGAGTAGAAAACCAAGCCAGAGACTCTGACCTTGGGTTAGAGCCAGCATAAATGCTTACATGATTTCTTGGTACTTTTCATTGGCTTTAAAAGTGACCCAAATATGTTAGAGGTGGGGTGAGTAGTGAAGCATAGAAAAGTTCAGAAGCTGTGACTAGATTAGCTAGTCCAGGACCTGGATACAGAATATAATAATTATCTTAACTCAGAATTGGTTTAAGACTGAGATAACCCACTTGGATAATAAAATTAGGGGAAACAGGTTTGGATTTGACAGTGATTGGGAGAAAGACCTGGCATTAGATCCTGGCTCTGCAACTAACGTGCCATTTGAATTTGTGTAGGTCAATTCCATCTCTCTGAGCTGAAGTTTCCTCATCTGTAAAATGGAGATAATAACCTGTGCCCTGTATGTCTTAGAATGATATTTGAGGATAAAAATGAGATAGTGGATTGTAAATTGCAGTATACTTGGAATGGATTATTCTTATTCTTTCTTGTCAAGACTAGAGTTCTTTCTGCTTTCACTTACCTTTTCTTTTCTTTCATCTCTTTCAGTTTCTTTCCTTCATCTTTGTCTTCTTTCTCATTGTCTCCCCCTTCCTATTTTCCAGGGCCAGTGATCCGGGCTGAGGTGGGTGACATCATCCAGGTGGTCTTCTACAACCGTGCCTCCCAGCCATTCAGCATGCAGCCCCATGGGGTCTTTTATGAGAAAAAATATGAAGGCACTGTGTATAATGATGGTGAGCTAGCAAGGTTTTCAATAAATGTGGGCTGGCTGGTGGTAGCTGGTGGTTGTAGAGAGCGAATCAATGTCTCTTTTCCCATGCCATTATTTTGTTATAAACATTTTAATGAGTATATAATACTTTATCACATAGATATATTATAATTTATTTAACTAATCTTCCATTGTTTCAACATACAGTTTTTTTTTGTATTTTTGAACATTGTAAGTCAGATTACAATGTATGAATATATACACTCTAGCTTAGATTTCTGAGAATCTATTAGATTCTTAGGAAAGAATCCTAGAAGTGGAATTATTGGGTAACTATTTTTTTTTGGTTTTATTTTGTTTTCATTTTTCTTTTTTGTAATACATTTTTTTAAAAAAATATTTTTTTAGTTGTAGGTGGACACAATACCGTTTTATTTTACTTTTGTGGTGCTGAGGATTGAATCCAGGGCCTCACACATGCGAGACGAGTACTCCACTGCTGAGCCACAGCCTCTTTTTGTAGATTTTATTTGATACCAGGGATTAAACCCAAAGGCTCTCTACAACTTAGATATACCCCCAACCCCTTTTTCAAATTTCAAGACAGGGTTCTGACATGTTGCTAAGGCTGGCCTTAAACTTGACATTCTCCTTCCTCAGTCTCCTGAGTCATTGGTATTATAAGTATATGCCACCATGTCTGGATTAATTTCTTTTTTTCTCTGAGAATATTAGCACATTGCTGATTCTAACCCAAAATGCAAAAAGAGACACTGAAAGCATAAAGGGCAAATTTTCAGACAAGTCTAAAGTAAAAGAACATCCTGCAAGGGAAATTTTCTAATCTTAAAGAAGGAAATACTGAGTGGGGCCACAATTAGGTATATGACAACGGAATGTGACCTACAAACCTTGCCTGGTCCTGGTTATAAAAATAGATTTAAGAGACATTTTGGTGATAATTGAAAAATTTTTATATAGACTAGATATTAGATATTATTAGGAAATTTTCTTAGGTTTGGTTAAGATATTATAGGAACATAGGAGATACTTGCTTTGAGAATAAAATGTTGTGACATTTGCATTTGCTTCAAAATGATGCAACAAGCTGGGCACAGTGGCACATGCCTGTAATTCCAGCAGTTTGGGAAGCTGAGGCAGGAGGATCACAAGTTTGAGGCCAATCTCAGCAAATTAGCAAGGCTCTAAGAAACTGAGTGAAACCATATCTCAAAATAAAAATTAAAAAGGCTGGGGATGTGGCTCTTTGATTAAGTGCCCTTTGGGTTTAATCCCTGTATCCAACAACAACAAAACAAAACAAAACAAAAACTCAACAAAAGCAAACAAACAAAAACCATGTTTGTGTATGGATTTTTGTACGTAGATAAATTAGGATGGCAAAACATTAATAATAGACTTTAGGTGGTAAGCTGATCATTGTACCATTCTTTATATATATTTTTAGTTGTAGTTGGACACAATACCTTTATTTTGTTTATTTATTTTTATGTGGTGCTGAGGATCAAACCCAGGGCCTCGCACATGCTAGGTGAGTGCTCTACTGCTGAGCCACAACCCCAGCCCCATTGTACCATTCTTTAAAGTGTCCTAAGCTTAGAAAATTTAAAGAATGAGGAACAATGGATGAATATGAAAAGTTGAAAATATACCAAATTATAATCCCTTGTTATAAGCTATGCTACAAATATTGTTGTATATGCTTTTATGCCCACTTTTATGATCATTTTTCAGCATATTGTGTGTGTGTATATTATATATATATTATTTTTAGCATGGGGTCTCACTCTGTTCCCTAGCCTTTTTTTCCAGCTTGGGACCTCAAGAGATCCTCTAGTTTCAGCCTCCTGAGAAACTGATACACTAAGACATTCAGCTCCATGCCTGGCCCAGATATATTTCTAAGATTTAGACTTGATGAATTAGAGGATGCATATTAAAATATTGCACCTATATCCAAATTGCTCTCTGAAGAGATTTGTAGTCTCATCAATTTGGAGTTCCATCAATGGTACTTGAGAGGGACCCATTGTTTACAACCTTATTAACACTGGGGCAGTTTTGTTGTTGTTTGTTTGTTTTGGGGGGATTGAGCCCAGGGGTGCTTTACAACTGAGCTACATCCACAGCACTTTTTATTTTTTGAGACAGGGTCTAATTTACTGAGCTTCTTGCTAAGTTGCTGAGGCTGGACTGGAACTTATAATCTTCTCTGAGTCACTAGGTTTACAGGCATGCACCTGTAATCTTTGGCAAAATAACAGCATTGTAGGCAGATAATTCAACAAAATAATTTTTTGGCAGGCGGATTAAACCCAGTGGTACTTTACCCCTGAGCTACATCCCCAGGTTTTATTTTTATTTTTTAAATTTTGAGACAGGATCTCACTCACTATGTTGTTCAGGGTCTTGCTAAATTGAAGTCACTATTGTTTTGATTTTTTGATTTACATTTTTTGATTATGTTGACATTCTTGTTAGTATTTAATACATATCTCTTGTTCTTTTTTAATTACTACTATGGATTGAACCCAGGGGCGCTTAACCACTGAGCCACATCCCTAGCCCTTATACATATCTTATTTATTTCTGAGCATGAAACTTTTTAAGGCTCTTTCTTTGTGTCTGTCTGTCTGTCTGTCTCTCTCTCTCTCTCTCTCTCTCTCTCTTTTCCTCAATACTGGGGATTGAACCTGGGGGTGGTGTACCACTGAGCTATATCCCCAGCCCTTTTTATTTTTTATTTTGAGAAAAGGTCTTGCTTAATTGTCCAGACTTGTTTGGAATTTGTGATCCTCCTGCTTCAGCCTCCAAAATTGCTGGGATTACTGTTATGTACTACCATGCCTGGCTTTTAAGGCTCTTAATGCATTTTGTTAGCATATTTTCCAAAAGGGTTATTTACATTTACACCTTAAAAATTTTTTTTTAGTTGTCAATGTGCCTTTATTTTATTTATATGTGGTGCTGAGAATTGAACCCAGTGCCTCACATATGCCAGGCAAGTACTCTACCACTGAGCCATAACCCCAGCCCTGAATTTACACTTATCCATTTTATAGGTGGGTGAGAAGGATAGGTGCCAACATTGATTATAATTTATAAAATATTTACTAATCTGACAAGCAAAAAAGTTATCTAGGCACTTTTCATTTGTACTTCTTTTATTATTTATTTATTTTGGTGCCAGGGATTGAATCCAGAGGCACTTTACCACTGAGCCACATCACTAGCCTTTTTAATTTTGTTTTGTTTTGTTTTGAAATGGGCATCTCAGTAAGTTCCTGAGGCTGGCTTTGAACTTGCAATCTTTCTGCTTCATCCTCCTGAGCTGCTGGGATTAAAGGCATGTTCCACCTGTGGTGATTCTTTGATTAAATTTGATTTTTTTTAAAAAATTTCAACCTGAGGGTATAGTTCTATGGTAGAACTATGCTTAGCATGTGGGTGGCCCTGGGCTTAGTCTCTAGCACCACTAAAAGAAAAAAAAAATTCTGTGTGTTGCTTGATCATGTCCTGTGTTCACTGAAGGAATTATAGCCTCAGTGTTTTTTGTATATATACACATATACATATATAACTTATACATGCCCACACATGCATATCTGCATATTGAAAGGAAAAAGATATTCAACAATTAGAGTTGTTTAAAGAAGAAATGAGCTATGATGATAGGTAGTGAGTCTCCTATAACTGGAGAGTTTGAAGCAGAAGTAGGAATATAAGAGTAGATAAATGTATATTTTCTAGTATGGGGTATTCAGAGGAGTCTTAAAGTCTCTTTTACAATATTCTATTTTGCTGCTATTGCTGCTGCTGCTCCAAAATGCCTTTGTTTATGATCTTTATCTCTCTGTTTGGAACTGATGATCCTCACACTAATCAATGTGATTAATGAGTTCACGATTTCTCTGCAGGCTCATCTCATCCTGGCTTGGTGGCTAAACCTTTTGAGAAAGTAATATACCGCTGGACAGTGCCTCCCCATGCTGGTCCCACTGCTCAGGATCCTGCCTGTCTCACCTGGATGTACTTTTCTGCCGCAGATCCCATAAGAGATACAAATTCTGGCCTGGTGGGCCCCCTGCTGGTGTGCAAGGCTGGTGCCTTGGGTGCAGATGGCAAGCAGGTATTGCCAGAGATGTCTGGCTGGGAAGCCTGGTGGGAGGAGGATGAAGCTGAATTGTTAATAGGAGTCCTACATGAAAGTAGGTTTTAGAGGTAATGGAATAGAAAAAAAATTACCAAGCTGTTGCATCAGAAATTAATAATTGGAGACTTCATGCTATCCTTGCATGTTATTTTTTTTTATCACAAACATACATCTTAACCTGTTTTTTCCTATTTCATATCCTCTCATCATCATTTCCTTTTTTTTCTGCTCCTCCTCCCCCTTCACCTCATGCTCCCTCTCTTTATTCTGTCCTCTTTCCCTCACCTTTTCTTTCCCTATCCTTTCTCCTCCACCCTGTCCCTTTCCCTATCCCTTTCTCACTTCAGTGGCCCCTAAAATTTGTCCCTAACCCCTAAATGTGCTGTAGTATTTGACAGTCTTCTTTGGTATCTAGCCAATCATTTTTAGCTATGCAACCTTAGATAAATTACTTAACCTCTCTGATTCACTTTCCTGTTCTCCAAAAACATAGGCTTAACAGTGGAGGAATCTCAAGATTCTGTAAGGATTAATTCAAATAATCCATATAAAGTCCTTAGCATAGTGTCTGGCACATAGTAAACACTTAGCAAATGTGAACTATAACAATTATTATTACTACTTTTATTTTCAAATTTCCCTCCAGAGCCTTCGTCTGCTCTCCTAGCCACTATCTGTCATTCCTCTCCCCAGGTGTCTCCAGGTTCTCGGCTATCACACTCTGTAATGCTGCTCCCTATGCCTCTTCCCAGCTCCTTTCATGCATTTCTCCCCTCAAGGCTTTTTATTCTGATCTTATTCTCCCATCTACAATTTGAAGTTAACCTGCGGAATAACTGCCTAGCAATAATTGCAGCTCTGGGCAGGAGTTGTGGGTTTGACTCATCTGGAACAGGAAATGGGAAAAATGAGGGATTCTTGGATCTCCAGCTGCAAAGTACATACCTGCTGAAACCATTGCTATTCTTCCCTCTGCCTTCTTCCACTGGGCCTCAAGAAAGGGGTGGATAAAGAATTCTTTCTTCTCTTCACTGTGTTGGATGAGAATAAGAGCTGGTACAACAAAACCAATCAAGTAGCTGCTCTGTTGGATACTCGACTGCTCTCAGAAGATGTCAGCTTCCAGGACTCCAATCGGATGCATGGTATGGGGAGTACTTTTGACTTAGGCTACAACTGAGAAGTCCCAAGTAAAATCGAATCAGACCAGTTCCCAAAATACTCACTCCATTGGTTAGATCCATCAAAGACACAAGTTGTATTGAGGGATTCAGTCTACAATAGGAGATCTTATTCTTAGTGCCTTCTTTTACTGTGCCCTGTGTTACACAGTATGGGGATATTTAAAGTCAGGTGAGGTGAGGATTATGTATAAGGAATACTCTAGAGAGTGTGAACTATATGCTGGGATGATACCCTTACAGTTTTGATTTTCTTTTTATTTTTTTAAAGTCTTTGGTACTGGGGATGGAATCAGAGACATTTTACCATGGAGCTATAAGCCCAATTCCCACCCCCCCCCTTTTTTTAATTTTGAGACAGGGCCTCACTAAGTTGCTGAGACTGGCTTTGAACCTGCAATCTTCCTGACTCAGCCTCCTGCATTGCTGGGACTACAGGCATGCACCACCATGCCTGGCTTGTTTTTATTTTTACTTTTTGTGATGCTTGGGCTCAAACTCAGGGCTTTGTGTGTTAGAGGGATGCTCTACCACGGAGTTATTCCCCAGTTCCCTTTCCCATCTTATCCCTCTCCCTTTTCTCTCATACCCTTGCTCCCATTTCCCATGCTGCAGCCCAGCTGGGTGTTTTTCTCCCCTTAAGCATCCTTTGTATCTTGCCGATTTCATGCCTTTGCAATGCTGTGCTCTGCATTTAAAAATTTTTTTCATTCCTCACATATTTGCCTGCAGCCTATAGAAATTCTGTCCATTCTTTGAAGCCATTCTTTTTGTGCTAAAAAAAAAAATATGTCTTCCACGTAACCACTTTTTTTGGGGGGGTGGGGAGGGAGCTGCAATTCTGGACATTGTACCCAGGGACACTTTAACAATGAGCTACACCCCCAGCTCTTTTTATTTTTATTTTCAGAAAGAATCTCTCTAAGTTGCTGAGGGTTTCATTAAGTTGATAAGGCTGACTTTGAACTTTTGACCGTTTTGCTTCAATCCCCCCCCCCCCAGTTGTTGGGATTACAGGCCTATGGCACTACATCCAGCTCATGTAACTGCTTCTTAGCACTCAAGTCAAGTGATGACACCCTCTTCTGATTAGATAATTTTAATATAAAGTTCCACACACTTCTCATTATTATAGTTATTTGTTACATGACTTTGACTTCTGCTAGAGTATAGTCTTTAAAGGTGAGTATTGTATGTTGCTTATCTCTGCATACTCTATGTTATCTAACACATAGCAAATGTTAACTGAAATTAGTGAACTACCAAATGAAAGGGTGGGTGGCTGGGTGGGCTGGTGAGGGAATGAATGGGAAAACATGGTACCATTTTCCACGGAGCTCCCAGCAATTTGTAATGAGATGAGAATAATAACACCCATGAAACAATTATAGAACAATCCAAGACAGACTATAATTAAGTGCTAAATTGTGTAGAACAGCTTTTAAGTTCAGAGGAGGAGAACATTAATGAGGAACAATCAAGTTAAAGGATTCCTGGAAGAAGGGAGCACTTGAGCTGGGTCTTGAAGACTGAATAGGTTTGCAATCAGAACATTACAGGCAAGGAATCAGGGGGTTAGCAATGTTCCCATCAGCATCCCAGGGGATTATCAAATAAGATGACTCATTAAGGCTGATTCCAGTGGAGGTGGTGATATAGAAAAGGGGTCAGCTTTAGGCAGGTCTTACTGTATTTTGTGTGTGTCTTGGGGGTGGGGAGAGTGTACATGGTGGGAAGAGAATGAGCATGATTGTATTATCTTTTGGCTCTGTCTCTTGGTTCCCATTTCCGGTTATTTCCATCATCTGGCAAAAGCAAGTCGATTTTATAAGCCAAGTGCATTCCAGTTTGAATTTCCTGAGCACCTAATTGATATAAACAACATGCCAGATGCTTATGCAGTTATATAGATTCAGAAAATGTGCTAGGTCAATCTAGTACAGGAGATAGATTTTCAAGTAAATCATTGGACTCTGTAGTAATTGGTATTATGCAAATTTTATGTTAAAATTTATGGAAATTAGGGGGAGGGAGAATAAACTCTTCTTCACAGAGGAGATGATATTTGAGGTAGACTATGATAGATGAGTAGTAGATTGCCATAGAACAACACTGGAAGGTGCAGTCTGTTCCAGGCAGAGGTCACAGTATGTGAAAAGTCAACCATTGTTTTCTAAACACCTACTATGTCTAATGTCTTGGGGATGTAGAGACTAACAGAGCTCACAAGACAATGGTGTGTGTGCGAGAGGGTAGGAGGACAGAACTCAAGTAAAGGTGTAGGAGGAGGCTCTCACAAGAGTTTGGGTCAGAGAGGATAAGGGCCAGAACTTTGGCAATAGCAGTGAAGATACAGAAAAGAGGACATTTGGAGCTGCAGATGGAACCTTGGAGGACATAAACACTCTGGAGGAGTGGGGAATCGGAAGAAGATGGAGAAGAAACAGTCAGAGAGGTGTCAGAGAACCAGAAAGCATAGTGCCACAGAAATTAAGGGAGGAGGGTTCCAGAGAGTGGGAGTAAGAGAGGTTAGGGTGTATATGTGTATGTGTGTGTGGTTGTTGTTCAGAGTAGCTCAGTGTTGCCAGTGTGTGGTGGTGAAGGAGGAGGGTTGGGAGGTGAGGCCAAAAAGTCCAACTGAGCTCCCATCCAATGACAGATATTCATGAGTAGAACTAAAGTGGTTTAGAGAAGAAGGCAAAGGAATTGAGGGTGATCTGAAAGTTTCAAGCTGTAGGAAGCCATAGTACAGAACTGATATCATACTTCTGGCCAGTGTTCAACTAGTCTGATCTCATCTCCCCATCTTGTCTTGTGTTTTTGTTTTCCAGCCATTAATGGGTTTCTGTTCTCTAACCTGCCCAGGCTGGACATGTGCAAGGGTGACACAGTGGCCTGGCACCTGCTTGGCCTGGGCACAGAGACTGATGTGCACGGGGTCATGTTCCAGGGCAACACCGTGCAGCTTCAGGGCATGAGGAAAGGTGCAGCCATGCTATTTCCTCACTCTTTTGTTATGGCCATCATGCAGCCTGATAACCCTGGTAAGTACCTTAAGAGGGGGCCCTAGGCTTATAGGCTTTATTAAGTTGAGGACCTACCTGGGGATGCAAGGTGGGATGGTTTTTGATGATAAAAGAAGTAGCATATTGAAGGTAGTATTTTCAGAATACTTTTCTGTTTTCCTTCTTCAGTGGGTCCTCCGTGTTTTAGTTATTTGGCTTCTCTTCTCAGCTGCAAGCAGAATACAGTGAGAAGGTTGAGGAAGGTCTTTCCTGGAATAGTGGGAGAGAAGTGAGGGTTCTGCCCAGCTTCAGGGCAGTTTCTTACATGGAAGAAGGTGAAGTGACCACATAGAAATTTTACAGATAAAGTCCTTGCAGTGGGAGAAAGGCCAATGACATATACCTGTAAGTGCTTTTATCCCTTCCGATATTCTGTGAGGATTTCTGCAAATTTTCCTATTTCTGGTGTGTATGTGAAAGAGAGAGAGAGAGAGAGAGAGAGAGAGAGAGAGAGAGAGAGAGAGAGAGAGAGAGAGAGAGAGAGAGAGAGAGAGAGGAGAGAGAGAGAGAGAGAGAGAGAGAGAGAGAGAGAGAGAAGGGAGAGAGAGAGGTGAGAGAGAGAGATGTGTGTGTGTTGTAAACAGTTTCAGCTCAGAAATCAGAACACAGAGACTCTTAGATTCCTTCCTTACTTATTTTTTCTTAATTCCTTCCCACACTCCCCTTATCTATCCTTTCCTCCTTTTATCCATTTCTTCTTTAATGAAGAAATGTGACTAGAATGTTCCACCAGCTTCCATTTATTTCTGGCATTTCATAATGCCGCAGTATTTTTTCAGTCCCTAGGGTGTATTCTTTTTACAGCCAGTAGGTGGTGATAGTGTTTGTAAGAAAAAGCTGTCAGTTCTACGCAGTTCCTACTGAACTTATTTTAGTCATATGAATTCTATTCATGTTTGGAATAACAATTCTTAAAGAAAATAATTCCCTTCAACAATTTAATAATTACAGCCTGGCTCTGAGTTTGACAAAAACATAAAGCTTTTTCTTGAGTCCTCATTGGTTCTCATCTACTGGGATATTTTCTTAGTTACGGAGAGTTGTTAGAAAATTAGAAATAGCATTAATGGAGCAGAAGAGAACAAGAGGAACACATCATTTTAGTGAGGTAGGGGTAGGGAGCTTCTGAATAAGAAAGCCAAATCCCAGATTTAATTGCCTTCCTGCAAAACCAGTCAAGCTCCCTAGTCAGGTCTACATGCTTTCTCAGGGCTCACTCTTACTTTAAATGAATGAAATTATTTTGGTGCCCTACTGTAGCCCAAGGAGGGTGGCAGAGTACCTATAGCTACAGCTACTTGGAGGCTTATGTGGGAGAATCACTTGAACCCTCAAATTTGGGGCCAACCTGGGCAACATAGCAAGACTCCTTCTCAGTTAAACAACAACAACAACAACAAACCCCATTATAGTGGATAGTCTAGAGGGAAAGGAAGAAGATGAGTTTACAAGAGTAAAGGCTTGAAATGTTACTTTTGGTTAAGATCCCTGGATTTTGTTATTAGCAAAAGCACAAAACCTTTTATACCTTTCTTTATATTTTCAGACCTTTAAAACAGTTTCCTTTTTTTTCACAGAGATTCCAGGTCATAGAATATTGGAACTAGTAGAGTATCTTCTAGATCATCTTAATTCATTTATTTTACTAATAGGTGCAAAGGACAGAGACCTAGAGGGGGAAAATTACTTGCTTAGATAAGAAATGTTGGCTATATTTTTTCCTGCTTCTCCTCTCACTCCTCTTCCTTCAAATCTTGTTGATTCTTACTCCTAGTTGATTTCTTGCATCAGAACTCTCCATTCATCTCATGGGAACTTGCTCTGTGATTAAGATGGAGACCATAGTGACTAGTTCTCCAAAAACAGGGCAAAAGAATCCAGTTTAATGGATGAGCCAGGACCAGAATCTGACATTGGGATTTTGGAGAGACAGGTAGTAATAGGCAATGGCAAATGTACATATGTGCCGAGGTGGTTTAAAAAACATGACTGTGACCAGATGTGGTGGTGCGTGCTTGTAGTCACTACTGGGAAGGCTGAGGTCAGAGGATGGCTTGAATCTAGGAGTTCTAAACCAGCCTGTGCAAAATAGTGAGACCCAGCCTAAAAAAAAAATAGTCACTTTGGAGATTCAACCTGTTATGGGTTGAATGCTAATGAATATGTTTAAAAAACTAGAAAAATAAATGTCTTTCAAAATTCAGCAAAGTATTAAGAGTTTGAGTTATGTGGGTTTGTTGGTGATTTCTTAATCATATTTTTTGCTTAAATTTTAATAAGCTTATACTACCTTTAATAAAAATGACATATTGTTTTTTAAAAATATCACCCTGCATACAATGCCTCAGCTCTTCCTATACTGATAACTAGAGCTTTAATAGTCAGGGAAAGTGGCAGATAAAAAGGTCAAAACTTGTAATATATTATTTTCCACTAAATTCTTGTTAGATTTCTCAGCAGAAAGAGACTATTTATTACTGCACAGGACCCTCATTAGAGTTTCTTTTTCTCTCTTTTGCTACTGGAGCTCTATTGCTTTCTTTCTTCTTTCTTTCACAGTGCTGAGGATTGAACCAGGGCCTGCTCACTTGCCAAGCAAGGGCTCTGCCACTGAGCTATATCTCCAACCCCTGGAACTCCTTCCTTATTCATTTTTTCTCTGCTTTACCACCCTCTTTTTTTCCCTATTCCTTTTAACTCTCTTCTCTTGTTTTCCCTTTCTTTTATCCATCTTTTTTCCTTTTTATTTTTCTTTTCCTTTTAAAACCTTCTTCTTCTCTCCTCCTCTTTATTTCTTTTTCTGCACTCATTTGTCTCCCATGTTGTCTTTTGTTTCTCCTTCTTTTTTATTTTGTCCTTCACTTCTTTTAATCTCTTTTCTCTTTCCTTTCTTATTTTTCCCAATTCCTTCTTCCCATATCTCACCTCTCTTTTATTTTCTTCCTTTGATTTCTCTCTCCTTCCTCTTTATATCCCTTCTCCGTTCTTCTCCCTTGTCTCTTTTTGTTCTTTTGCCTTCTTTTCTCCATTTTCTTTGTATCTTTATTTCTTTCACATTTGCCTACCTCTTTATTTTCTTTTCCTTTGCCTTCATTCTGTGTCTTTTCTTTCCTCTCCACTTGAATTTCTCTGTATTTTCTCTGTTTTTCTTTCTCACTTCTTTTTATTTTCTCTTTCTTTTTCTGTTACATTTTCCCAAAGCACTGTAAGCAAATATTCACTCAATGGCTTATGTACTAAGGATGTGAGGATGAATTGGGCAGCTCACAGTTAATGTGAAAGGGAGATAGGAATGTAAACATTATTATTCAGAAGGCTACGATGATGCTATCTGCTAAGAGTTATGGTAACACACAGGGAGCTGTGACAAATTTTTCTTGCAGAGTGAAGCTCTGCTTGGTAGGCAGATATTCAGACTGAGCTTTTTGTTTTCTTTCTGTTTTTGTGGTGCTGGGGATCCAACCCAGGGCCTTGCTGCCTGCTGGGTAGGCACTCTACCACTGAGCTACTCCCCCAGTCCCAGATTAAGCTCTTGAGGTTGAATAAACAGTTATCAGACAAAGAAAAGCGGGTGGTTGATGATGAGGACCTTACAGGCAGTAGGAAACTTATGGGCAATAGTTTGTAAGCATTACCTGTCTAGAGAAGATTGAATCAAGTGATTTGATTCGGTGAGGTTCAACTTGAGATAGTATGCTAAATAATATTTGTAAATGTGGAGGTACTTTTAGTTATCGCAGTGACTGGAAATGTGTAGGGGTGATATTGGTATATAGAGGGTAGGAGTCTAAAAGTTGTCCTAAATGTAGAATAGTGATTAGTATAGGTTTGGGAAAATGGGGAAGGGTGGATAAAGAGAGGCTGGATTTATTTATTTATTTTTGGTACCAGGGATTGAACCCAGGGGTGCTTTATCACTGAGCCACATCCCCAGACGTATTTTATTTAGACACAGGGTCTCATGGAATTGCTTAGGGCCTTGCTAAATTGCTGAGGCTGGCTTTGAACTCGCAATCCTCCTGCCTCAGCCTCCCAAGCTGCTGGGATTACAGGTATGTTGCACCATACCCAGAAGGAGACTGGATTTAATCAGTGCATGCTGTATGCATGTATAGAAATACTGCACCAATCCCCATTAATATATACAATTAATACACGTTAATCAAAATTAAAATAAAAAATGTTGAAAAAAAAAGCCTGAAATGTGTAAGACAGTCCTAAATAATGAAGAATAAATCCCACCCAAAATGCTAATAGCACCCCTGTTGAACATGTAGGCTATAAGAGAGATAGGAAGTGACTAAGGATGCAGTTAGAAAGAGGAAAGGCCTTGCTAAAGGAGCTAGGACTTAATCTTCTACGCTATGTGAACCCATCAAAGATTTTATTTCTTTTATCAAGATAATGACTGACAGGATGTGATTTTCATTTTTGTAAGTTTACTATAGAATACTATGTGTAATGGCTCTGAGTCAGAAGGAATCAGAACCAGTGCAGCATAGCAGAAGGCTCTTGAAAGAGATGATGACAGTCTGCCAACAGTCAGGGCCAATGGAAATGGAGAGAAGGGCAGAGTTAAGGGATATTTGGGAGCAAAATGACAGGACTGAGGGGATGTGCAAGACAAAAGAATGGCTGAGGTTTTCAGCTTCTGCATCAAGTCGATGGTGATGGTAGCTAGATGAACAAATGCAGGAGCAGAGGAGGGGTAATAAGGTGGTAAGATTTGGGTAAAAAGTATTCATCTGGGGGAATGTTAAATTTTAAGTTCTTGGTAAAAATCTATATTAGGTATTTGTGGATTGGAATCTAAAGGTAGAAGTGAAGCCTGGAGGGAGAGATTTGGGTGTTCTAATTGTTCAATTAGAACAATTCTCCTAGCATGGAGAATGATAGGAAAGGAAACTTAAGGCAGAAATCTACATTTGAGAGGAATGTAGGAAAACAGAAGCCAGAAAAAAGGAAAGGCAAAGATTTGATTAACAGTAGGAGAACATTCAGAACTAAGAGCTCAAGAGTGTTGGGGG
The DNA here is from genome assembly GCF_048772815.1 of Callospermophilus lateralis. NCBI lineage: Eukaryota > Metazoa > Chordata > Mammalia > Rodentia > Sciuridae > Callospermophilus > Callospermophilus lateralis. Next base: position 56,007,838 of record NC_135325.1, on the reverse strand, counting down.
AAAAAATGGCTTCAAGGAGTCAGCGTGGTGGCACATGACTATAATCCCAGTGACTTGGGTAACTGTGACAGGAGGATCACAGGTTCAAGTTTAGTGAGACTGTGGTTGAGTGCCTGTGAGTTGATCCCCAGTACCACACAAAAAAAGTGGTTTAGACAGAAATACTTACATGAGAAAATTCAGATAATGTGTCTAACCCAAGTCTTATGACTTCCTCAGAATGTCCTCTACTTGTTTTTATCCTCTCAGGTGATTATCAGACTTTCTTTTCACACTAGACCCTGACCTATAATGTTTGGATCATGTATATAATCACCTTTTGGCACACACATTGATTCACTCAGTATATATTTATGAGTAAACAAGATACATGATCTTTGCTCTTAGGAGATGGCCTCAGTAAACACAGAAGTAAAATAAGATAGTTTCAGATAGTGATATATGTCATGAAGGCAATAAAATACAGTGAGGTGATAAAATAATGAAAGCCTTACTTTAGAGAACGGTGTTCAAGCCAGGCATGTTGGCACATGCCCATAATCCCAGTGACTTGGGAGGCTGAGGCAGGAGGGTTGCAAGTTCAGGTCCAGCCTCAGAAATTTACCGAGGCCTTAAGCAACTTAGAGATTTCCTATCTCAAAATAAAATTAAAAAGGGCTGGAGATATGGCTCAGTGGTAAATCAACTCTGGGTTTAATACTCAGTACCAAAAAGAAAAAAAAAATCTGAGAAAAGCATTTTAAGCAAAGGGACCAGCAATTGCAAATATCCTACAGTGGGGACAATCATGGCTTGTTCAGGGCCAGTATGATTGGAGAGTAGTGAGCCAGGGGAAGACTGATGTGATGGAAGGTTATAAAGGTTGATGAAAGTCATACTATGTAAGGCCTTCTAAACACAGTCAGAAGCTTGGATTTTATCCTGAGTATGAGTAGAGCACTTAAAGCAAAGATGCAGTGTACTCTGAATTAAAGGAAAGATGCAATGTGCTCTGGATGATATTGTTAAAGAGCACCTGTGTGGATAATGGTTGTAGATGGCAGAAGAAGCAAAGATGATATTGAGAGGTTATTGCAAATTTTCAGGTAAGACATAATGGTAGCTTGGACTATATATATCTCCTATATATATATACATACATACACATATTTATTTATTTGTTTATTTTTTTGGTACTGGGTATTGAATCCAGGGGTGGTTAACCAATGAGCCACATTCCCAACCTTCTTTATTTGTATTTTTTCAAATTTTGAGACTGGGTCTCACCAAGTTACTTAGGGCCTCACTAGCTACAGCTGGCTTGCTGGCTTTTAACTTGTGATCCCCCTGACTCAGCTAGCCAAGTCATTGGGATTACAGGCATGCCCCACTGCATCCGACTGAAAGGATTATTATTATTATTAATTATTATTATCATTATTATTATGTACTGAAGATTGAACTCAGTGGTACTCAACCACTGAGCCACATCCCCAGCCCTATTTTTTTGTATTTTATTTAGAGTCAGGGTCTCACTGAGTTGCTTAGTGTTTCACCATTGGTGAGGCTGGCTTTGAACTCGCTATCCTCCTGCCTCAGCCTCCTGAGCTGCTCGGATTACAGGTGTGTGCCACCATGCCAAGCTTGAAAGGAAAATTTTTGATGGAATAACTTATAGGATTTAGTGATGGAACAGATGGGAAAGGTCAAAATAAAAATAGAGTTTGAAAGTAAGTATGGAAACAAAAGTGGGCACTCTTTTTCTTTCAAGGTGTATATAAAATAGTGTAATTGACTATTTTTTTCTAGTACTGGGGATGAAAGCCAGGGCCTCACACATATACCACTGAGAAACATCCATAGCCCTTTTATTTTATTTTTATTTTTTAAATTTTTTTTGGTACCAAGGGTTGAATTCAGAGATACTTAACCACTGAGCCACATCCCTAGCCCCTTTTTAATGTTTTATTTAGAGACAGGATCTCTCTAAGTTGCTTTAGAGCTTCACTAAATTGCTGAGGCTGGTTTAGACTCATGACCCTCTACTCTCAGCCCTCCCAAGCTTCTAGGATTACAGGCATGTGCCACTGCTCCTGGACATAGGCCTTTTTAAAAATATATTTTATTTTGAAGCAGAGTTTTGCTAAGTTTCCCAGACTGGCCTCCAACTTGTGATCCTCATCCCTCATCCTCCTGAGTAGGTGGGATTATAGAATTTTATCACTATTCCTGGTATAAGGAAACATTTTAAAAAACAGGATGACTGAGTCCTTAACTATGTTTTTTAGATATAAAGTATATTAGGAATGGAGAGGCCAGTAATGTAGAGTCAGTTTGGGATGGAATAGTCAGGGAAGGCTTTCTGGAAGAGATGAAACATGAATTGGGTCTTAGAGAATAAATGAGTCCTCATAGCTTTTGAGGGTAGGGTGAACATATAGATGCCTTCCAGAAAGAGGGTAACAGCTTGAGTGAAAATTCCCAGATAGGAATGAGATATGGCAGAGGAACAGTCAGAGATTGATTTAACTGGAGCAATAGTTGACTTTGGAGCAGTGTTTGAAAAGTTGTACTGGGTCAATAGTTTGGGGGCAGCTAATAAGAAACCTTTGAAAGCCAGGAAGAAGAGTTTGTCATGATGGGATAGGCAATGGGCAGCAATATAAAGGAACAATGTGAATAATGTTCTAAGAAAGTTAGCTTCTTTTGATCAACATTGTCTGAGCCCAAGTGTGTCCTTGACATAAAAATCTTGAGATCAGGTCCAGACAACTCCACAACACAGACATTAAGACCAATATCTCAAAATTCTATTATAAAAACCTAGGGAAGGGCCTTCCAAAGCTCTCTTATGTAATCATACTTGTGGTTAAAAAGTTCCTTTATTAAATAGCTATTCAGACCCACCTTTATTTCTTTGGTACTTGGTAGAAAAAGGAGACAACCTGTGGTCAATGCCATCCTTGGAATCATAAGTATAAAACTTTGTTTACTTATTTGTAACTTTGCTTATTAAACATTTACTATACACTGTGCTAAGAACTGTACATACATTAATGTATTAATTTAATTTTTTTGAGAGAGAGAAAGAGAATGAATTTTAATATTTATTTTTTAGTTATCGGCGTACACAACATCTTTGTTTGTATGTGGTGCTGAGGATCGAACCCGGGCCACACGCACGCCAGGCGAGTGCGCTAACACTTGAGCCACATCCCCAGCCCTGTATTAATTTTATTTCTAAACAATCACATGAAATAAGCAAATTTATCCTATTGAAGGTGTTGAAACACACATTTAGAAATTGCTGCAAGGTTATATAGATAATAAGTGACAGATAGGGTTATTAATCACCCCACTTTGCCCAGAACTGAGGGGTTTACAGGGATATGGATATTTAAGTGCTAAAACTAGGGAAAGCCCTCAGCAAACAGTGAGGAATTGGTCTATCTAATGGCAGACTTTAGATTCTAACCCAGACAGTGTAGATTTGGAGCTGGAGTTAATTAATATATGTGCTCATTTTTCTCAACAAACTTGTAATACACTTTTATCTAATGCATAGAAGATCTTTATCCTGCACTTCCCATTCTCTGCAGAACACCCAGGGAGAGGCAGGACCCCCCCTCCCCCAGGTACTTCTCAGGTGTCAGATTTTTCTCTCTGATCTTCCTTTAGGGACATTTGAAATTTACTGCCAGGCAGGCAGCCACCGAGAAGCAGGGATGAGGGCGATTTACAATGTCTCCCAGTGTCCTGGCCACCATGTCAGCCCTCGTCAACGCTACCAAGCTGCAAGAATCTACTACATCATGGCAGAAGAGGTGGAGTGGGACTATTGCCCTGACAGGAGTTGGGAACTGGAATGGTATAACAAATCTGAGAAGGAAAGGTAAGGTGTCAGAAAAGGAGAGATCGTACTTTCTTAGTTTTTTTGTTTGTTGTTTTTGTTGTAGATGCACACAATACCTTTATTTTATTGATTTATTCTTATGTGGTGCTCAGAATCAAACCCCATGCCACACACATGATAAACAAGCATTCTATCACTGAGCTACAACCCCAACCCCCATAATTTATTGAGAAACATTTTTTTTCAGGTGAGGGTACTGAAGCTGAGAGGAAGAGGCACTTATCCAAGGTTACTAAAACAATAGCAATACAATTGTGACTAGGGTGTAAAATGCAGGTTTTTTGAATTCCAGCTCAGTGCTTTTTTAAAAAAAAATCTTGGCTTATTATGGAGCTGAAGAGTAAAAGACCTTGCCCACACTCTCCCCCTCTAAGTCTTTGCCTCCATTCTTCTAGTTAGCTGTAAATACTTACTCTGGGACTTGAATTAGATTTTATGGAGAATTTCTTTGAGAAGTAAAATATCTCAAGCTCCTTCATTAAGGTAAAATCTAAGCTGTGTAGCAAAAAATGTCTAAAACAGAGCACGGTGGCACAGCCTGTAATCTCAGTGGCTTGGGAGGCTGAGATAGGAGGATTGTGAGTTCAAACCAGCCTCAGCAAAAGCGAGGCACTAAGCAACTCAGTGAGACCATGTCTCAAAATAAAATACAAAAGGGACTGGGTATGTGGCTCAGTGGTTGAGTGTCCCTGAATTTAATCCCTGGTACCCCCCCAAAAATACCCAGTATTTTATTTCTTGTTTATATAATAGTATTGATATGAGCAGTCCAGGGCTGGTAGGCAAACTGTGTCACCCTTAGTCTTTGAGTTCAACTCTAGGACTAAGGTGTCTCTTCTGCTTATAGACATTCCTAACTATCAAGTCAGGGCAAGTAGCATTGTCTGTAAGTAGATGACCTAGAAGTTACATAATTTTATTTCATGCCCCATTGTCTTGAACTTATTCCTAAGGCCATACTTGTAAGAAAGCAATGTGCTCAGCTAGAACCTAGATGATTCTATTACTAAAATGGAAGGAGGAGAGACTAGAAACTGAGGTACATATTAGCAATCTCTACTCATTGGTTTTTGTCACTCTTATTGCCCTTTGACAATTCTTGTCCATTATGTTGGTTGTTTAAAATTTAAGTCTTCTTGCTAACCTGCTGTGGGAGTTAGAAAAAGTAAATTACCTTCTCTGAACCTTGGTTTTCTCATCTATAATTTATAGTTAAAAGAACATGATGAGAAGTGGTGAGAGAAGGGGCAGCAGGCTTGATTCTAAGTCCTGGCTTTCTTTCTGGCTGACATTGTCTCTAGATATATCCTGTCACTTCCATACTACTAGTGCACCTTTGAGACCACCTATTTCATAGGCCTATTTGGAATGTCAAATGATGACATGAATAATAAAACTATTTATAAACTGGAAAGCATCCCATAAGGAGAAATATGTTAATATTTCATTTCCTTCCTATCTCTTCTCATTCTTTATCATTACCAGCAGCAGTAGCAGTAGTTAATTCTCTCCTGCCACCTTGTACCTTGTCCTTTGTCAAATTAATTCTATCTAAGACCTCATTAAGGCTGGAGCTAGAGCCCAGGGCTTCTGATTCTTAGTCCAGTGTTTTTTGCCATATTAATTGTACTACAGATTTTTATCTGAATGATGGAAAACAAGGAACATAAATGATTCTGAAGCCTGCCATCTGTAATTTTGGTTATGCAGCCAATGTGGGGAACAATCTGATATTAGAAAGAATAGATCCACATCTTTCATTTGTGATATGAGAATGGTTCTGATGTAACTTCCCCATATCTGGCAATGAAGGATTGAAGGTCAGGTGCTGATAGCTGTCTTTGGATTCCTGTAGTTATGGTCACATTTTCCTGAGCAACAAGGATGGACTTCTGGGTTCCAGATACAAGAAAGCTGTATTCAGGGAATATACTGATGGCACATTCAGGATCCCTCGGCCAAGGTCTGGATCAGAGGAGCACTTAGGAATTTTGGGTAAGGAAATTGCATTTCCCTCCTAGTGTCTAGAAGCCTGAGCTCCTTCTAGGGGAGCTATGTCATATCAGAAAGATATTCCTATTCTTCATTCTCAATTTTTCTTGGTAATATAAAAAAGTATGATAATATTTTATGATGTAGCCATGAAAACAAGCACTAAAGGTAAAGGGGAAGTATGAACTCTGCAGCAACTAGAACCAAGTTTTTCCAGGTTTTCTACAACTTTGAGGTATAGTGTGTCTCTGAGGGTGGTAGATTTTTAAAGATGCAATGGTGAGGGGAATTTAGGTATATTAAAAATGGAAAAATGGTATAGGGAACAGTTATTCCCACTCATGCCATTTTAATTATCACAGTAGTTTTTCTTATTCCACTTTTTTAGGGTCTAATGGGTTTCCTCATTCTTATCTTGGAACAGAAGGGGACCCACTGGCCTCTGAAGAGATCCCAGCTATTCAGCATTCTGTGCCTAACTCTAAATCCTTATTATCAACTATTCCATAGAGTTCTGATTATCTAGAGCCTTGAGCTATTATTAGGTAGAGACATGGGGTGGGAAAAATGGGGGTAAATAGAAGCATAATCTTGGCATTGAAGTATCCTTATGCTGTGGGTAGCAGTATCAGTTAAAGGGCTCTTAATTGAAGAATGGAGCCAACCATGACTTAAAGTCTCAGAAGATCCTTGCTCAGGGACTCCCAGATATGTTCCTTTTCTTAACATTTCCTATTCTACTTCCCACTAATGAAAATTTATTTCTTTTGCATGTACTAGGTCCACTTATCAGAGGAGAGGTTGGTGATATCCTGACTGTGGTGTTCAAGAATAATGCCAGCCGCCCTTACTCTATGCATGCTCATGGAGTGCTAGAATCTGGTACTGGCTGGCCACGGGCTGCTGAGCCTGGTGAGTGAGAACACTTAGTGAAGGGACAAAGGATATATAACACATATGCTTAAGTCTTTGGGCTTGCTCCTTTAAAAAAATGACACTCTTGCAGGCTGGGGGTATATCTGAGTGGTACAATACTTGCTCAGTAATCATAAGGCTCTGGGTCTAATCCCTAGCACCACATAATCACACACACCAATACTGGGGATATAGCTTAGTGGTAGAATACATACTTCCCATGCATAAGGCATTGGGTTTGAACCCTAGCACTGAAAAAGAAAATACTCTTAGAGACCTGATCCAGGAATATTAACTGAGACTAGGCCATAGGCTGAATTTTTCTCTATGAAATACTCAGTACAATACCAGAACAGGGTGTGGTATGGTTTTGGTTAATATTCTTATTTCAGGTCTCTAACAGCATAGCTTTGGCTCCAGTGTGAGCTCCTGATCTTATCTAGAGAGTGACCTGGCCCCAACCACTGATTTATACTTAAACCCAACAACAGATAAAGTTCATGCCCCCTTAAAGATTTAATTCTAACCCCAGTCACATACTAAACTCCTAATCTTGTAGAGTGACCATAATCATGGCCACATTCTCTTCATGAATTCATTCATTGAATAAATACTTACTGGAGTCCTACCAGATGATGTGAGCACCTTTAGAAGCTATGAATATAGTGGAAAGTATTATTTTTCCTACCTTAAAGAACTTAGGCTATTATGAGAGAAACAACTAAGCAGGTAATTATAATAGAGTGTAATAAGTGAAAGATAGGAGGTTTTACATTGTGATAGTTAGGTGGAGAAAAGGGTATTTAATAGAATATTTGTATGATCAAGCATGGTTTCCCAATCAATCATGGTGGTGTATAACTATGTAATCCTGATGACTCAGGAGGCTGTGGCAGGAGGATTGCAGGTTTGAGGCCAGCTTATGTAACTTAGGGAGAACTTGTCTCAAGATAAATAAAAAATGGTGGGGATATAGCTCAGTGATATCAGCAGTTGTTTTAAATGTATTAGGCCCTGGATTCAATCCCAATACAAAAAATATGTTTCCCAGAATAGATGGTATCACAGCTGAAATCTAAATTTCTAAATTGATATTTTTAAACTTACTGTGTATCAGAATCATGCACTTGTTAAAACACATATTGCTGGAATCAATCCCCAAATTATTTGATTAGGTAGGTCTGTGATGAGACTCAAGAATTTGCTAGTTTAAACAAGTTTTCAGGTGATGCTCATGCTGCTAGTTCACTAACTGGACTTTGAAAACTGCTGACGTAAAGAATAAGAGGCATATGGGTGAAGGGTACTGTGGAAGAAAATCAAGGTAAAGGAAATTGTAGTTGTAGGCTATGTAATGTGTAAAATTCCAATGGTAAGAGAGAGGAAAGTTGGAGTAGGGGAAAAGAGAGAAATTCTGGTGAAAAGATAGATTAAAAAGATCAATGAGGTAAATTAAACAGGATTTGTGATTATTTAGATATTGAAAGTAAGAAAGATAAGACTTCTTAAGGGCTGGGGTTGTGACTCAGTGGTAGAGCATTTGCCTTGCACGTGTGAGGCACTGGGTTCAATTTTCCACCCCGAACATACATAAGTAAATAGATAAATAAATAAAATAAAAGTCCATCAATAAGTAAAACAAAGACTCCTTAAACAACACCCACATTTTGGAGGAAACCTTTTGAGTAATGTCCCAATTTTTTTTGTGTGGACAGCAGGTATGCAGTGATATCATTCATCAAGGCAGGGAATCTGGGACCAAGCTGACTTGAGTTTACTTTTGAGTTTGTTGAATCTGAGATGTCTGTACTATGACCAAATACAGATACCAGACATAAAGATCTGGAGCTCAGGAGAATGGTATGCTCTTCAGGAATAGATGTGGGAGTCATTAATATTTAGGTAGTTGGAGTCATAGAATGAATATAGTCACTGGAAAGACATGAGACAATAAGAATTCTAAGATGAGATCCTGAGGAAAACCAATTTTAAAGCAAAGTACTGATTGAAAAGTAAGCAAGATGCTAAGAGAAAAACCAGGAGAAAATAGTAACCATAGACATTAAAATGACTGTCATTTTAAGGAGGAAGTGGTCCAAAGATTTCAGCTGCTTCAGGGAGGTTGTATTGTAAAACCAGAAAATATCCCATTTGATTTGGCAACCAGGGAGTAATTGGTAATTTTTTTAAGTGGTAGAGAAAGAAGCTTTATTAGATTAGAGGAAAAGGTGATTGGGAGATGTGGGATTGAAAACAGTGAGTGTGGTTTAATGTTAAGACTTAGGCTGTTTAAGATTTACAAGTTAAGGTGATGAGAAGATCAGGAGTGTGATCAAGGCCTAAAGTGGAGGTGAAGCACACTGGACTTGAGATCAAGTGACTGATAGATTGGATTGTTGATTGAAGGCATCTACAGGAACCTTGAAGCCACTCAGAAGAATGGTAGGAATTTAGGTGCAAAGGAAGATAGAGATTCAGGTACAAAAATCAACAACAAATGACTAAAACAAGAGAAAGGATACATTAGAAGCTAGGAAACCAGTTGGAATGTTGTTGTAGTAATCCATAAAAATGATGAAAATGGGGCTGGGGTGGTGGTTCAGTGGTAGAGCACTTGCCTAGCATGTCAGAGGCACTTGGGTTCAATTCTCAGCACCACATAAATATAAATAAAAAGGTATTGTCCATCTATACCTAAAAAATAAATATATTAATAAAAGAAATGATGAACATGGCTTTAATAGAAGTGGTAGAAAAAGAGGATGGAGAGAATTAGATGGATTTGAGAAGATGTTATGATAAAATCAATAGGATAAGATGATTGAACAGTGTTAAGGGAATAAAGGTGACAGTGGAGCCAAGGATAATGAGCAGGTTTTGGATTAAGCCCTTGGATAGGGGAAACTCCTGCAAAGATAAACAAATAAGGAAGCAGGGAGCAGTTTTCTGTCTGTTTGGTATTTTGAGGGGGTTATTTGAAGTTATATTTGAATGGCTTAATATGAGGGATGTGTTAAAATATTCTGGTGGGATTGAGAGAGCCAGAAGAACAGGACGTTATACTCAGTTGCAGAAATGAGCACATAACTTCAGAGACATCTTGAGTAGATCTGGAGATTACTAGACATTAGTAACTATAATGGATGACAGTTGAAATGATGAAAATGTATGTGATCAACCAGTGAGGAGTGTGTAGAGGAAAATAACATTAAGCTGAGAGTGAAACTTTGAGAAATACCATTATCTAGGAGGAGGTAATCTATGCTAAATAATTTATAGATTTAAAGCAGTTATAATCACAGTCATAATTGGATACTTTTGCACTGAAATGCAATGACTGTATGTAAAATTCATTTGAAAAAATAAAGAATATCTTGGCAAGAAGAACCAAAACTTTTAAAAAAACTTATTTATGAGAGAAGACTAGCACATCCCGATCGTTTAGCGTTATTATAAAAGTACAATAATTAAAGCAGCATGGTTCTGTAAAATAAATCAATAGAACAAAATAAAAATCCCTGAAACAGAACCAAGCTTCTGCCTTTGTCAATAGCAGTGGGAGTACTTCTGTTCCATGACTAGCCCTTACTTTTGCTTCTGCCTCTTTCTGCACTAGCTCCTCACTGGGAGAGGTTATTAATCAGAACCCAGGATATTTGCTGGACAGTGCCTCTGTTTCTTTTATCTTACTACTTCCGATTCTGCCTACTTCCATATGGTAGGTTTATCTGAGTCTGCAACTGGGTGAGCTGGATATGTGAATTAGGGCAGCACTTGCATTGCAGATCTTAGCAATGCAGCTAGAAAAAGGAAGCCTTGCTCAGACCTTTAAGTCAAAGCCTTATTCTTCAATTCATGGCTTCTCAGAGTTCTACAATAGGGGTTAGTGGACACTGACTAAGCTGTTATATAAGTGATACTTCAATTTTCATTTCACTACTATTCTTTTTTGTTGTTCACTACTATTCTTTATAGTTTTCTCAGTTAACACCCAAATGGAAGGAATGAGTAAGGAAAACCAGGTTTCCTATAGTCCTGGATTAATACCCACATGATAGCATTGAAATCTTGACTCTTACCTTTAACACTGAGTATATATAAAAGAATCATATTAGAAAAAGCTAGTACTTCAGTGGAAGAAAGGAAAAGTTGATGAATAAATGGTTTTAGGATGAGTCATTATCATTTGGGGAAAAATAAAATTAGATTGCTGTCTATTACCACATGCTAAAGTAAATTACAGGTGGATTAAAGGTAAGAAAACTAAAAGAAAACGTAAGTGAACATTTATCTGGACTCAGGGTGAGATAGCCTTTTTGACTTTAAAGGCAAAAGAGCAGATATACATTTTTTTTCCTTTTTGTTACCAGGGATTTAACTCAGGGGCATTCAACCACTGAGCCACATCCCCAGACCTATTTTGTATTTTATTGAGAGATAGGGACTCACTGAGTTGCTTCCTGCCTCACTGTTGCTAAGGCTGGTTTTGAACTTCTGATCCTCCAGCCTCAGCCTCCTGAGCTGTTGGGATAATAGGTGTGCACTATCATGCCCGGTGAAATACATAAAATATTGTTACTATATGAAATGTTCTTACAAAATAAGTGACTATTGTAAAAGTGAAAATAAGTGAAGTATGTAGGCAGGAAATGTATAAAAGGATAAATATAAATATCGAATAGAACATGAAGGAATTTGGGGGTCACTAATAATTTATTGCGCTGGGGATGTGGCTCAAGTGGTAGTGCGCTCACCTGACATGCGCGGGGTGCTGGGTTCGATCCTCAGCACCACATAAAAATAAAATAAAGATGTAAATAAAAATAAACAAAGATGTAAAATAAAATAAATAGAGAACTAAAAAATAAATATTAAAAATTCTCTCTCTAAAAAAATAATATATTGAAAATCGGTGAATAAAACCAATGTAGTCCCTGTCCTCATATACAGTCATTATACAGTCTATGTTGTAAAGGCAGGTAATAAGCATGAAAACAAGTACAGATATGTATACTTTGGGAATAAGTGTGGCAGAAGGGAATAATGGGTCTCTCTCTCTCTCTCTCTCTCTCTCTCTCTCTCTCTCTCTCTATATATATATATATATATATATATATATATTTTTTTTTTTTTTTTTTGAGGTAGTGCCATTTAATATGTGACCTGAGGCCTGAGAGTGAGCTAGTGCAGCATCAGTGAGAAAAGTATCAGAGGAAGGAGTGAACATTTCAAGGAAAAGGAATAGCAAGGCTAAACACCCTGAAGCAAGAATGTATTTAGCCATATCAAAGGAGAGAGGCATCCAGGTAAGGCAGTATAAGCCTGTAATCCCAGAGGCTTTGGAGGCTGAGGCAGGAGGATCATGAGTTCAAAGCCAGCCTCAGTAATTTAGTGAGGCCCTAAGCAACTTAGCAAGACCCTGTCTCAAAATAAAATAGGGTGGGGATGTGGCTCAGGGGTTAAGTACCCTTGGGTTCAATCCCTGGTACCAAAAAACAACCAACCAACCGACTGACCAACCAAACAAACAAAACAAAACTCTAAAACAAACAAAATCAACCTAAAACAAACAAACAAAAACCAGTGAGGTAGTTAGTATGGCTTGACAGAAAAAAAGGTTGGAAATTAAAAGTGGAATGACAGAGGGGAGTAGATTATGTTGGGCTTTATAGACAATTGTAGGGGTTTCAAGTGGATTGGCAAGATATCAAGGATTGTGACATGATGATCTGACTTACATTTTAGTGTGATCAATCTGTTTGTTTTTGATGGTGCTGATGCTTGAACCTAGGGTCTCAGCCATGGCAAATACTTTATCACTTAGCCCCAGCTCTAGCCCCTAACATTATCAGCCTAGTTTTTGTGTTGAGAAGAGACTAAGAAAGCATGGAGGTATGTATAAATAATGCAGTAATCCTGTGAGAAATGATGGTAGCTTGGACCAGGATGGGATGATTAGAAGTGGTGAACAGTGGTTAGATTCTGGATATATTTTAAAGATCCAGTAGGACTGGTGGATGGTCAAGATGTAGGTAGAAAAACAAAGAACAGTGAAAGATAGTTTCAAGGTTTTGGTCTAAACCCGTAGAAAAATAGTTGGCATTTAATGAAATGGAAAGATTTAAAGCAGCAGGTCATGCATGGAAGATAGAGTTTCACTTTGGGGCATGTGAAGTTTCAGGTATCAGATATTCAGATGCACATATCCAGAAGGTAGTTGGCTATTCAAGTGTAGAAATTAAAGGAGACATGTGGACTGAGTATAAATATTTGAGAGTCATCACCATGTAATTGATCTTTAAAGTCATATTACATATGAAATCAATCAAGGAGTGAGTTCTACAGTAAAGAGCAACGAAGAGGATTGTATTAATCTAGGTAAGAGATGACAGCCACTCAGATCAGCCTCATAGAGTGAAAAGAGTAAGAAATACTCTAATTCTGGATGTATTTTACAAGAAGAGGCAATTGGCTTCTTTAGTTTGTTTGTTTTTGTTGCAGTCCTAGGGATAGAACCCAGGCAGTTAGACGTTGAATTGAGATTTCTAGGTAGCTTTTTGTTTATTTTTTCCTTTTTAGTAGTTTCTATATTTTAGTAATTAATACTTGTATGTTTTACACATTGCAGATATCTTTTCTGAGTTTATTAACCACCTGTTAACTTTAATTGCAGTATCATTTCTTGAATAGAAGTCCTTGATTTGATGTGATCAAATCCATGAATTTTTAGGCCTTATGGTTTGTGCTTTCAGAGGTTTGTTTATGAGGTCCTTCCCCACACTTGGCCACAAAAATATTGTGTTGCATTATTTTTTATTAACTTTGTAATTTTCTTTTTTCAAATTCAGATCTTTAATCAGGCCAGAGTTTATTTTTCTATGTTCAGTTAGCTGAGGATCTGTTTTACATTTTTTTTAGCAAATTTTCTCAATACCATCTTTTAAACAATTCAGCTCTTTCCCCTTAGAATTGTTTTGCCACATTTATTGTTTGCTTAGTTTCTCTAAATATATGGATCAGACTTTAAGCTGTTTATTCTGTAGCATTTGTCTATTATTCTATTCTTGCAATAATATACTAATTTTATTGTAGTTTTGAAATTTGCCTTAATGTTTAAGGATAGGTCTCCTATATTGAATTTAGGTTTTTGCTCTTGTTCCATATAAATTTTAGAGTAAGTTTATCAATTTGCTTAGTTGAGCCCAACTATAATTTTTTTTTTTTGGTACCAGGGATTGAATGTAGTTGAACGTAGGGATACTCGACCACTGAACCACCTCCTCAGCCCCATTTTCTATTTTATTTAGAGATAAGGTCTCACTGAGTTGTTTAGCATCTCGCCAATGTTGAGGCTGGCTTTGAACTCATGATTCTCCTGCCTCAACCTCCTGAGCTGCTAGGATTACTGGCGTGCACCACTGTGCCTGGCTCTAACTATAATTTTGATGAACATTGTTTTGAATGTCTCATAATAATAAAATATGACACATTAAAAATTGGGCATTCCTCATTCTACCACATGTTAACCAATCCTGTAACTCACAATACAGACAACAAAGTAAGATTTAATAAGGGCTCTAATACACAAACTGCTCATGTCAGAATTCTGAAGTAATTATTCCAACTTTTCAAAAGTAGTATGGTTAACCTCATAACTAGGTCTTTTTTTTCTAGTTCAAGGAAGCTGTATTGAATATAGGAGAAATTCTATACCTCCTGGAGTATGCACTATAATACTCTTAGAATAAATTATCTTTGGCCCGGCATGGTAGCACATGCCTATAATCCCAGCAGCTCGGGAGGCTGAGGCAAGAGGATCGCAAGTTCAAAGCCAGCATCAACAAATTAGTAAGGCCCTATGTAACTTAGCAAGACCCTGTCTCAAAATTAAACAAATAAATAAAAAGGGCTGGCAGTGTGGCTCAGTGGTTAAGTGCCTCTGGGATCAATCCCTGTTTTTTTTTTTTTTTAAAGAATAAATTATCTTGGAAGTACAAGAAGGTACAAATTCCAAACTTACTAGAACCTATGTCATTTAAGATGCTTGTTGATTAGGATATGCCTGGTATCATTATCTTGGAAAAATCACTTTATAGAGTTAGTCTTCAAAGTGGTTTTAGAATTTTCCTTCCACTGGAGGACTATTTCTGTTAGTTATGATGACTAAATATTTAAACAGATTTATCTCCCTCTTCCAAAAAGTACCCATAGCAAACAGAAAAAAAATTTAGATGCATTCCCTTAGACTTAGGATTAAGTCAAGAATGACCACCACCATAACTAGTATTAGAGATAATGGAAAACACAAATGGTGAGGGAGAAAAAAAGAGTCTTGAAAAAGAAAAAAAACAAAAGAAGTTCTAACACTTACTAGCGTAATTATCAAGAGACAACATATGCTGTGGTGGGGGTGGATCTTGCCTGTAATCCCAGTGATTTTGGATGCTGAGACAGCAGGATTGCAAGTTCTAGGCCAGCCTTGGCAATTTAGTGAGACCTTGCCTCAAAAAATAACGAAAGGGTTGTGGGTGTAACTTGGTGGTGGAGTGCCCCAGGTTTAATTCCCAGTATCAAAGCAAACAATCAAATCTATACATCCTTAAATATACAATATAACATTACTGACCCCCCCCCAAATGCTGAAAATAGCCAGAAAAAATCACCTATAAAGGAACAGAGATAAAAATTAGAACAGATTTCTTATCAGAAAACAGAAGCCAGAAGACAATTGTATATTTTTAAAGTTCTGAAATAAAAACACTGAATTCTAGGGGCTGGGGTTGTGGCTCAGTGGTAGAGCACTTGCCTAGCATGCTTGAGGCACTGGGTTCGATCCTCAGCACCACGTAAAGTAAAATAAGGATATTGTCTTCAGTTAAAATTAAAAACATAAGTATTTTTTAAAAAACACTGAATTCTGTGCACAGAGTTCTATACATAGGAAAAATAAGAATAAACACATTCTCAGAAAAAAAATCTATGAGAATACATTTCCCCCAGACCGATATTAAAAGCAATGTCAAAAGTGTTTTAGGGGGGCAGCTGGGATTGTGGCTCAGTGATAGAGCGCTCACCTAGCACGGGCGGGACCCGGGTTTGATCCTCAGCACCACATAAAAATAAATGCATTGTGTTGTGTCCATCTACACCTAAAAAATAAATACTAAAAAAAAGTGTTTTAGGAAGAAGTGACACAACAAAGCAGGATGCATACAATGAAATGATGAGAGTTGGAAATAGAATAAACAAAGGTAAAACTCAAATTAATTGTATTGATTGTTCTAAAAGAAAATAATAAATATCAGCAATGTATATTCAAAAGTAAAGCGTATGACCAAAAATAGAATAGATGAAAGGGATATGATTGTATACAGTATAATATGAATTGAAACTGGATTCTTGGGCTGGGGATGTGGCTCAAGCGGTAGCGCACTCACCTGGCATGCGTGAGGCCTGGGTTCGATCCTCAGCACCATATACAAACAAAGATGTTGTGTCCGCCGAAAACTAAAAAATAAATGTTAAAAAAAATAAAAGAAACTGAATTCTTACTAATAGATGTTGTAATATATTGTTAACTGTAGAGCAACTTGTAAATTTTTTTGAAAGATCTATGAAGAATAAATCAGTGGTAGAAATAAAATTGAATCATCTAAAATGATCATTTAATGCAAAAATATGCTGAAAAAGAGGGTAACAAAGAACAAATGGAAAAATAGAAAAAAAATGAATTGCTATGATTGATTTTGTTCGAACCACAAAAATTATCATATAAACTTTAGACAATCTAAACACACCAATGAAAAGACATTGCCATATTGAATTAAAAGACCCGACTATATATTATTTAAAAGGAAATTGCTTTAAATATAAAAACATAAGAATTTAAAAATATGAAATATGTAAACATTAACACAGCTATACTACTATTAGGAAAGTAGATTTCAGATTAAGGAAATTCCTGTGTCTAGAGTTATCAGATAATAAATCAATTGGTTTTCAAAAAGAAAACAAAACAAAATCACAAAATTTTTGGTACTGGGGTTTGAACCCAGGGTGCTTAACCACTGAGTCACATCTCTAGCCCTTTTTATTTTTTATTTAGAAATAGAGTCTCACTAAGTTGCTTAGGGCTTTGCTGAGGCTATCCTCTAACTTGTGATCCACATGCCTCAGCCTCCCATGTCTCTGGGATTATAGGCATGCTTGTACTTACCATTAATAGAAGTCTTTATTTCTTTATATGACTTCAAGTTAGTAATGTTCTTTCAACCTCAGGATCTCCCTGTAACATTTCTTGTAGGACAGATCTAATGGTAAGGAACTTCCTCAGCTTTTAAATGTGTAAGCTATTGATTTTCCTTCTTACTGATCTTCATGGTCTTGGATGGAAAATTAATGGTTAATCTTGGGCTGGAGATGTAGCTCAGTAGTAGAATACTTGTCTAAAATGTGTAAGACTCTGGGTTAGATCCCTAGTACAGTAAAACAAGCAGACACAAAGCAACTGTTAATTTTATTTGAGGATCTCCTTCATGGGATAGATCTTTTGTCACTTTCAAGATTCTCCCTTTTTATTTTTCTACAGTTTGATTGTAATTAGCCTTGGTGTAGGTGTCTTTTAGTTTATCCTACTTGGACTTAGTTGATTTAGATTTTTTTATCAAATTTGGGGAAATTCTAGCCATTATATCTTCAGATATTTTTCCCCTTTTGTTTTTTTGACTCTTATAATGTATACATTAATCTGGCTAATGTCCCACAGATTCCTTATTTTCTATTCACTTCTTTTTATTAATTTTTCCTTCTTGCTCCTTACACAGAACACTTTTTTTCCATTTTATTCTCATCAAATTCACACAATTCTGTTTTTTGCCTATTCAAATCTGCCATTGAACCCCTGCAGTGAAATTTTAATTTTATTTGTTCTGTTCCCTCCCTCCCTCTCTTCTTTGCTTCCTTCCTTCCTTCTTTTTTTTTTTTTTTGTGTGTGTGTGTGAGAGAGAGAGAGAGAGAGAGAGAGAGAGAGAGAGAGAGAGAGAGAGATTTTTTTAATATTTATTTTATTTTTCGGCGGACACAACATCTTTGTATGTGATGCTGAGGATCAAACCCGGGCTGCACGCATGCCAGGCGAGCGCGCCACCGCTTGAGCCACATCCCCAGCCCCCTTCTTTTTTTTTTTTTTACTTTCTTCTTTTTATGGTACTAGGGAACTCAGAGGCACTTAACCAGTGAGGCACATCCCCAGCCCTTTTTAATTGTTTTTATTTTGATACAGAGTCTCATTAAATTACTGAGGCTGGCTTTGAAATTTTGATCCTCCTGCCTTAGCCTTCAGAGTAGCTGGAATTACAGGAGTGTCATGACCCCTGGCTCATTTATAATTTTCAATTCTGGAAATTCATTTTTATCTCTATATTTCCTTATTGATGTTATAATTTTGCACATTCATAGCTTTTAAAAAGTTTTAAAATTGTTTTTAGCCAACCTGTAATCCCAGTGGCTCAGGGGGTTGAGGCAAGAGGATTGCAAGTTTGAGGCTAGCCTCAGCAATTTAGGAAGGCCCTGTCTTAAAATAAAAATGGTCTAGGGATGTGATTCAATGGTTAAGCATTCCTGGGTTCAATCCCTGGTACCTGGTGCCTTTACTTTTATCCATATTTTGCTTTACCTGTGTGTGTGTGTGTGTGTGTGTGTGTGTGTGTGTGTGTGTAACTTATATACTGTATATATTAATGTGTGTGTGTATATATATATATTTTTTTGGTACCAAGAACTGAACCCAGGGTACTTGTGAGCCACATCCCCAGACCTCTTTCTTTCTTTCTTTCTTTCTTCCTTCCTTCCTTCCTTCCTTCCTTCCTTCCTTTCTTCTTTCTTTCTTTCTTCTTTCTTTCTTTCTTTCTTTCTTTCTTTCTTTCTTTCTTTCTTTCTTTCTTTCTTTCTTTTTTGGTGGTGGTTCTGGGGATTGAACTCAGGGCCTTGTTAATGCTAAACAAGCACTCTACCAAATAAGCTATATCCCCAGCTCCAGCCCTTTTTATATTTTATTTTGAGACAGGGTCTCTTTAAGTTGCTTAGGGCCTTACTAAGCTGCTGAGGCTGACTTATGATTTACAATCTCCTGCCTCAGCCTTCCAATCCAATGGGATTACAGGCATTCACCAGTATACCTGGCTCTTTGTATTTATTTAAACAGCTGAAGCATTTATTTCAGTGGACTGGTGGGAACAGAAGTCAGATTAAATGGATGAAAGAGTAAAAAGGAGGTGTGGACATGAAAATTGGGAGTTTCAACAGCTTTTATGGGAGCCTTATCTTTGAATGCTCTGAAGAAAATGGGATTTTGTAGTTGGAGAGGAATGTGGGATCCAGGGAAGATTTTTAAATAGGATATTCTAGTGCTGAATTATTCAATACCATAGCCATTAGTCACATGGGACTATTCAAATCTAAATTAATTAAAATTAAACTAAATTAAAAAATCAGGTTCTTAATTGCACTAACCACACATGGCTATTATATTTTATAGCACTGCAAGCCTCTCTGATTGGCACCAAACTTCTATTTATTTTCTCTGGTTGCAAATGATAAGACATCTCTGCTCTCATCAAATATTAATTCCTCTCATTCATGCTCTGGATGCCATACCCTCTCCATTTTTTAATTACTTTAATCTTTTTGCTATTGTGTATGTGTGTGTGTGTCTGTCTCTAACTCCCCTAATAGTCAGTCTTTCTCTCTTGGCTGGATCATTGCCATTAGCATACAAACATGCCTGGTACAGTGAGAGAGGTTTGCATATTTTTACAGTTGATAAAAGTTCTCTTCTGGTGGCTTCAGTTTTCTGATTCATGTCTGAGGCAAGGCCATCAGTGCTGTGGCTATGGCTATATTGGGGTGGGAGGAATGAAGCAAAAGAAAAATATATAAAATTACTGACTTAGAGTGTAGAAAAGCAAGCTTTTATTTTTTTATTATTTATTGACACAATAATTGTACATATTTATGGGGTACAATGTGTTACTTTGATACATATAGATATTATGTGATGGTTGAATCAGTGTAATTAGCATATACATCACTTCAAATATTCATAATTTCTTTGTGATGAGAGCATTCAAAATCCACTCTTCTAGCTATTTTGAACTGTTTGTTACATTATTATGCGAAGTTACAATTAGATAGGAGGAATAAATTCTGATGTTCTATTACACAGTAGAGTGACCATAATTAAAACAAGCTTTTAGGGCTTGGGGTGTAGCTCAGCAGCAGAACCCTTGCCTGGCATGCTCAAGGGTGACCATAATTAAAACAAGCTTTTTTGAGAAACAGAATAAGACTGCCAAACAGTGTAGAGGACCCATTTGAGGTTTCATATAATGAATTCCAAGTCAAACCAATCTTCTTGTTTATTTTTTGTATCTTTGTTTTTTATGTTTTAATTTTTGAAATGGCAAAGATTTTTAAAAAGTATACTACTAAGTGTTACTGGGGATTCAGTATAATGTATATTACTGTGAGGATTTAAATTGTGTAACCTTTCAGAAGAGAAATTTGGCAATGTAAATCAAGATTGCTACACGTTTTTATTCTTTTTGACTCATTAATTCCACATTTAGAAATTAATTCTAAGGAAATAGTCATAGATATTTTTAAAGTCTCATGTGCAAGGCTGTGTCTTATAGCATTATCCATAATAACAAAAAAGTGGATGTACACCAAATGCCCAGGAAGATACAAATATCTTTAATGGGCAGGGTTATATAGTCATTAAAATCATGTTTTGATATAGTTTAATAATATTGAAAGTGCTAATGATATAAAGTTAAATAAAAGTCATGCTGTGTATTAAAATGATTCTAATTTTCTAAAATGAGAGAATGTAAATATGTATCCATACATATGTATATCCCCACATACATTTATTTATTTATTTTTTTACTTTTTTACTTTTTTGTGGTGCTGAGGATTAAACCCAGGGCCTTGTGCATGTGAGGCAAGCACTCTACCAACCGAGCTATATCCCCAGCCCCATATATTTATTCATATGTAGCAAAATGCAGTTTAATCTAAGAGAGTACTGATTTCTAAATAATTGGATTATAGTGATTTTAATGTTCTTTTTATACATTTCATAGATTCTGCAATATTCAGCATTGAACATGTTTTATTTGTATATATTTTTAAAAATTTATTTTTAATCATAGAAGTAATACATGAATGCATTCTCATTATAAAATATTCAGATAGCACAGATAAACAAAATTCCCCATGGCTGTACTGTCAACCTCAGCTCTCTTCCTAGAGGTAGCCCATATTACTAGTTTTGTTTGTTTCCTTGTAAATATTTTTTCTCTGTATTTATACACACTTATATTTACATGTATTACTTAACAACAATAGTTATTTGTTACTATTATTTTAGACAAAAAGAGATGGGTAGAGAAAGATACATTAGTGAAAGGGACCACAGGGGCATGTCCAATTAATAAGTGGTATACAGATGGTCAAAATAGAAGGGAGTGATCTAAGATGTCAGCTACTTCAAAGGATAAAGATAATGTATGAATGCCACCCTTATCTTCACCCCAACCCCTCACCCTTGGGAAGCCAGTCAGTATTCATCTAGGGGGCCAACTTGACAGGTTGGCTTTGAAAATTATTTTAAGATAATGAATCTAGAAGGTCCTGTTGTAGACTGGGAGGCAGTCCAGTGTGGTAAATGTCAGAAGGAACTGTGTTGGAATTCACTATCTCTAATTCTTTCAAGTACTAACAAAACAGTAATTTGATCTACAAGAACACCATAGCTGTAGCAGTTACTCTAATATAGTCAGACCCACAGTATCTCATTGGCTCACACGTTTTAGACATATTTTCTTGAGAAGGATGCTTGACATTACTGCAAGTGGATCATAAGTATCATATGGTTATTTTTCTCAACATTTTACACATTAAATGAAAAAGTAACTCAGGGCAGAAAAAGGGATGATGTCAGTTTTGGGAACTTCAGTGAAGATGAGAGATGTCAGACATTGCCAATTTCATTCATTCAGCTGTCAAAGCTGTATTCCAAGAGCAGGTCCCTAACAGCAATGGGAGACAAATTTAATAGGCAGAAGTGAAGAAGAAAAAGAGCCTGGTTTAGGATAAGAGGGTATCAGGAAATAAGTAAGGAAGTTAACTTCTGAGATGCTTCTGGGGATACCATCAGGGTGTGAAACCTTTGCATTTTTGAGGGTTTTTGTTAGCATATTGGTTTGGCTTAAGCTTTGAGGCATGAGGTCAGGACAGACATATAGGCCTCTAAATTATTTATTGACTCTTCTAGTATGGAAGTTGTTGGAGATTGTGTTTGCTACTGCTGCTATAAGGAAATATTACAAAATGGGTGATATAAATAAAATGGATTTACTGTCTGAATGTTTTGGAAGCTAGAAAATCAAAATCAAGGTATTGGTGGTTTTGTTTCCTTTGGGGCTGTGAGGGAAAGCTGTATTTCAGTCCTCTCTGGATTTTTGCAGAAGATCATTTTTCCCGTGTCCCTTCACATTATTTCCTTCTATTGGTCTCTGTATGCAAAGTTCCTCTTTTTTTTTTTTTTTTTGTAAAGACATTAGTCTTATAGGACTAGGACCTACCCTAATGACCTCATTTAAAATAAATTACTCCTTTAAAGACTCTTTTCCAAATGAGGTCAAATTCTGAGCTACTAGGAGTTAAGACTTCAACATTTTTTTTTTTTTGATGGGGACTCAATTCAACCCACACCAGTTATGACAAGAACAATTCTGATGGAGTGGTACAAAAAGAAGCTAGATTGTAGAGGATTAAGGAATGAACAGGAAATGAGAATAATAAATATTGACAAAACTTTAAAAAAGCTTAGCTGTGAAGGAAGATAGGGTGGAGAAAGGGGTCACAGAAGAAAAGGGGGTCACAGTAGAAAAGGGGGTCACAGAAGAAAGATGAGACTTGAGCATGGTTTAAGTGGGGAGAGGAACCTGCAAAGTAGAGGTTGAAGATCCAGGTGGGAGAGGGAATCTGAGTGTGAAAAGTGAGATTAAGAACTCTCATGGAGTTGGAGGAGGGCATTTCTCTCCTTGAGCCTGGAGAGCTTGATGGATATGAATATAGATATGTTGGGGATGGGAAATGGGAGTATGAGGCAATAGAGCCTTTATAGAGTGGTGGTTAAGGGCAGGTTTCAGGAACCACACTGAATAATTTCAAATTTCAGCTATGATGTCTGATCTTTGGAAATTGATTAATAGCCACAAGCTTCAATTATTTCACCAAAACAATGGAATTAATAATCATATTTAGGCTGGGCTTGGTGGTACATGACTGTAATCTCAGCAGCTTGAGAGGTTGAGGCAGGAGGATCCCAAGTTCAAAACCAGTCTCAGCAATTTAGCAAGGTCCTAAGCAACTTAGTGAGACTGTCTTAAAACATAAAAAAGACTGGCAGTGGGTCTTTCTAACCTACATGTGCCTCAATTGTTCTTGTGGTTTTTGCCTTTATAAACTCTGCACTTTCAAAATTCAGGTGCTGGGGAGTTCTTTGAGGCACTAGCTTGCTCCCAGCTGCTTGCCTGGCATGCTCATAAAAGACCTTTTTTTCCATTAAAAAAAAAAAAAAAAGATTGGGATCTGACTCAGTGGGTAAGTGCCCTTAGGTTCAAACCCCAATACCAAAATCATCATCATCATCATCATCATCATCATCATCATCATCATCATCTCAGGGATTTTGTGAAGATTGAGTTGTTATGTTTCAACTTTGTCAGTTGTTTTCTTTAAAACAAGTCCATTATTCAATCAGTCATGTGGCACATGCCTGTAATCCCAGACACTCAGGAGGCTGAAATAGGAGGTTCACAGTTTAAAGGCCAGCCTTGGCAATTTACCAAGGCCCAAAACAACTTAGAGAGACCCTAGTTAAAAAAAATAAAAAGGGCTGGGGATGTGGTTCAGTGGTTAAGCACCCCTTAGTTCAATCCCTGGTACCAAAATAATTAGCTAACTAACTAAATATCCATTATTAATAGTTCTTTACTGAGGACCAAATCCTATCTACCAATGGTTCACTGTGTCCAGTAGTATTTTTGAGTGTTTCAACTTACTTACCCTTCCCTTTCCTGTGCCAGAAGGGTGATTTTGATTTGTATTTTCTTAATGGTTGATGGTGATGAATACCATTCATATGCCTTTCATATGCATATTTGTCTTTTTTTTTTCTTTTGGTATGAGAATTGAATCCAGGGGCATTTAACCACTGAGCCACATTCCTAGTCCTTTTTTCAAACTTTATTTAGAGTCTGGGTCTTGCTAAGTTGCTGAAGCTGACTTTGATCTTGCAATCCTCCTGCTTCAGCCTCCAGAACCACTGGGATTATAGTCATGAACTACTGCACCTGGCATATTTGTCATTCTTACGTTATCTTTTTTTTTTTTTTTTTGTGGTACTGGTTGTTGCAAAAACCCAGGGCCTTGCATGTGCAAGGTAAGCACTCTATCACTGAGCTACATTCCTAGGCCTTATATCATCTATAATGAAGTGTCTGTTTAAATTTTTGCTCATTTTAAATTGGGTGGTTTGTTTTCATTCTGTTAAGTTTTAAGTTACTTATCATTTTATTGTCTAAAAACAAATAACCCAATTAAGAGTGAGGAAAGGATTTGAATAGACATTTCTCCAAAGAAGATAATAAAAATGGCCAATAAGCACAAGAGACAATGCTCAACATCATTAGCTGTCAGAAAAAAGAAAATCAAAATTGCAATAAGATAACATTTCTCATTTACCAGGATGGCTAAAGTAAAATTATGAAAAAAAGACAATAATTATTTTTTAATGAGGATGTAGAGAAATTGGCACCATAATAGTGCTGTTTGTTGGAATATAAAATGATGCAGCTGCTTTGGAAAGCAGTTTGGCAATTCCTCAAATGGTTAAGCATATTGTTACTATATAAGTCAGTAATTTTGCCACAAGGTTTTCATCCAAGAGAAATGAAATTACAGGTTCACTCAAAAAATGTACACAAATGGTGATAGCAGTATTATTTATGGGGGTGCTGAGGGTTGAATCCAGGGCTTCCTGTATGCTAGGCATGTCTTCTACTAATGAGTTACAACTGCAGTCATTTTTACTTTTTATTTTGAGACAGGGTCTCACTGAATTGCTGAGGCTGCCCTCAAACATATATTCCTCCTGTCTCAGCCTCTTGAGAAGCTGGGATTATAGGTGTGCAATATCAGGGCCAGCTTGTTATTTTAATTATACATATTTATGTGTTACACTATGATAATTCACTGTATGTATTAATCTATAATGATCAAATTAGAGTAATTAGCAATGGGTGAATTATATGGCATGCAAATTCAATAAAGCTGTTAAAAACATTAATATAGGAGCAATTGGAAGTTGGGTTGGTGAAAGCGAGACTAGAAGCAAAGAGACTTGTTAGGTTTTGTAATAGTCAAATTGAGAAAATAGGGCAGGAAATGGAAAGAAGAGAGGTGGCTATAACACATTGCAGAGGCAGACTCAATAAGACATGCTATTTGGTTGGTATTTTGTTAGATGTTGAATGTATGAAGGTTTAAGTAGGAGGCAAGGAAGACTAAAGTTTTTTTTTTTCTGGTTAACTAAGAAAGTTATGATGTTATTTCTAGACATTGGAGGTGCAATTTGCAGAAAAAAGGTTGTAAGATCATATGAGTTCATAACATTTTTTTTTTGGTGCTGGGGATTATGGTAAGCAACTGCTTTTACTACTGAGCTACACTACCAGCACTTTTTTTTTTTTTTTTTTGTACTGGGGATCAAACTCAGGGAAACTTTACCATTGATGTACATTCCCAGTCCTTTTTAGTTTAGTTTTGTTTTGTTTTAAATTTTGAAACAAGGTCTCTCTTAATTGCCCAGACAGACTTTAAACTTGTGGTTCTCCTGCCTCAGATTCCTGAATATTTGAGACTACAGATGTGCAGCACTGCACCTGGTTCATTTTCAGTTTTTGACATGATATCAATACAATCATCAAATCATTACCAGTATTTCTTTGAGAAATTGGGGTTGGAGCTTGGTAATAAGAAAGGTCTAGCTAGTTGTAGAATTTAAATTTTATGAAAACATAGATCACAGTTTATGTCAGAAATTTATCTGAAAGCATCCATAGAGATTATGGGGGGAAAAAAGGGAGAAGAGGGATAGAGTTGGAGTTTCATGGAAACAGGTGCATTTAGGAGGTAGCAGCAGGAAGAATAGACCTAAACAGAACCCAAAAAGCAGGTATACTACAAGCATAGAGATAAAGTAAGGATATTTTATAAGAGAATTAGACTAGGGCCTTTAAAGAAATGGAGAGTTGAAGAGAACTGTTGAGGGTTTCCAACAAGGAAGAAAAATAAAGTCATGAAAAAATGGATATTGTTATGGAAATGATGGAGAAATATTTTAAAAGGTCCTGTGACTCATCCACAACAGCCTTTTGGGGAGACATTAAAATTGAGAGAAATTTCTGATCTGGTCCCCTATTTATTCTTCCTAGGTGAGGTGCTTACTTACCAGTGGAACGTTCCAGAGAGATCTGGCCCTGGACCCAATGATTCTGCTTGTGTTTCCTGGATATATTATTCTGCAGTAGATCCCATAAAGGTAAAAACAAGATTGGCTGACTAGAGGTGGGTCTTAGAAATGGGGAATTGCCTTTGAAAATGAAGTCACTTGGCTGGGGTTGTAGCTCAGTGGCAGAGCATTCACCTAGCAAGACATGAATTCAGTCCCCAGTTACTGCAAAAGCAACTTCAAAAGAAGCTGTTAAATAGGTGTAGTAATAAGCCCAGGCCTAAAATTCTAGAGCCTAGGATTTTGGATTTTCCTCAAATGTTGGGTTTACTTTAAAAATCAGGTGAAGGGAAAAGGCAGTTCCAGCTATTTGTCCTGAGGAATTTCTTCTTGCCTTTTCTTTTGGATCCTGTAAGGCAATATGCTCTCATTCACAAAACCTGACGATGCTTGCCAGGAGATTCTAGTCAAATATTTAGCTCTAGCTTTCTTTGAAGTTACTTTTAGAAAAGTCATTCTGTCTCTATTTCCTCATCTGGAAAATGGGTTTTTCTGTCTACCCACTCACTCATAGCAAGCCATCAGCAATCATTTATTGTCTGCTACATTTTGGACGTTTTACTTGGTGCTTTGGATGATAAAAAAATGTAAGATATAATTCCCCACCTTCGAAGAACATGGCCTAGCTGAGCAAGAGGAAGTGAAGAAGGCATTACAATAGAGGTACTTGTGCTCTGGCCCTTGAAAGCTGAATAAAATCATGTCATCAGACAAGGAATGTGTTGGAGGGGAAGGCATTGCAGGCAGAGGAAACAGCATGTAAAGGCATTGGGTTGTGAAAGTTGCTTGGTGGATTTGAAGACCTACAAATAGGTAAAGCATAGGTTAGAGAAATAAAATAGGGTGCTTATAAATATAAGACATTATGATGAAGTTTTGAGTACAATGGGCTCACATGTAAGCCATCTCCCTGCAGAGTATGGCCACACAGGAATAACCAATAACCTGATTTTTTCTCTCTTTCCCTCTTATTCCCTTATCAGGACATGTACAGTGGCTTGGTGGGGCCTTTAGCCATCTGCCGGAAGGGTACCCTGGAGCCCAATGGAGGACGAAATGACATGGACCGTGAATTTGCCTTGTTATTTTTGATCTTTGATGAAAATCAGTCTTGGTATTTGAAGGAGAATGTGGCAACCTATGGGCCCCAAGAGCCAGGCCACATTAACCTACAGGATGAGACTTTCTTGGAGAGCAATAAAATGCATGGTCTGTAGAAAAGAGGCTACTTCTATTCCAAAGAAGTTTCCATTAATTGCTTGAGGGTATCTGATAGTCCCATCATTAAATAAGAGAGCATAATTCCAGAAGAAATGGGAAGGTTAGAAGGCAGAATGGGGATGAATTAGAAGAAATATTTCCTATTATTGTACATTTATATGCACAGAGAAGATATGTGATCTAGATGAGCTCAGGTGCCCAGAAAACAGCAAGCTAATGCTATAAGGTTGCCATGGTGACACAAGCAAATTTTAACATATTAAAGAAGGCAAGATGGACATTTGTGACCCTCTGTGTACCTTGTGAGCTAACTGCCTGGGGCCTCTTTGTTTCAAAATTCTGACTTAAGTCTCTCAATATCATGTTATTTCATTAGGTTTCTGATTTTGGAATCTGCTTTCTCAATATAGATAGATGAAGGATAGTTTGTCTTTTAGTATGTTTATTTTTTAATTTGTATTTTTGGTACTGGGAATTAAACCCAGCAGGCCTCTACCTCTGAGCTATATCCCCACCCCTTTTTATTTATTTATTTTTTTAAATTTTGAGACAGGGTCTTTATAAATTTTGTGATCTTCCTGCTTCAGCCTCCCAAGTCGCTGGAATTATAGGGGTGCACCACCATGCCTGGCTGGTCTGTTTTTAAAACAAAGTTTCAATCTACAGATGAAACAATTGGGACTGGGGGTGTAGCTCACTGCTTGCTTGGCATGCACCAGGCCCTGAGTTCAATTTCCAGCACCACAAATAAACATATAGATGAAATAATTGGAGAGAAATAATTGAGGAGAGCCTCAGGGAGTAGTGTACTGGGTTTATAATAGATATAGGAAGAACTTTTTGATTCTTGAATGGATTTGGTGAGAAAATTGTGCATCAAAGCTTTCCCTTTCTCTAGAGATAGGGGTAGCTTTTCAAAAACAGGAGAAAGTCTCAAATAAGAAGGAAAGCTTAAGTGCAGTGGAATGTATGAAGTGATCTCTCACCACCCCATCTAGCCCAAGATTTCTTTGATCTGAGAATGAGGTGCAGCTTTAATAACGACTCTAATGGAACTCAAAAGGAGTATCTCATTGTCCCACAGATTTTAGCTATTTCCTCTTGATGGAGAGATGAGTGATTCACATTAGATCAGATGATTCACAAACTTCACAAAGTGAACTTTTTAGTTCTCTCAAATCAGAGAAATAAATGGTCCAGGGCAAAAAGTGAATGAGGGCAAGTTTAGGTCCTGCTAATAGCAGGAGTTTGTCTAATGCCCACTTTCATCTGTTTGTTTATATGTCAATTCATCTAAACTCTTCAGATCAATCTACCTAGCAGGTATTTTTGAGCAATTTCTGAGTGCTGGCATTAGAAATATAAAGATAAATGGTGTTGGGGTCCAAGGACACAAATACATAATATTCTTCCCTTCCATTCTGGATTTTTGAACTGAGAAAGAGAGATATTGAAGATTGCATGTAAGCTTTATTACTGAGAAGGTTAATTAGAAAAATGAATTTAGTTCTACACTTAAGTGTGCCTGCTGATACTCCTCTTGCAATAGACAGATTTTTCTACCTTGTCATTGGCATAGATGGACAACAATAGCTCTCCCTCTTGACAGAGGCAGAATCTTACCAACAATGAGACAGTGAATCAATTTGCACCCTTTTCTGTGATCAGACTGATCAGAGAAAGAAAAGATCTAGAAGGGTCCTACTTGAGCTTGCTTAGTCCCTTCTGCCAAATTCAGTTTGGTGGGGGTATACAAAGAGATAGACTATAAATAATCCTTCCATTATTTTCCCTCTTGAGGAGTAAAATAGAAATTACCTTCCCTCAGTGAGAACATAAGAAGTGGGAGGAAATTGTTCTGGGCAAAGTCCTGCCAGTGTGAATTATATAGCAATGAGTAGTTTGTGAGTGCAGCGTAGGACATGGCCTGGGAAGAAAGAGATGATAAGGCCCATGTATTAATATCATTACTAATTACATGAAAATGACAAATTAAAAAATCGTTTGTTGTAGGCCAAGGTAGCTTGCTGGTTGTTCTGAAAAAAAAATATGTATATATAAGGAACCTATAATACTAGTTAGTATATGCAATTATTTCTTGCTTACTGGTAACCTAAGTCTAGTTGAAAATGTAAGCTTCTATAATTTAAAAGATTGGCAAACCTAGAAGACAGCTTTTATCAAGTTCCAATGAGATTAAAAATAGTACTGGTGGAGTTTGGAGGTGGAAAGAATGAACAGTATGGAGAGAAGTTAGGAGGTCAGGAAAGTTTTCTTGAGGGAAAACATGGAGGTTGAGCTTATGGGAGGGAAGTTCAGAAATATAAAATCACAAAGCACATACATCGATCATATGGGGGATGGAGAAGAAATGACCCTAATTGGAAAAAATGTGTTGAGTAGTGGTAGATAAGTCTGGCAAGGTACTCTGAAGTTGGACTTTGAAAGATCTTTTAGCTGGACTATGGAGCAATAGGCTTGCTTTTTTGGGAAAGGGGGAACTACTAAAATATTTTACATAGCAGAATGACATGAACAAATTAACTATTTAGAGAGATAACAACAATGTGGAAAATAAATTAAGGGGAGGTATATGGGATAGAAATGAGGAAAGCAAGGAGCCTGTTGCTATTATCTGAGATGATAAGGACCAGACCTAGGACAATGGCAAAGGAGAATCAAGATGAGGAATATAAGAGACATTTTCTTATTTTATAGCCATCAATGGGAAACTATATGCCAACCTCAGGGGTCTTACCATGTACCAAGGAGAACGGGTGGCGTGGTACATGCTGGCCATGGGCCAAGATATTGACCTACACACAGTCCACTTCCATGCTGAGAGCTTCCTTTATCAGGTGAGCTGGAAAGAGGGCTGAGAACCTCAGGAGTGATCAAAGGAGTTTCTTGACAGCCATTGAGGAAGAAGGGAATAGCAAGGAATAAGGTATTAATCAGTTGAAAGATCAGAGGTCTAATATGTGGAGAATATTAAGCTAGGAATTACCATTCAACTGTTAGTCTGAGGATCTGATACTTCCATTTAGACCTTAACTTCCCTTTGGAAATGGAAGAGAATGGCTCACTTATTGGGTAAGGAGATTGAAGGAAGCCATGTCACTGAGTCTCAGTCAATGACTTGAAAGTAAGCAAGGATTCTAAGAGCAAGTAATTTCAGAGTAGCATCTCAGAGTCTATGGAAGTCAGCAATCCATTAAAAGGAAAGTTTCAATTTAGTAACTACATGGAACAATATATAGATTTTTGAATATTTAGCCTAGGGAAAGAGCAGAGATTTGAAGATTTGATCCAGACTTAGAAATCTAGAAGTACAGATACAGGTGATAAGGAGGAGAAATTAAGTTGAATTTATTTCTAAGGAAAACATGGCTCCTTTCTAGGTGTCAAGGCTTAATATAAGTTTTCCAGATTTCAGCGTGCTAAAAGACATGAGGATACTAGTTTTGAGTCTTTTAAAGGAATCTAGAAGATCTTTTACATTGGTACACTTTAAGAAAGAGTAGGAGGAGAGAGTCCTTTGTTGATTTAGTTTGTGTGAGTGGATTCAAGAAAGATGAGTAAAGTGGACTTTTAAAGCAGCTTTCTGGTCTAGGAATTTTGGAGTCTCATGTCACTGATGTGAACATCATACACTTTATTTTGTATCTTTTAATTTGTTCATTTAGTTATACGTGACAGCAGAGTGCATTTCAACTCATTGTACACAAATGGTGCAGAACTTTTCATTTCTCTGGTTGTACATGATGTAATGTTGTATCATATATGCAACATCATAGACTTCATTCCTGTAAGCTCTGAGATGGTTCCTTTACCCTTCATTTTCTCTCCTTCACCCCCAATCTCTCTTTCAGAATGGACAGAGCTACAGGGCAGATGTGGTGGATCTGTTCCCAGGGACCTTTGAGGTTGTGGAGATGGTGGCCAGCAACCCTGGGACATGGCTGATGCACTGCCATGTGGCTGACCATGTCCATGCTGGCATGGAGACCCTCTTTACTGTCTTGTCCCCAAAAGGTAAAGCCTAAGTCCATAAGATGTATCATTTTCTAACACTTTAGCCTACAAAACTTCATCCCCTACAAAACTCTTTGTATCTCCACTTTTGATCCCAGAAGAAACACATTTTTTTAAGAACCACGTCTCAACAGAACATTCTCCCCCTCTAGGCTATTCCTTAATCAATATACTCACCCTCCACTGAAACCTTGAAACCTACATCTCTTCTAATTACTTTGACACCTTTTGAACTCACATGGGTTGGCCCAGCTTGAATCTTGTTGAGCTCTAGGCTTAGTGCAAGTTTGCATCCTTTGAAATTAATTTATATGTAACCTTATTAATTAGAGTGCACTAGAAGCACTGGCAGTTAACAAGGAATATTACTAATGGTTACTTTTTTTGTCATACTGGGGATTGAATGCAGGGCTTTGCACATGCTAAGCATGCACTTTACCACTGAGTCACACCTCCAGCCCTGTGAATCTGTTTTTAATGAAAAGAAAAAGAATTCTAATCTCACTTCTTAGTTTATTTGTTTTGTGAGGATTGTGAAAGGCAGTTCTTTCTATCCTGTCAAAAGGTAGAAATATAGATATTGACCTTCAATTCTGCTTATTCCAGACAGAATTGCTACTAAGGATGGAAGAAAACTTTTTTCCTCAGGCTGGGAATGCAGCTTAGTGGTAGTGTACTTGTCTGGCATGTGTGCCTGGTTTTGATCCTCAGCACTGTCAACAAAACAAAACAAATCAAAAACAAAACAATCCCCCCCCAAAAAAACTAAAACAAAGCATGTTTTTCTTTTTTTAAAAAAAAATTTTGTAGTTGTAGATGTAGTTATAGATGCCTTTATTTTATTTATTTTCATGTGTGAGGATCAAACCCAGTGCCTCACACATGCTAGGCAAGTACTCTGCCACTGAACTACAGCTCCAGCCCCTGAAGCACATTTTTCTCATATTTTTTTTGTTATATTGAGAGGGACTAGCTTGGCAATTTCTTTTCCAATCACTCTTGTTCTTCACTAAGGATATAGAAGGAAGGATAGGCTTTGTTGGCTTTTTTGTTGTTAGAGCATTTGAAAGTTCAGGATTTCAGTTCTGTTTTTGAGGAGAGAGGTTACTGGAAATTGAACTCTAGGTGCCTTACCATTGAGCCACATCTCTACTCCTTTTTTCTTTTATATTGAGACAGGGTCTTGCTAAGTTGCTGAGGTTGGGCTTGAACTTGTGATACTCCTCCCTCAGCCTCCAGAATCGCTGGGATTATAGGTGTGTGTCACTGTACTTGGTAATGTCTCACTTCCTGACTATTTGACTTGAGTCCAACCACCAGCATTATCCCCCTTGCAAGAAGTCCTATAGAGCCTTCTGGGGATAAGAGAACAAAGTTGTTTTAAAAACAATGCCATACTGCTTTGAAAAAGGATGATATTGAAGTGAATATTCTAAGGTTGTCAGCCACTGACACTTTATCAGAAGGATTAGAGAGTGGGAAAATGCCTTTGGAAATTCAAACAGACTTAGCAAACCAGAGTAGAGAATTTAACTCTGCTCTTTAC
The DNA here is from genome assembly GCF_048772815.1 of Callospermophilus lateralis. Lineage (NCBI taxonomy): Eukaryota > Metazoa > Chordata > Mammalia > Rodentia > Sciuridae > Callospermophilus > Callospermophilus lateralis. The sequence continues at coordinate 55,974,595 of NC_135325.1, read as the reverse complement.
CCCAGGGAGAGAGACAAATTACAGTACATTGTGATTTCTGGAATCATTAAAATACTTTGTTTTCTGCAAGCCATAATGCTGGAATGTGACTTCCAATTATTAACTCTAATACTATTCCCTAGGACCCAAATGTTGTTGTTGTGTTCTTTTAGTTCCTAGAACAATAATAGTACAGTGGTCAGTTGATTTGTCATCAAGGTGCTATGGTTCGAGGACAACAGGGTGTGTGTGTGTGTGTGTGTGTGTGTGTGTGTGTGTGTGTGTTTGTGTGTGTTTATGTAAAATATATTTGTTATACATAAATATTTACATATACATATGTAAATATTTATGTATATATATATAGATGTAACCCTCTCAGGCACATTATCACTGAGCAACATCCCTAGTCCTTTTTAATTTTTATTTTGAGACAGTGTCTTGCTAAATTGATAAGGGCCTTGCTAACTTGTTGAGGCTGGCCTCAAACTTGTGATTCTCCTATCTTAGCCTCCTGAGATGCTGAAATTATAAAGAGTGATGTCTGAAGTCTTTATATATTATAATATGTCATCCCAAATGAGACCAATTCTAAATGTAAGAGAGCATCTTAATATATTGTTACTGGGGTGCTTTTATTTTTTTAAAAAAAATTTATGTGGATATAAAACAATATATTTATTTATTTATCTATTTTTTATGATGCTGAGGATTAAACCCAGTGCCTTATGCATGCTAGGCAAGCAATCTACCACTGAGCCACAACTCCAGCCCCCTCACTGGGGTACTTTTATGAAGAGAGTTCATATCTCCCTATGACAATCAGCCAGCCTCATTATGGTCTAATTCAATATTGCTCTAATCTCATATACGCTAACAGGACAATCAGAAGGAAGAGTTGAAGTTAGATAGGGAGAAAAGGACTAATTGTTGAAATAAAGTTCCTGATGAGGCAGCAGGGAATGAGAGCCAGAGATAAAATGAAAGATTAGTGCAAGGCTGGAAGATAATCATTTTTGTACTGTAAAAAGACAGAAGGCTTTAAATTAAGGATCAATGAATAGGTTGGGAGGAGGGTCTTGACAGACATGTAGAGGATTTTTACTGTAAGATCTTTATTTCCACTGTAATGGAGTACATAGAATCATCTGCTGAGAGTGAAGGGAAGATGTCCAAATAAAGGACTTTACAGAAGTGGACAAAGGTTTGGAATCTCTAGGGGATTGGAAATAAAATAATTATTGCCAGGAAGCTTTGGAGGCAGTTGGACATAAATAATACTATTCTTTATAATTGTGTAACTTTTTTCTGGCAGCATTTAGCATATCAGACAAAATATAAGGAGGGTGTAGTTATTGTGGTTTCACTCGATTATTATAACACTCTTTTTTTTAAGTTAGCATTTGGAATGATAGACTATGGAGTCTAAACTGACCAGGAATGGAAAGGAAGAGAGGATGAAGCTGGTAGGTTGGGAAGAAATGGAAGGGTTCAGTAAGTAGAGGTCTAATGAGGGGAGAATAACAGAGTTTTTAAATAAAAGATAATAGAGCACTGAAAAATAGCAAATTATTGTTAGATTTTGAATTTCTGAGGTGGAACAAGTCTGGATAACAAGATCAGGTGACCATGTGAATGGTTGGTAAAATTGGAATGGAAATGAAAGTCATTAGAGTTCAGAGGTCCAGCCAGGTGCAGTGGCACATGCCTGTGATCAGCCCAGCAGGCTGAGGCAGGAGAATCATGAATTCAAACCCAGCACCAGCAAAAATGGGTGCCAAGCAACTCAGTAAGACCCTGTCTCTAATTAAAATACATAGGGCTGGCAATGTGGCTCAGTGGTCGAGTGCCCCTGAGTTCAATCTCTGGTAACCTCCACTCCAAAAAAAACAAAAAAACAAAAAACAAAAAGGTCCAGAAACTATGAGGGTTCAGTGTTGGATGGAAACTGAGGAAAACTGACAAGGTCCCAAAGACTTCCATGAATGAAGAGAACTTCTGGGTAATAGTAACAAGAAGTGCTTGTGGTTTTTTTTTTTCTAGTCAAATAATATGAGCCTCAGAAAAGATAAATCTTTACTAAAAGGAGAGGAATAATGGTTGCCAAGCAGTATTGTGAGAATGTAAATGAAGCACATACCTTAGAGAAGAGCTCACCTTCACAAGATCAAAAGGAAAAACAAGTTTTCTGAGAAAAGATTGAATGTGTAGGGAAGTACATTTGGCAAGGGGCAGGAGCTTCCCAAAGGGAGGGTGGGAAATTGTGGAAAAGAAAGAAAGAATGGGAACAGAGGAGTTACCAAGAAATGTGAATAATGCCAGAGGAGTCACTTAGATTTTAGACTTTAGATTTTAGAATTTAGATTTTAGTCTTAGTCTCCTAAGTCTGTGTACTCACCCATATTTTTTCACCACTCATAATCAAATTGACATACCAATATTGATTTTGACTATGAAGTAGTTGATTTTACCTTTCTCTTACTTAGTATATATCACATAGAAATTCCCTCAACCAATGCCAGACTCCCACAGGAAACCTATACATTGATAGAAAGAATAACAGGACTAACCTTTTGTCTTTTTTCCTTTAGATCATTTAAGCACCATCACTGCTATCACCAGAGAGATTGGAAAAGGTACGTAGAAGGGTTCATAGACTGGGTAGATACATGTGGGAAGCGGGGAGAGGGAAAGAGGGTGTGTGTGGAGGGGTACCTCTGACACTGGGAATTACATGACAGAAAGTTGGGTACCAACAAGTGTCCTGAGATCTAAGATTTCAGAAGCCAGGGAACCAAGGTTTGTCTTCCCTCAACATGTTGATTCTCTCTGTCTCCCATCCCCAACTTATGGAGTCAGGGAAAATAACCTCATTCCCAGTTGGAGGCTGCTGTCTTAGCTTCCTACTTAATGTGTGAAGGAGAAGAAAATTGTAAGTCCTGCTGGGTTAGGCATGAAAGAGTTGTAGCACAGACATGGATTCCCACAGGGACAATGTAAGACTAGAACAAACACCAGACGGTCTTCAATAACTATTTTAATTCTTGCCTCTTTACCCTTCATCTGTGAAATACCAAGCAGTTGAACTTTTGGAACTAGTCATTTCTGTTCTTTGAGAAAGTAGAGATTGTTGACTGTACAGTATATATCCAAATATTGCTCTCATTCTCTATCCCATTGGTCGCTGGGCTAGGAAATATTCAGAGAAGTTATGTGAGTTAAAAGGGACATTGTAGAACATCAGTTTACTCAGGAGGTTTTTAGCTGTGCTTGGAGAATTCCTAATGATCTGACTAAATATCTCATGAACTATTAACCAAGGAACTAGGGTATGTCCTGGAGGGGTTGGAGAGAGGGAAGGTAAGGTTGAGTGGAGGGGGCTTAGAAACCACATCTTCCAATTGAGCACTCATATATTTTATATACCTACATTTTTACCTATATATAAACATGCTTGTGTACATGCATATTTGTTTTTATTTATTTATTTATTTATTTATTTATTTGTGATACTCAGAATTGAACCCAGGGACACTCAACCACTGAGCTATATCCCTAGCCCTTTTTATATATATATATATATATATATATATATATATATATATATATATATATATATATTTAAATTAGAATCTCACTAAGTTGTTTAGAATGACTTTTTACAGTATTAGGGATTGAACCCAGGGATATTCTACCACTGAGCCACATACCCAGACTTTTTTCTGTTTTCTTTTTTTTATTTTTGAGATAACTTCTCCCTAAGTTCCAAAACTGCCCTCTAATTTGTGATACTCCTGCCTCAGCCTCCTGAATCAATGGGAGTACAGGTGTGCACCATGCACAGTCTGGCTTTGAATTTGCAATCTTCCTGCTTCAGCTGCCCAAAGTCATGAGGATTATAAGTGTGCCCCACCACAGCCAACTACATAGATATTTGAAGTTTATATTTGTATATACATACATACATATTTTATATGTATACACATATTCCTCATAAGGTCTCACTTGTTAAAAATATTCTACAATGGGGGAAAAACCTCAAAAATGTTGGTCTAATAAAACTCAATAATTTTCTACATGAGAAGCTGAGAAATGGAAAGTGATTTATCCAAGGTTACAAAATAAAAATAAGTGGTAGAGGACTGGGGATACAGCTCAATTGGTAGAGTGCTTGCCTCATATGCAATCCTCCAGAGAGGGAGGGAGGGAGGGAGGGAGGGAGGGAGGGAGGGAGAGAGAGAGAGAGAGAGAGAGAGAGAGAGAGAGAGAGAGAAATGGTAGAATGTTAACTCAGAACCAGGATGTTCTTCAGCATCTGTTTGAACTCTTTACATTTCATCTTCTTTCCGTTCTGTTAGAACATTCATTCATCTAATTATACATTCATCAAACAGGTGTCAAGTATCAGGGATACTAAAATAAATAACACATAGTTGCTACTTTCCAGTGTCTAAAAATGGAATGAAACATAGAAACAATAATTGCAATGCTGGATGCTAAGCACAAAAAGGGCAAGTGAAGATAACACCTAACATTTATTGTACACTTGCTATCTCCAAGGTGCCAAGCTAAATATGTTTTAAGTATTAACTCAGTTAAACCTAAGAACAATCTCTGTTAGATGTGACCATTGTCCCCATTTTATAAAAGAGGAAACTGAGATCCTTATGGGAAGGGGGGATTAGGTTTCTTTTCCCAGGGTCACACAGTAAGTATATTGTGGTAGTATAGACTACAGGTACTATGAGAACATAGCACAGGAAATTGTTACTTATTTAGCTGAATTTAAAACTTTCAGAGACATGTAACATTAAAGCTATGTCTAGAAGAATGAAAGGAAAGAGGAAAGGGTGTTCAGGTAAAGGGAGTGTTATGAGCAAGAAAGATCACTTGTTATTGGGAATGAAGATTGAGTTGCTGTGGCTGATAGAAGCATGCAAGAATAGAAAAGTAGGTGAGAGCCTGATTGTGAGGGTAAGAATGTCTGGCTTAAGATTGTGAGCTTTACTTTGTTGGTCAATTGAGGAGCATCACAAGTTTGTTTGTTAGGAACTAATACAATCAAGTATTTTGCTTGTAAAGATCTAAGTGACATTAGTCTTAGTGCTACCCACATAGGTGAAAGATTGGATAGCATAGTGGCATTCTGTTGTCATATTCTAATGGTCAAATTGAACATTGATAAACTAGATTATTGAGTTGGTCTTCTTTCTGGAGTTTCCTCTATTGCCCCTAATTTTACACTCAGGAACCATGCAGATCAAGTCTAATCTTTTTTTCTCTAAAAGGAAATGTATTAAGGACTTCGCATTCTCAGTCTTAGCTCTTTGCCTGGGTGGACTATGGTCTCAGTGATTCTAAAGGACCCTTCCAGCTGTGACATGTTGTATCTGTGATTCTTTGTAACCTTCGAATCTGTCTTTATCAGCTAGTATTCCGAAGGATAGGGACAGGTGTGCTGACCTATTTGGACTTGTTTCTCCAAGACATGACAACCAAAGGTGACCCTTTAGAGTACTCCCCATCCTTGGGTACCCATTTTCTCTTCCTCCATTTCAGCAGTGAGCCTAAAAGATATCGGAGAAGGCAATGTGAGGATGCTGGGCATGCAGATACCCATAAAGGATGTCGAGATATTGGCTTCTGTTTTGATTATCATGGGCATCATCCTCCTGCTTGCTTCTCTGGCTCTTGGTGGTGTGGTCTGGTACCAGCATCGACAAAGAAAGCTACGCCGCAATAGGAGGTCCATCCTGGATGATAGCTTCAAGCTTCTGTCTCTCAAACAGTAATAATTGGAGCCTGGGGATATCCTCAGGAAGAACATCTGGTTTGTACTCCCAGAACCCCAGGAGGCCACGGACTAACAGCTAACTGTACTGTCAAATGGGCATGGGTGGTGAAGGAGGAGAGGAGGAGATCAAAATTACCTGCATATTTCTTCATTTATTTATTTACATGGAAATGATATGCACTCAACTTTTTTGAGTTTCTTTTCTATACTTTGGCACCCAGGACTAGGTAAGTCCACTCGAATCTTACAGCATAAATTGCAACAACTAATCAACCTCCAGCTTTTGGAAGGCCTGGAAATTCCTAAAAAGTAATCCTCTTCAGAAAGTAGATATCAAAAGAAAAACTCATCAATTGGGTTTCTGTTGCTTTCTACGATGCAGGCAAGTTCACTTTGAACTGAGCTATGAAGAAAACCCACAATTAAACTAAGAACTAAGAAACATAGGCATGATGGGGAATTGGAGGTAGGGTGGTAGGGATTGGGGATCCAAATTATATTTTTATTCTCCTTGGCAGTGGACTATTTTGGAGAAATGAGTGGATGGTTGGTTGTTGCCATGATTACCAAGAAATGCTGGAGTCAGAAGCACCCTAGAAAGCCAGTCCTTCAAGTTTCTACACAGTGGAACTGAAAGGAATATTGAGGGGCTTCTTTGTGTTTTAGGCCACATATTATGTCCATTAAAGTACTTGTTAGAACACTAACAGATTGAATTTGATTGTTTTGATGGTCCCTGTGGATTCTGGGAGGTGACTAGGGATGTATAAAATGGGTCTGTCCATCTTATGTGGATCCTATAGGTTTGTATTTTGGAAGCTGCTCCAGAAGAAGCCTCAAGTCAGAATGTTGGGCAACATTCTAGAAATGGAAAAATCCCATTGATGACAATATTTAAAAGGCCAATAAAAAACTTTAAATGTTAGTGGTAGATTCAAGACTGAAACCAGACTCCAACTTGGACACTAGGCAAGGAGAGGTGGGCATATTACTGCAGGGTCTTTGTGGATAAGGTACCATGAGAAGTCAACTTGCATTTTGGGGGGTCTCTATTTTTTTAATTTTTATTTGTTCTTTTTAGTTATACATGATAGTGGAGTCTATTTTGGAATATTTAAATAAACATGGTATATCTTAGGATCCCAGTCTTGTAGAATGTTAATTAGAATTAGGATTTTAATCATAGAGTCTCAATAAAATGTTGAGATTCACTGTGGTGTATTTATATATGTACATAGGAAATTTTGTCAGATTCATTTCATTGTCTTTCCTATTCCTGTCTTCCTCCTTTCCATTTATTCAACTTTGTCTAATCCACTGAACTTCCCCTTCACTCCTTTGTTGTGTGCTAGCACTCACATATCAGAGAGAACATTCGACCTTTGGTTTTTTTTTTTTTTTTTTTGGGAGGGGGGATTGGCTTATTTCATTTAGCATAATAGTCTTTAGTTCTAGCCATTTACTGGAAAATGTCATAAAATCATTCTTCTTTATGGCTGCATAATATTCTATTATGTATGCAAATAGTATTTTCTTTATTCATCTGTTAATGTGCACCTATGTTGGTTCCATAGGTTAGCTATTGTGAACTGTGTTGCTATAAACATTGATATGGCTGAATGTTGTGATGCACATGTGTAATTACAGAGGCTTGGGAGGCTGAGGCAGGAGGATTGTAAGTTCAAAGCCAGCCTCAGCAACTTAGTGAGGTCCTAAGCAACTCAGTGAGACTGTGTCTCTAAATAAAATATAGATAAAAAGGGCTAAGTATGTGCCTCACTGGTTAAGCACCTATGGGTTCAATCCCTGGTACAAAGAACATAAATCAAAAAATTGAAACATTGATGTGACTTCGTCACTGTAATATGTTGATTTTAAGTTCTTTGAATATATACTGAGGAGTGGGATAACTGGGTGAAAGAGTGGTCGTACTAATTTGCAGTCCCAGTAGCTATGTATGAGTGTATCCTTTTCCCCACATCCTTGCCAACATTTATTGTTTATATATATATATATATATATATATATATATATATATATATATATATATATATATTGGTACCAAGGATTGAACTCAGAGGCAATTTACCACTGAGCCACATCCCCAGCTCTATTGTGTATTTTATTTAGAGACAGGGTCTCACTGATTTGCTTAGAGCCTCACCATTTCTGAGGCTGGCTTTGAACTCTCGATCCTCCTGTCTCAGCCTCCTGAACTCCTGGGATTACAGGTGTGCACCACCACACTTGGCTTTATTACTTGTATTCCCAATAATTGATATTCTGACTGGAATGACATGAAATCTCATTTTAGTATTTTTTGGTGCTATTTTATTTTTCATTTTAGTTTTAATTTGCATTTCTCTAATTGCTAGAGATGTTGAACATTTTTTCATATGTTTGTTGACCATTCATATGTTTGTGGGTGGCAAAGATTTTCTCCCATTCTGTAGGCTCTGTCTTCACACTCTTGTTTTCTTTACTGTGAAATGGGGGGTCTCTTTATAGGACAAAATCATTTATAGTGCAACATTCCCTTTTTACCTGCAGGTTTTTATTATCTGTGAAATTTTGGTCAGAGAGCACATACAAGAGAGACTGGGGAAAGTGTGAAATGGCCCACCCCAATGTTGTATCCATAATACTGTACATAGCAAATGCAAAACAGAAGAGGCATCAAAGAAAATAATGTTTTACACATGACAAAACATTCTAATACCTGATGGAAATTGACTTACCTCTGCTCTATTTGGGTGCTTTCCCATTTTATATTTGAGTAAACAAAGCTCATGGAGATGATCACTCAGAAGCTGAGCTGAGATTCAAGTAATCATCTATTTAATTCCAAACACCTGTTCCATTCTTCTTTATCACAGAAAAAATCATGAATCTTCATCCTTCTTATCAATATTGATTTCAACTTTCCTGTCTGGCCAGCAAATTGTATGCCTACTTAGCAACCCCATTGCAGATCAATTGTAGAAACATACAGGATTGGTGTTTAGTTGCCATGTGATGTTGAAGGTTGGAGGGGGGAACACAGGCCAGAACCTATCATTCATCTTGAATCATCATAGTTGATGGCTTTCTGGAAATCTTTTTTTTTTTAAGAGAGAGAGAGAAAAAAATTTTTAATATTTATTTTTCAGCTTTCGGTGGACACAACATCTTTATTTTATTTTTATGTGGTGCTGAGGATCGAACCCAGTGCCCCGCACATGCCAGGCGAGCGCAGTACCGCTTGAGCCACATCCCCAGCCCTCTGGAAATCTTTACTAGAAATTTTAGAAACATAGTTGGGGTGGCAGGACATTTAAATTGCTAATTACTCAAGTGTTAGACTATTTAAGCCTTTGTAGAATCAATATATTTAGCAACAGCAGAACCCTTTTAGCCTGTTGTTAATTGTGGAGGTTAATGATATTCTGATGTTCTCTGGAGACTTCAGTCACTTCGTGGTTATCATTTACTTGCAACTGGAAGATCCTTAGCTTGGTCCCATTTATGAATCTGAGAGAATAGGAGTGGTAGATGGGATGGGATGCATTTTATTTCTGATTGTGTAATTATGATTCACATCAAGGAATGGAAATTCAGAGCCCATGTATTTCATAAAGGAATGCATTTGTGTGTGTGTGTGTGTGTGTATGGGGGGGGTTGGTCAAACTGTGGATGTAAAGGGTTACAGTTAAGTGACATGTTTATTCAGTTACTCAATTTGAAAATTCCCAGGATAAATGCATCAGTGAGTCTTGTTTATTTTATCCCCTAAATATCTTTAATCTATTTGTTTCCATCTCCATTACTACAACCCCTGTTTACAATGCAACCATTTAGTAGTCTCCTGCTTATTTTCCTCATATTCTCTCTAGCTCCTTACAACTGTTTTTTACATAGAAAAGTGATGTTTGGAACAATAGAGGAACATCAATTTGAATGACAGTGGGTGTCCATCTGAAACCCTTAAAAGCCAGAAGAGAGTGGCATGATATTTTTCAAGTGATGAAAGAAACGGACTAAGAATCACAAATTCTATATCCAGTGAAAGTATCCATCAAGAATGAAAGAGAAATAAAAACATCCTTAGACTAAGGAATTCTCAGATAATTTTTTTGTTGTTGTTGTTATCAGACCTAGCCCTAAAGAATGGCTTATAAAAGTAAGTTATCCAAAAAGAAAGCACATAATAAAATAAGGAATATTGAAATGTCTGAAAGAATGAGGTAAATCAGGTAAAGCAAAAAATAAAGGGTAGGGGCTAGGATTGTGGCTCAGTGGTAGAGCACTCACATAGCATGTGTGAGGCCTTCAGTTCGATCTTCAGCACCACATATAAATAAATAAGATAAAGGTATTGTGTCTATCTACAACTAAAAAAATTTTTAAAAGGGTAAATTAGGATATGGAAACATTCAAACAGTACAGCCAATCAACAGGAATCAAATGACATAAGAACAGCAGATCCTATATTTTCAAACAACCCTGGAGCATCAATATAGATAATATTATGATCCATAAAACAAACATCAGCAAATTTAAAAGAATTGAAATTATACAGTATATGTTCTCTAGCTGTCACAGTACAAAAGTAAATATCAGCAACAGAAAGACAGCAGAAATTCAAAAATACTTTATTTTTTATTTTATTTTTGAAGTATAATTTGTTTAATTCCATTCATTTAAAAGATTTTATTTAAAAAAATGGTACCAGTGATTGAAGCGAGGGGTGCTTAACCACTGAGCCATATCCTCACCTTTTTTTTTTTTAATTTTTCATTTTGAGACAGGGCCTTGGTAAGTTGTTGAGGCTGGCCTTGAACTTGAAATTCTCCTGCTTCAGCCTTCTGAGCTGCTGAGATTACAGGCATGTTCCACTGTGCCTGGCTTAAAAACATATTAAGATAATTCATTTTACAAGAGGAAGTCTCAAGGAAATTTAAAAAAATACATGGAACTTGTTGAAAATGAAAATATGACATACCAAAATTTGTGGGATTCAGCTATATGAGGAAATTTATTTTGTAGTTATAGATGGACACAATACCTTTATTTTATTTATTTTTGTATGGTGCTAAGGATAGAACCCAGTGCCTCACATGTGCTAATCAAGCACTCTACCACTGAGCTACAACCTCAACCTTAATGAGGAATTTTTTTTTTTTTTTTTGTAGTGGGGATTGAAGTCAGGAGGGTGCTTGAGCCCCAGCCCTAGCCCTATTTTGTATTTTACTTAGAGACAGGTTCTCTCTGAATTGCTTAGTGCCTTGCTTTTGCTAAAGCTGGCTTTGAAATCTTGATATTCCTGCCCCAGCCTCCCAAGTCGCTGAAATTACAGGTGTGTGGTGGAGCGCCTGGTCCTAATAAGAAAAATTTATAAAACAAAAAATGTTTACATTTAAAAAGACCAAGCAGGGAGCATTAGTGGATACCCATAATCCCAGTTAATTGGGAGACTGTCACAGAAGTTCCAGGCCAGCCTGGGCAACTTAGTAAAACCCTATTTAGCAAAGTAAATAAATAAACAAACAAACAAATAAATAAATAAAAGAAAAAGGGAAAGACCAAGACAGTGCTGTCCCCTCCATACCCTCCATAAAGCCATCATGACCATTCCACAGTGGTGGAAACTATCTAAAAGTAGGTAGTAGGTATTAATCATTCATGATTCACTTATTGGGATTATGTAAATACTAACAGATTTCATTTTGCCTGATGGGGAAAGAGACTCAAAGAGATTAAAAATCTGCCTCAGGCCACAAAGCCAGAATGGGTTTTAAATTGAGGTCTTTTGGCACTGTTGAGTGTTCTTTCTACACACTACATTGCTTTTGATAAGGCCAAATATAAATCTATTGCTTGATGTGACACAGGAAAAGCAGTACTTACTTATAGCACTAAACAGATATATTAGAAAATTTTTAAAAAAAATACTTATCAAACTCTCCACTCTAGGGAACTAGAAAAATTAAAAAAATTAAATCAAAGGTAAGCCATAGAAAATAAATAATAAAATTAGAGCAGAGATCAATGAAATTGAAAACAGAAAATCAATAGAGAAAATCAACAAAACCACAATTAAAATAGCCAGGCTAAGAATAGAAAGAATATACAAAGCACCAATATCAGAAAGGAATGAGGAGATATCACTGCAGATAAGAAGGGTAATAAATGAATATTGTGAATCATTGTCCATAAAGTTGATAACATAAATGAAATGGACTAATTCCTCAAATGCAAAATCTGGCAAAATTTACAAAGGAAGAAATCCACAAGCCGGGCATGGCTTATGCATGCCTATAATTCCATAAAGAGAAGATCTCAAGTTCAAAGCCAGCCTCAGGAATTTAGTGAGACCCAAACAACTTAGCAAGACCCTGTCTTAAAATAAAAGATAAAATGGGCTGGGGATGTAGCTCAGTGGTTAAGCACCCTGGGTTCAATCCCTGGTACCAAATAAATAAGTAGAAATAAAGGAAGAAATAAAAATCTGAATAGTCCTATACTTATTAAACTAATCAATAATTAGTAACCTTTTAAAATAGGCCCAGGTAGCTTCACTAGTGAATTCTATCAAATATTTAAGAAAGAAATTATACCTATTTACCACACTCTCTTTGATTTACTCATTCTATATTGCTAGCATTACCCTAGTACCAAAACCAGATAAAGATATTGCAAGGAAAGAAAACTGCTGACCATGCTCTCTCATGAATATAGATTTAAAAATCCTCAACAAAATATTAGCAAATCAAATCTAATAATGCATTACGAGGAAACACTATGACTAAATGGGATTTGTTCTAGATACATAAGTCTGATTCAAAATTTGAAAGTCTGTCCATGTAATCCATCACATTACTATTCTAAGAAGAAAATTCAAACAATTGTGTTAATAGATGAAGAAAAACATTTGAACAATAATTAAAATTCATGATAAATATTTAATCAAACTAGGAATAGAGGGATCATCTTTAACTTCATTAACATCTACAAAAACACGAAGCTAACATCACACTTGATGAGATACTAGAACTGTTTCCACTAAGATCACAAATAAGGCAAGAATGTCTCCTCTCACCACTCCTTTCATGCAATAAGATGCAATAAGACAAGAAAAAAATAGTGATATAGACTTGGAAGGAAGAAACAAAACTGTATGTTCACACATGGCATAATTGTCTCTAGGATCTGAAAGTATATACCAAAAATCAAACAAAAAACCCAAATCAATCCTAGAACTAATAAGTGATTATAGCAAGGTTGCAGGATAAAAGAATAATAGTCGATTACTTTCCTATTACCAGCAATAAAGAAGTGAATTTTGAAATTAAAACACACATGCCCATGTACATTAGCATACCTTCGTATGAAATGCTTAGCTACAAATCTAACAAAACATGAACAAAGTCTATATTGTAAAAACTATAAAACTCTGATGAAAGCAATTAAAGAACTAAATAAATTGAGAGACAGATAAGAATAATGATACTGTCAAGGTGTCAGTTCTTAAAATTTGATATATAGAGTAAGTACAATCCAGTCCAAATCCCAACAACTAGGGGCTGGGATCATAGAGCACTCAGTGGTAGAGTGCTTGCCTAGCATATGTGAGGCACTGGGTTTGATCCTCAGCACTGCATAAAAATAAATAAAATAAAGTTATTTTGTCCATCTAAAAGTTAAAAAATATCCAATTATTTTGTTGATATCAACAGACTGATTCTAAATTTTAAATGGAAAGGAAAAGGATGCAATAGATAGTATGGCATTGATGGGATAGAACAAAATAGGAGATTGATAGTAGCTGACTTAAAGACTTACTATAAAGTTATGTTAATCAAGGCAGTATGTTATCAGAAAGAATAGACAAATAGATAAATGGAGCAGAATAGAAAGATCATGAATAGACTCACATGAATATATCAGATTATCTCTGACAAAGGAGCAAAGAAAATACATAAATGGTGCTTAAACAAATACTGAAAAAAATGAAAAATAACATTTCCTATCAAAGAATCAGGGAGATGAATTCTTACTGCAATGCAGGTTTCTTCTGCATGATTGTTCTTGCTCTTAGCAAATGGGAGCCCAAAGATGCAATAATGTTTCCCTTTCTTTGCCTTGTTGGTATACGCAAGGATTATTAAGTCTTTTTGTTTTCTTCCTGCTGCATCTACTCTCAGGAGCATCCTGGCCCTATAGGAGAAATGCCTGATACCTGAGTGTCTTCTTCCTGGACCTGGACCAGCCCTGGATCAGACATGTTTCTTTTTTCTTGCTAGGGGAAAGCCCAACCATATTTGACTGACATTCAGAAAATCCTGTCCATGAACATCTGTGACACATTAACAAAGGCCAGGGTTTTCAGGATCCAGGTTTTCAGGATCAGATTATAAATTGTACTTAAAAGGCCTCCTTGGCAGAAGAGAGCCCTACTTTGAGTCTGGGTGACACCTGGAACCTTTGTAAAGGAAAGGGATTACTCAGAGTCACTATGCAATTCATCTGGCCTTTATGAGATGTATCTAGAGGATGGTATTGAAAATAACTAACAGGATACAAAATCAATGCCCATAAAGTAATTGTGTTCCTATATTCCAATGATGAATCTACTGAGAGAGAAATTAGGAAAACTATCCCATTCACAATAATCTAAAGCAGCAGCAGCAGCAACAACAACAACAACAACAGCAAACTTTGGGAATCAATCTAACCAAAGAGGTAAAGGAAGTCTACAATGAAAACTATAGAACTCTAAAGAAAGAAATTAAAGAAGACTGTAGAAGATGGAAAGATCCCCCATGTTCTTGGATAGGCAGAATTAATATTTTCAAAATGACCATACTACCCAAAGTGCTATGCATATTCAATGAAATTCTCATCAAAATTTCAATGACATTTTCACAGAAATACAAAAGGCATTCATAAAATTAATTTGGAAAAATAGGAGGCCAAGAATAGCCAAAGCAATCCTTAGTGAGAAAAGTGAAGCAAGATCCTCTCAATAGCAGACCTCAAATTCTACTATTGAGCTATAGTAACAAAAACAGCATGGTACTGGCACCAAAACAGGCATGAAGACCAATGTAATAGAATAGAAGACACGATGACAAACTCACATAAATACACTTATCTCATACTAGAAAAAGGTGACACAATGGAGAAAAGATTGTCTTTAAAAAAAAGGGAGGCTGGGGATGTGGCTCAAGCGGTAGCACACTTGCCTGGCATGCATGCGGCCTGGGTTCGATCCTCAGCACCACATATAACCCCCCCCCCCAAAAAAAACAAAACAACAACAACAAAAAAAACAAAGATGTTGTGTCTGCTGAAAACTAAATAATAATAATAATAATAATAATAATAATAATAAAACAAAAAACAGCAAAATGTGCTGGGAAAACTGGAAACCCATATATAGCAGAATCAGATTTAACCCTTATCTCTCACCGTGCAAATAAGTCAACTATAAATGGATTAAACACCTGGAAAATAGAACAGAATCCCTGCACTGGCTAGAAAAAAATGTAACATTCAAACATGTTGGCTCAGGAACTGACTTCCTTAACAAGAAGTAAAATTTAAAAAAATCAATAAATGGAATGACATCAAATTATTAAAAGCTTCCCAGCAAAGGAAACAATCAAAAGCATGAAGAAAAAGCCTGCCCAGAATAGGAGAAAATCTTTGCCACTTGCTCCTCAGATATGACATTGATATCCAGGATATACAAAGAACTCAAAAACCTTGACATAAAACAACAACAACAAATAACCCAATCAATAAATGGGCAAAGGAATTAAACAGACACTTCTCAAAAGAAGAAATATGGTCAACAAACATGCAAAAATGTCCAACATCTCTAGCAATTAGAGAAATGCAAATTAAAACTATATTTAGATTTCATGTCACGCCAATCAGAATGGTAATTATAAAAAATACAAGTAACAATAAATGTTGGCAAGGAAGTGGGGAAAAGGGTACACTCAAACATTGTTGGTGGGACTGCAAATTGATGCAACAACTCTGGAAAGCAGTAGGGGGATTCCTCAAAAAAACTAGGAATGGGCTGGACATGGTGGCACACTTTCATAATCCCAGCAGCTCAGGAGGCTGAGGCAGGAGGATTATAAGTTCAAAGTCAGCCTCAGCAAAAGCAAGGTGCTAAGAAACTCAGTTAGATTCTGTCTGTAAATCAAATAAAAAATAGGACTGGGGATGTGGCTCAATGGTTTAGTGCCCATGAGTTCAATCTCCTGTACCAAACAAACAAACAAACAAAAACACCAAAACTAGGAATGGAACTGCCATTTGACCTAGTTACCCCACTTCTCCATATATATTCAAAGGATTTCAAATCAGCACACTATAGTCACACAACCACATCAGTGTTTGTAGCAGATCAATTCACAATATCAAATCTATGGAGTGAATCTAGTTGCCCTTCAACAGGTGAATGGATAAAAAAATGTGGCATATATACACAATGAAGTATTACTCAGCAGTCATGAGAAATGAGTTTATGACATTTGCCAGTAAATGGATGGAACTGGAGACTATCATGCTAAGTGAAATAAGCCAGTCACGAAAAGTCAAAGTTTGAATATTTTCTCTAAGATGGGGGAAGCTAATCCAAAATGGGAGTGGGTTAAAAAAAGAATAAAAGAAAAATCAGTGAAGTGGACTAAGTGGAATGAAGGGAAGAGGGGAGGAATGGGATAGGATTAGGCAGTGGATCTACTATGTACATATATGAATATACATCATAATGAATCTCAACATCATGTCCATCCCACAAGACACTATGTAAAGAAAAACTAAATATATAGCAGAAAGATCAGTAGATTAGTGGGAAGGGAATAAGCACAAGGAAAAAAGGAGGGGAAGGGGAAGTAATGCAGACTGAAATGGAAAAAAATATTCCATGCTTTTATAATCATGTCAAAATGAACTCTATTGTCATGTATAACTAAAAAGAACCAATAAAAAAGAAAAGCAAGGGCTGGGGTTGTGGCTCAGTGGTAAAGTGCTTGCCTAGAACATGCAGGACACTGGGTTTGATCCCTGGCGCCACATAAAAAAGCTAAATAAAAAATAAAGTTGTTTGTCCATCTACAACTGAAAATATTTTTTAAAAAAGCAAAGCAAAAAAAATCTAACAAAAATACTTCTAGGTGCAAGCTAGAAGCTGTTCAGAATGATGGAGGATACTGGCCAGACTAGGTATTAAGCTGTTAGCTGCCAATCCTGTTGAACCTGGGGAGGATCCTTGGATGAGCTGAAGGCAGTGATTGTTTACCACCAAGATTGGATACACTTCGGTATTTAATTGATAAGGTTGTGTTCATGTCCATGTACTGACAGTCTTGTTAGCATCCCACTGCAACTCCCTTGTCACATCTTTCAATACTCCCCATAGGAAAGGTTCAAACCACCCCAGTCATAACCAAAGCACAAACCTGGATAGAGATCACAGCTGCTTGTGGTGAGGGGCCTGCATCCTCTAACACCTAAGGTCCTAATTACCCTTTAGAACAAATCAGTACCAATCCAGTTGTGTCTATAAGCTAGTGATTGTCCTAGACTTTGGACTTTAGAAACACATGACCCTGAACTTCACCTTGGCCAGTAAGGAAGAACATGAGAGGCCCTGTGCTGGTAAATTATAGTAATTTTATCCTGACAAACTAAATCTGACCCTGGATTCATTAGACTTTAGCCCGGAAGGAGTTGTCATGATGTGCCTGAAAGAAGCTGGGGACATTCTAAGTCATTTCTAGGTTAAAATATTTGTGCAAGGAATTTCAGGGGTGCTCTAAATCCTATTTCAAAAGTAGCAGGAAAGCAAAAGGAATGAGGCCCAATTTTAGCCATAAATGGTCAGGACAAACTCTTCCTCTGGACAGAAAGCATAAGGGAAAGAAATGGTGAGATCAAAAAGAAAGCTTTCAGGAAGATTCAAATATAAGGTAAAGGGTTAGCCCCTTAAGAGGAATATTGGGGAAGTAAATTTCTGCCTCACCTTAATTTACTGGCCAGTAATTTTCCTTAGTTTTTCCTTTCCCCATGTTATGTTTGATGTTCACAGTTTTTCCCTACTAGGTGCTGATGGAATTCCATAGGTTGACCTTGAAATATACAGGTTCCTAACTGGTAGTCAAGAAAAAACTTCAGCAAGGTAAGTAGAAACAGTTTCTCTTCCTTTAAAATTGTAAAAATGCATCCATCATCCTGGGACAGAAAATGGTTCTTGATTGTTAGAATTCAAGACATTCAAACTTCAGAGGTTGCTGTTATATTCTATGAAAACTCCACCAACCTCAATCCCTTAAGTCCCAAGTTTTCATTTCTGTGAATGTTTCAATGAAATTGACACAGTGTATTAAAATAGATTTGAAATCATGATCTAGAGCTTCTATAGCTTTTATAAATTTATATATGTATATGAAATATATATTCATACATGTATATATGTATATGTGTATATATATTGCTCTAATTTTTACTTGCCTACAAGAATAGAACTCTGAATATAATAATTATTTTCAAGTTACCATAAGTGGTATATTTGTTGTTTAGTTTAAGTTTTTAAAATGTTTTTGTTAGTGAATTATCATTATATATAATATTGGGGCTCATCAATTTAAGTTTTTATTAGTTGTTCCATACTTGGGATGATGGGACAAGATGAGTTAATTCTTGGAATTATGAAGGACTGTCTCAGAAACTTGCCTAGGTTAAGGATACTGAAATATTCTTATGAAATTATTTAACGGTTTAAAAATATCTAAAAATCCTATTAGATTTTTTTTAAATGAATACAGATTGAGGGAGTCTGTATTTCATTTAAATTCACATAAAAAAGAACAAATCTGCTATCCCTAGGCTATAGAGAAACAGGACCTTAACATAATTTTCAAGTGTAGCCTTTCTATTTAAACAAATATATATTGCCCCTCCTTAAATGGTTTACAAACTATACATTATCAAGAAATGAGAAGTCAACTGCAGACTGGGAGAAATTATACAAATTATGCAAAGAACTCTTAAAACTCAATAAAAGAAAAAATTTAAAATGAGAACAAGAATTGAACAGACATATTATCAGAGAAGATGTGCAGATTGCAAATAAGGAAAAGAAAACATATTCAACTTCCCATGTCATTAGGAAATTAAAAATTAAAATAACAATGAGATACCAGTAGATACTTTTTGAGTGGCCAAAATCCAAAACACCAACACCACCAAGTGCTAGTGAGGATGGTCAGCAATGAGAACTTGCTAGTAGAAAATCAAAATGGCACAGCCACATGGGAAGACTGTTTGACAGATTCTTATGAAATGAAGCATACTCTGACCATATGATCCAGTGATCATGCTCCTTGGTATTTACTAAAATGAGTTGATGATTTATGTCCACACAAAAGCCTGCACATGGATGTTTATGCCAACTTTATTCATAATTGCCAAAGTTTGGAAGCAACTAAAATGTTATTAGTAGTTTAATGGGTAAATGACCCATGGTAAATTCAGAAAATGAATTATTATTCAGCACTAAAAAGAAATAACTATCAAATCATAAAAAACCATGGAGGAACCATAAGTTCATATTATTAACTAAAAGTAACCAATGTGAAAATGCTACATACTGTATGATTTCAGATATTCTGAAAGAGGCAAAACTACAGAGTCTTTGAAAATATCAGTGTTTTCCAAGAGTTAGTGGGGAAGGAGAGAAAAATAGGCAGAGCACAGAGAACTTTATTTTTTTAAAAAAATTTGTTGGTGCATTATAATTATACATATTAGAGTATGCTGCATTTCGTAAGAATCTGTCAAACAGTTTTCCCATGTGACTGTGCCATTTTTATTTTCCACTAGCAAGTTCTCATTGCTGCCCATCCTCACTAGCACTTGGTGGTGTTGATGTTTTGGATTTTGGCCACTCAAAAAGTATTATGCTATACTTGTACATGTGCATAACATTATTTGATCAGTCTCATTCTCCAATATCTTCCCTTTTCTTCCCCTTCTCTCTACCCATGATCCTCTTGCACTACTTTGCTGATTTCCCTTCTATTATTATTTTTAATACTATAATTAGTATAATATATATGCATATATGTATACACATGCACACATATATGCAGTGTACATGAAAATGTCATAATTTTGTAGATTTCATTCCCCAGTATGTTCTCCCTTCCCCCCTCCCTCTTGATCTCCTTTCTCTACTCTATTTGTCTCCATTTTATTTTCTGAGATTCTTTTTTTTTTCTTTTTTGGTACTGGGGATTGAACCCAGGGGTGCTTAATCACTGAGCCATACCCCCAGGCCTTTAAAAAATTTTATTTGGAGACAGGGTCTCACTGAGTTTCTTAGGGCTTTACTAAGTTGCTGAGCCTTGCTTTGAACTCACAATCCTCCTGCCTCAGCCTCCCAAACCACTGGGATTACAGGCGTGATCCACCACATCTGGCTATGAGATTCTTTTTTTTTTTTTTAAATTATTTCTTTTTTCCTCTCTTTCTCCAGCTTTCCCATATTAGAGAAAACATTCAACCCTTGGATTTTTGAAACTGGCTTATTCTACTTAGCATGACATTCTCTAGTTCCATCCATTTACCAGCAAATAATATAATTTAATTCTTTATGGCTGAGTTAAGACTCCATTGCAGCTATATTCCATATTTCTTTATCCATTTGTTTGTTGATGGGTTCCTAGGTTGGTTCCATAACTTGGTATTGTGAATTGTGCTACTGAAAAGATTCATATGCATGTATCTCTCTAGTATACTCATTTTTTTTGATAAATACCAAGGAGTGGGATAGCTGGGTCAAATGATGGTTCCATTCCTAGTTTTTTGAGAAATCTTTATACTGCTTGGCAAAGTGGTTGCACTAATTTGCAGTCTCACCAATAATGTGTGGGCGTACCCTTTTCCACCACATCCTCACCAGCAATTGTTATTTGAATTCTTGATGATTGCCATTCTGAGTGGGATGAAATCTCAGTGTAATTTTGTTTTGCATATCCCTGATTGCTGAAGATTTTGAACACTTGTTTATGTATTTGTTGGTCATCTGTGTTTCTTTTTTTGAGAAATGTCTGTTTCATTCATTTATCCATTTATTGATTGAAATTTTTATGCTATTAAGTTTTTTGAATTCTTTATATATTCTGGATATTAACCACTTGTTGGAAGAGTATCTGGCAAATAATTTTTTCCTATTCTATAGGATCTTTCTTCATATTCTTCTTTCCTTTGCTGTGCAGAACCCTTTTAGTTTGATGCCATCCCACTTATTCATTCTTGGTTTTATTTCTTGAGCTTTAGAAGTCTTAGTAAGGAAGTTGGTGCCAATGCCAATATGTTGGAGTGTTTATCCTGTTCTTCCAAAAGTTGCAGTGTTTCTGGTCTAATACCTAGGTCTATGATCTCCTTTGAGTTGATTTTTAGAGCACAGAGGATTTTTAATTCACTAAACTATTCTGTAAGATACTGTAACTCTGTATGTATGCATTATACATTTGTCAAAACTCACAGACTATAAAACATCGAGAATGAACCCTAGTGAAAAATATGGAATTTGGGTGATAACGATGTATCAATATAAGCTCATCAACTGTGAAAAATGCACCATGTCAGTGTGGGATATTGATAGGGTAAGAGGCTGTGCATGTGAGAAGATGGGAAGTATATTGGAACTCTCTGTACTTTGTGCTGAATTTTGCTCTGAACCTAAAACTGCTTTAAAAATAAATTCCACTGAAAAAAAGGATGTTTCCTAGAGACTTCAGAGGAAGATGTTCACTCTTGATTAGAAGAGAAATGAGCAAGGAGACATCCCATTCTAGCCTTCTTCCTCTTTGGTTTGGATATTGTTCCAAGGAAATTGTTGCTTGGAGCTGCCACTGCTATTAAGAGGAAGACCAGTTTTAAAGATGCTGACTCAGAAGCCTGACATTGTTAAGCCTCTGAACCAACTCCTGCAACCACATACTCATGGGCTTTTTGCTATGAGAGAAAAAATAAATTACAATGGTTTAAGGCCAATTTTAATTGTATATTCTGAACCATGTAACGGAAAGTGTCCCAAGTACTGTGCAGCAGACATTCTTTTTCTGGATAGTTCTAAAATGTACCACAAAACTACTGTCACACTGAGAATATTTTCTTGATTCTGAAAAAGTGTGGATTGCCTCCCATTCATTAATCAAGTTTCCCTACCATGTGCCTGTTCCATCCAAGTGGGATAATTTATTTCCTGTTTTAGCATTAATGCTTTTCTGCCCAGTGATGTTGCAAAAAGCACTGTTCATCAGTTTTTATATTCCTTTGTTCTTAGTTGCAAATAATGGAAACTTTCTCTATTTAAATTATAAGAAAGATAACTTGTTGACATGATTTGGATGGTTAAAAAGATTGATGAAAAGGGTCACTGTAGGATATGCCAAATAACTGAATGTGATTTTTGCCATCACTGGTTGAATGAATTCTAAATTGTTCCCTGTGTCTTTGGCTATCATTCCATTTTTAACATTCTGGATAAGAACATCTAATTAGCCAAGGCTTTCTACCTTCTGAGACTCACACAATGATGGACTCCCTAAACATAAGAAGGAAGTTTCAAGACTGAGCATCCCCCCTACAAAGGTAAAATAAAGACAAATACCCATTACACACTTCCTGATGCTTTCCCTACTCTCTCTCAAGATTCGCATGCTTCTTTTTTAATGGTGCCCCTAGATGGTGCTCTCCTAGAGTGATGACCCATGTTTCAAATGAATCCTTCCCTCTCCTCATCAGCATTCTTATTCCAACAGGGCACTGATCTCTGCTTTCCGATTACTAATTCACAGTTTAGAATTAATGACTGTTAGCAGCTGAAGGCATGTTCTGACTCAGAAATATTTTCCATTTTGAAAAATAAAGCTTGTTGTGATCACACTATAACCAAAGGGAATGGAACCCTAAAAATGAAAGACAAGTGACATAAAAATTTGATTATTTCCTATTGTCTCACTCCCCTTTGATTCTCTTTCCTGCCAAGGCCTAGAGTAGGATCCAAGTATCTGGAGTATAGGTCTAAGAGCTGAAATTGAGCCAGAGTGGAATGAAATTTTGAGAATGATTGTGTGGAGCTGAGCCTGAGAATTATAAAGAAGTAATGCCAGGTCCAATGATTTGACTGAGGTTCAGAGAAGGGACTTTGAGGAATTCTGGCCCCAGTAACGTTCTGAAGATTTTTAGAGAGAATCTGCAGCAGCAATCAACATAGTTCCAAGATCTCTTTTGGGGGCTGCCTATGTGCAAGATTTTGTTGTTCACTACCAGAAGGTTCTCAACAGATACCACATCCTCAGAACCCTCTGCTATAGGGAAGATACCAGGTCTATTAATTATTTAGTGTAAGTGTTGACTAGATTGTTTATTTAGTTGTGAGGTATAAGCCAGCTGCCTGATTTCATGGAGTCAGGGGACAGGACTCTTTTGGAAAGTAAGTGGGACCTAGAAAGGGAGCCTTGACCTGAGGATAGGAATCATACATTGCTGGAGGAAGAGTAATGCTCATTTTTTCCTGCACCTTCTTCCATGTGGAATGTCCTCTTGCCGTTGGCATCCTTCTGTCTATCTAGAATAACCCCAGCCTTGGAAGCAGCCCTTCCTGATTACA
This sequence comes from Callospermophilus lateralis, assembly GCF_048772815.1. Taxonomy (NCBI): domain Eukaryota; kingdom Metazoa; phylum Chordata; class Mammalia; order Rodentia; family Sciuridae; genus Callospermophilus; species Callospermophilus lateralis. Next base: position 55,951,142 of record NC_135325.1, on the reverse strand, counting down.
CCAGTCTTCAGCATTTTTTTTTAAGAGAGAGAGAGAGAGAGAGAGAGAGAGAGAGAGAGAGAGAGAGAGAGAGAATGAGAATCTTTTTTGTAGATGGACATAACACAATGCCTTTATTTTTATGTGGTGCTGAGAATAGAACTCGGATCCCACCCTTGCTAGGCGAGCGCTCTACCGCTGAGCCACAATCCCAGCCCCAAAGCATTTTTTTCCTATTATCTGAGCTTCCCACACTTATATACCTAAAAAAAATCTGTGCCATGTCACTGATCATTTTGTCTCCAGTGTTGTGTGCTGCTTATGAATTCTGTCCAGTTTGGCATTAGGAGAATGGTAAAGATGAAACTTTTATTCAGGCAGACTTGTAATTAATTCCAACCCAACATTAGCAGTTTCAATTAGGGTTGCATTTGACTGTAAGTAAAATAAACTCAACTATAGTAGTTTAAACAAATAGTTTTCTCATATATCAAGAAATATGAAGTGTTACTAGTGATTCAGTAACTCAATGATTTCAGGATTGAAGTCACTGGCATTTTCCTCACAAACTCAAAATGATTTCTGCTGCTGTAGCCATCATAACTGTATTTAAAGTAGAAAGAGGGAGGAAGAGGTAGTGTTCACTCATCTGTCTGCTTTAATAAGCAAATAGATTATTAGATTTCCTAGACTCTCCAGCACCCTTTCCGTTAGGTCTCATTGTCAAGAACTGTTTTAAACATTAGCTTCAGCTGCAGGAAGTGTAGAAAGCAAATACTCAGCTTTCTAGTCCCTGTGGAAAGAAAAAGTTGTGGAGAATTAGTGTGAATTCTCTATGTTCCATTTTTGACTTTTTCCCACCAAACTCTCTGCCTATGTTTCTCCAGTTCTCCATCTTTCAGAGATACCAAGGTATGAATCGACATTATCTTTTATAAGCAGAAACTGACCCTGGAGTAAATATGTCACCCAATATCCATCTCTCAGCTTCATCCTGATAATTGAGCTAAAGAACTGCTTATTTACTATTACCTTTAATAAACTGGAGTTCCCAGAGTATACCCAGTTTTTACTATCTGCCCCCCAATGAATGTCAGGACAAAAGCTTTTCTGTTGCTAAGTGCCTTATGTCTATAGTTGTTCTAAATACCTTCAAGAACTTAACTTTATTTCTAGCAAATGAGGCAGCCACCCTCTTTTCCATTTAGGTCATTCCTCACTATTTATTTTCCAGGAAGACTGTTGCCTTTTGGTTTCAGTCTTGAGACTGATATCAATATCCAACTTTGAGAACTACTGATGATTAAACAGTACATTTTAAATTTTTGCTTTCCTATGGAGAAACTAAGGAGGTATGAGACATAAAGTGAACAGCAGAAAAGAGATTATATATGGAGAAGTGAATATTTCCACTGAACCAATATTTGCATATGCAACTTTCTACTTATTACTTCTAGTTAAAGATCTATGAGACATATCAAACTCAATAAGACCTGAGTTTTACCCATTTCCATGAAGTCTCCATTAAGCACTCGGTTTCTTAGGCCAGAAACCAAGAAGTCATCTGGGCATTTAATCTACTGGCCTTCATCAACCATTTCTAAACCAAATATATATTCAGTCACTTTTTAAAATTTCCATCACTGCTGCAATTATTTATCACTGAATTAGTACAACAATTTCCTACCTTGTCTTTTCTTTCTGCTTTTTTTGCCATCATTTAATAGCAGCAAAAGTCATCTTCTTAAATTTTAGATCAGATCATATTAACTTCTTGCTTAAAATACTCCAATGAGTTTCTGCTATATTTATTTTCATGGATTAAAGACCCTGGATGATATGATCTATGCCAATCTCTCTAACTTCATCTTCTACCTGTCTTCTTCTCATTCACTCTTCGTTCTCACTAGCCTTTCTTTTCCTCTAGCATTTCAAGATAATTGTTGCATTTGAATTTTACATTATCTATTTCTTCTGCTTGGGATGTTCTGTATTCCAATATCCATATGGCTATTCCTTTGTACCCTTCAGGTCTCAGCTCAAATATAACCTGCACAAGCTTTCTTTGTCTATCTTGATAGACTGTTTGATCTTCAAAAAGAGCGTATCACAAATTGGGTGACTTAAACAACAGAAGTCTATTTCTTATAGTCCTGGAGGTTGTGAAGTCAAAGGTCACTGTGTCTGTGTGGTAGGATTCTGGTGAAGGCTCTCTGCTTGACTTGTAGATGATCACCTTACTGCTGTGTTCTCACATGACCTTTCCTCTGTGCATGAGTGGAGAGAACAAGAGCAAGCTCTCTGGTGTCATAAGAACTTATGACACCAATTTCATTGAATGAGGGTTTCTCCCTCATGACTTAATCTTACCCAAATAACTTCCCCCAAACCTCATTTCCAAATACCATCACATTGAGGTTTTGGGCTTCAACATATGAATTTTGGAGGGGACACAAATATTGCATTCATAACACTGCCTGAAGTAGTTCCTGGAACACTAATCAACCCATTCTTAGTCACATTACCAAATTTCGTATTGTTTTTTTATTTTGTATCATTTCTGACATGATCTTTTTTTTTTTTTTTTAGAGAGAGAGAGAGAGAGAGAGAGAGAGAGAGAGAGAGAGAGAATTTTTAACATTTATTTTTTAGTTTTCGGGGGACACAACATCTTTTGTATGTAGTGCTGAGGATCAAACCCGGGCCGCACGCATGCCAGGCAAGCGCGCTACTGCTTGAGCCACAACCCCAGCCCCTGACATGATCTTGATCCTATATCTGTTTACTTATTTATTGTCTGTTTCCCTCTGCTGGAATATAAGTTCTGTTAAGATAGGGACCACGTCTCTTTTCCTTGGTCCCTGGAAATATCCTCAGTGCTTAGAATGGTGCCTGACAAATTGGTAAGGGTTTAATAAATAGTTGTTGAATTAATCAATTAATTAGTCCCGAGCATCACCTCCATCTGTTACCTGATAATCACTGTGATCATCATGACTCCAGGAAAGGAAAGTGAGTAATGTTAAAGTTGGTACTTTGTTGTGTTTGGACTTCCTGATACAACAGTTTCCTCAGAAGCTCCAGGGAGCTTTTATATAGTTATTTGGGAATTAACTTTATTCTGCTTCCTCCATGCCAAGGTTAGGCAGATGCTGTCCCTACCTCTCTTACTTCTCTCAAAAATCAGCCTACAATTGCTACCAACAAATGGCTTCATCTCCCCCCCCCCAAGGGAACACAGTGTGTCTGAAAATCCAACGTGCTAATAATCTCCCTGGAAAAAGAATTAAGTGCTTAATGTAGATAATAAGACTGGAGGTGTTTAGAGGTGGGAGGGATCATGGTGTGGACAGAAAGTTTCCTGGAATGAGGGAGATTTCATTTCAACCTTAAAAATTGATGAAAATGTAGGTAGGCTAGGAGGAGTAGGGAGAAATCTCCATTGCTGGAGAAGGGGAAATGGCATTACAAAAAGGCCTGGAATTTTGCAATACATTTGCATTTGCTGGGGATATGTTAGCAGCCGGCCCTGTGATTCAAAGTTCAGTTGGCTTCTGCAACCACAGAGCTGGCTCATGGCTATTCCACTGAGTGTCTCCTATGGTGGGGAGCTAATCACTGATCAGGGAAAAGGAATGTTTGTTTCATGTTGATGTATGGGATCACTATTTTTTCCCTCAGCTTTAGGACAAGATTTGTGTCTTTGAAGCTTCACATATGAAGGAACATTTTGGAATGTATGGTTATCTCAGCTCTGCAGCTCAGTTCAAGATTAGTAGGTGGCTGGAGCACGATGACTCACAAATGTCATCTTCAGTTGCTCCCACCCTCCTAGGCCCCCTCCAATTTGTTCTGAATGTACCTAACTCTCCTTTCTCTCTCCATCAATCTTTTTTTCTCATTTTTATAACCTGAGAGTTCCTCATTGTGTTTCCTTAGCAAACACCCAGTGTCCCTCCACCACTACCCTGAAGGAAAAAGAAGGGAGGCATCTTTCTCCCTGATGCTCTTACTGGCCTTCCCTGAGGCCTTAGGCCCTGAGGTTTATACTACTTTTCAAGGCTACCTTAAGATTATTTATGTGACATGCTTTTAAATATATCCACTTTCCTGGTGACACTAATTTATTGAATGGAACATTAAGTTAATTATTTTTGTCAAACGCTCTACAGTGTTTAGATGCTAAATTCAATGTATGCGTGGACATACTTGCACACATGTGTTTACACTTATGTATGTCCACATACTTGCATTCTCATTAATTTTCCTATTGCATAGTAATTGTGCAATAGTGTTCTGTCCAATGCCTAAAACAATTCCCATGATTAAATTGTATGCTGCTACAAGAACTGCCTTTGCATTTTTCTCAGTACTGTAAGTCAGCCACTACTTTACTTTTTTTTTTTTTTTTTTTTTTTTTGTGGAGTAGAGGCCAGGTTCATCAGCTTGCAATGTCCATAGACCTGAGGAATCCAAGCCAATTCAGGTATAATTTTCAGTGCTTCTATTATAAGCAAATGCAGCTTCAGTAGCTTCAGGTGATGGAAGGAGGACAAAAATGGGATGAAGATTGAGATGTTCAAGAATGCTTATTCTTTGAAGAGAGCCAGAAAAGGCTTGGGAGTTCCACGAGGATACAGGGAAAGATGACAACCACATGGGAATTATGACAAATTTCAGGAAGGAGGCGACATTTCATAGGTATTGAATTTCATTAATATTTTTACAGTCAGTTTCCAATTACAGGTGATATAATTACATGGTTCACAATTCTAAAACTACAATAGGGTAAGCAATGAAAATTCTCCCTTTTACCTCTATCCCCCAAACATGTAGTTCCCTTCCATAGTGGCAGTCAATGTGTCTAGTTTTAGTTTTCTAAGTAACTTTCCAATGATATAAATATACAAATAAACATGCATACATGTTTATATATCTATGTTAACTTCCTTTTTCTCTATAATGAAAGAACAGCTACCATACAAACTGTTCTATACCATTGCTTTTCCCCCTATTTACTATAGCTTTGGAGAGTGCTCTAATTCAGTACATGCAGAAAATTCTCATTCATTTTGTGGTTTACAATAAGATGCAGAAAAATATAATTTTGAATGCAAGTTATAATTAGTCAGATTGAACATGTCTCTGTGTTCTGGAATCATTTCTGTTTCTTTTCTGGGGTCCATTGGATATAATTTTTAACTCAGAGTATGAAATGGTAGAACTGAAACAGTAATGGTTTGGGAATCAGGAGACCTTTCTGAACATGAGTGTATATCTGAGCAATAAAAATGTTAGATTAAATTTCCTCTAAGGAACTTTAGTTGTTGAGATATTGTAGAAGTGTAGGAGGAGGAAGTGCTGCAGCAGCCATCCAAGACAAAGAGAGCAATAGGTAAACAGAATTTTACAGGAGAAAATGTAGAGCACTTTCGAAGAGCAAAAGTATCCATTTGGTGGAAAGGCAAAAATCTATTACCCTGATGGTTTGGGATCATTATAGAGTAAATCATTCCTACTGGCTGAATGTTTGGACACTCATCTAGGAATTTTAGGGGGTATGAGTAAGGCCCTTCTGAACCAAATAATCTCAAAACTCTAACAATTCACCATCACTGAGACATTCACACATTTTAGAATCTCACAATTGAAAAGGTCCTTAAAGGCCATCTAGGCTAATGCCCATATAATGTTTGCATCACTGCTACAATATTGTGACAATTACACATGCAGCCTAGGCTCACATAACCTATAGTAATGGTGATTTTATAATTTCATATTCTACCACATGACTGATGGATCCTTTTCAATGATTGGAAAGGTTTCCTTTGCATTGAGCATTAATATTTCGTCTGCTCATTCAATCAACTAACCTCTCGCAAGCCTTTTTTTTATGCTATACACGGTGCTCTGTCCTAGTATGTGGCACTTAACAGATCTTTTACTTCTAATCCTAGTTCTGCATGGATGTAGGAATTATTTGAAGTGCTTTTTTCATAAATGGCATATGACATTTTAAGACAGTATCCATGTCTCTTCTCTCCCCACTCCACCAAGTTCAAGCTAAAGTGCTGCAGAATGAAGTTTGGCGTGTCCTGACTTCTCCAATTCACACTCCTCTTAACAAACTCCTGTTTATTTGTGTGTTCCATAACAGAACCCAAACTCCAGGTGTAGTTTAAAAGGTACAGAGTAGAGAGGAGCAATTGCCATCAATGATGGTAGAACTCTTTTTTTGTTAATTATTTATTTTTTAGTTATAGGTGAATACAATATATTTATTTTTATGTGGTTATAAGGATCAAACCCAGTGCCTCACACATGCTAGGCAAGCACTCTACCTCTGAGCCACAACCCCAGCCTGTTATAACACAGCCTAAGATGATATTAGCCTTTTTAGCACTCCTGGCTTATAGCCAGCTTTGTAGCCAACTAAACTCCCATGTTCACATGAACATTTTTTTAAAGAGAGAGAGAGAGAGAGAGACAGAAAGAGAGAGAGAGAGAGAAAGAGAGAGAGAGAGAGAGAGAATACTTTAATATTTATTTTTCAGTTTTCGGTGGACACAACATCTTTATTTTATTTTTATGTGGTGCTGAGGATCGAACCCAGCGCCCCGAGCATGCCAGGCGAGCACACTACCACTTGAGCCATATCCCCAGCCCTACATGAGCATTTTAAGCCATAAACCACATCTTACCCTCCCTGTACTTGTGTAGTTGATTTTTAAAATTAAAGTACATGATTTTATATTTATTCCTCTTAAATTATGGGGCATGGAATGTAGTTCAGTGGTAAAGCACTTACCTAGCATGCATGAGGCAGTGAGTTTGACCTCCAGCATGGCAAGAAATAAAATGCAACCTATTAAATTTTATCTTGCAAAAATTGGTCCATCATTTCAGTCAAGATCTCTTTGGACACCAATTTGTCTTACCTTTGATTAGTTCTTTTCCCATCTCTCTGTCAGATGCAAATTTGTTCAGCAAGTCTTCAGCATCTTTATCCAAATTGATGATACAAATTGAGGTTGGATTAAGCCAGAATCTAAACTATGTCTTGGCAAGTCATAAGCTATACCTTTTGGTGTTCTCAGCAGGCTTACAGATTCACTAAGCTGGGCCATTATCTAATCCACTTGAAATTCAAGTTTATCCACTAGTCTGCCACAACAAACTTTGTCAAATACTTTTCTGAAACCCTGAAGCCCTAAAGTTTTAATCATTCCTCTCATTTACCAGTGTAGGAACCCCATCAACAAAGAAAATTTGATTGTTTTGGCATGGCTTGTTCCTAGTGAAACCATTTGAATCTCTGGCGATCATTGCTTTTCCAAGTACTCACAAACCATCTGTTTAATAATCTGTTCTGGAGTTTTGCAGGCAATTGACATCAAGCTCACTGGGCTTTAGCTTCTGGAATTATCATTTTTCCACTTTGGAAAAAAGAAGCAACATTTGCTCAGTTCCAATCTTTTGGCATCTCTCCCTTTCTCTACAGTTTCTCAAAGATGATCAATTGTTGTGCCATGATTACTTGTTCAAGCTCATTGAAAGTGGTTGGTGATGTGATTCAAAAAATTCTAGACTGTTTGAGTTTGAAGGAGCCTTAGAGATTATGTAGTTCAAGTTTCTTATTGAAAGGAGGGAAACCTGAGTTCCAGAGAGGATATAGAATAAGTAAGTTAGAGGCCCAGTTACACAGCAAGGTGAGGTGGAGAACATGGAAGATGTATGTTCCTAATATCACCACTTTTCTAGGGAACAACTTTGTCTGAAACAGTAGTTCACCACTACCACTTTGAGCAAAAGTCTCCAAAACTTAAGATCCCAGAACATTGGAGGTAATGTTGCGGTGCAGGCAGAAATTTGTGACAAGTATTGATCCCTCACTTTTTCCCCATAGTATAGTATAGTGAGAAAAACACTGGACAGAAAGTCAAGAGCCCTGGATATTAATCCTTACTCTGTTAGGAACCTGCTGTATGAAGTTCCAAAGTTACTTGCCCTCTCTTGGCTTCAGTGTTCTCATTCTTTAGGGATTCTTCAGATTTTAGGTCTGTTCATTCACTCAATAAATACTTCAGTCTCTGTGCTTAATTATTTCAACCCAAATAGTAAAGTTTAACAAGAATATGATAGGAGGGAAAGAAAGGTCCTCTTTACAATCATTTTCTTTGGGATAGATAGACTTGAATAAGACCCACAGTGAAACTATTACAAGGGTGTCAAACAACTCACCACTCAAGGTAGCCTGAAATGAGGAATAGACTGTGGAGGAGGTATAAAACCAAGATCATGGGGCTGGGATTGTGACTCAGTGGTAGAGTGCTTGCCTAGCATGCATGAGGCACTAGGTTGGATCCTCAGCACCACATAAATGTAAAATAAAGATATTGTGTCCACCTAAAACTAAAAAAAAAATTTAAAAACCTCCTCCCTCTTCTAGGTCTTCTGGTAATTAAAAAAAAAAAAAACAAACAAACAAGATTAGGATATTTCTGCACTTTCAAAACCTTAGGACCTTAATTGTATAGTCTATCTTCTATTTTTCTTTCTACTATCCCATTCCCTCCCTTCACCTCTATTTTCCCCCTTCCTTCTACTTCTCTCTCTCTCTTTTCTTTTAAATTAAATATTTATTTGAATAACATTGCCTTTCTTTTTGTCTCTGGTGTCAGTATTTCCCTCCCTTGTGTTTCACATCCACACTCCATGCTTAACACCCATTATGTTCTGCTGCTCCAATTGCTCCTCTCCCTTCTCCACCAGAACACTCAGAAAAATGCCCATTGGTATAAATGCATCCATTTTCTTTCTCTCCTCCAGGTAAGGTGTCTAAAAATAGCTGTGATAGCAGGGTGGAAAGAGAGCAGCTAAATGTTCACAGAACATTAGCTTAGGTAAAAGTATTCTTGGCCTTGAAAGTGGGCAGCACCAAGGCTCTGTTCATCCTCTCCTCCCAGGCAGTCCCTCAACTCCCAATATTTAAGCTTGCAAGGCAAGATTTCTAGTCCGGGATGAACAGGAGAAATTCCTTTATTTACTCATCCGAGTTGGGCAGTATAGTCTCTGGGAAAAGGTTTATCAGCCTTCATGTTTGTATAGTATTCAAGGCCTCACAAAGAGCCTTCTGGTCTGCTACTTCATTTCATTATCCTACAATCTAGATAATGAAGGGAGGTATGACATAGATTTTAAGTTTTTGGTTTATTTTTCTCAATGAATAAAGCAAGGCTTAGAGAGGGGAAGGAAGTTATCTGAGGTCTCATATCCACGAGTTAGTGGCAGAGAATCAAGGTCCTTGATATTGATATGTTGTTCTTAACTTTATGCTACAGGCTTTGGAGAGGCTATGTGCACATTTTCTCTGAAGCTCATCTCTTTCCATCAATAGTGAAGGAGTCGAGAATATAGACTTTGGAGTGAGATTTCCTGAGACGGTATCTCAGCGATTTAACAGCTAGCTGTGTGACCTTAGGAAAGTTAATTAACCTCTTTGTGCTTCAATTTTTCTCATATGTAAAATGAGGACAAAAAGGATCTTTTTTCTAGGACTCTGGTGAGAATTAGATAAATTAAATGAACTCATATTTGTAAAAGACATAGAGCAATATCTGGTCAGAGTAAGCCTCCTATAACATTAATCATTAAATGGCCTTACGAGTCTTCTACTCACAAGCTACCAGAATCTTAATGCATTCCTTTCTGTCATTATTGCCTTCATCCAATAAGCTTTCAGGTTTGGTCAAATGTACAACATAGTTTTATGGTAAGCACACTGTGTCTGGAGATTGGGCTTGTGAATTTCATTGTTGGTTTGATTGTTTATAAGTATGGGACAAAGAGTAAATGATTTTCCCAAAATTAGCCTTGATTTTCTCTTCTGTACAATGGGATGTATATTGTATGTGTATAGCAGATAATGTATATGTTATTATATATGATATTTTGTATATGTACATGTATAATATCACATAGTGATAAGTGCTGTGAATAAAATAAAAAAGAATACAGGAACAATGGATGTCATATTGTAGTTGCTCTTTTGGATAGTATGGTTAGGGAAGGCATTTTCAAAGAACTATCATTTGAGCAGAGAACTGATGGGTCAGAAGGAGACAAACATGGGCAAATGTAGGTCAAGAACACTCCAGGCAAATGGAAAAGAAGATTCGAAGGTTCTGAGACAGTCATATACTTAGAGTATGGAAAAACCAGCAAAGGAGGCTCCAGTAAAGCCTGAGAATTGATACAGAAACCACGTCTTGCAAAACCACACTGTGAATCACAAAATAGATAAACTATACCAAATCAAACCATGATTACTTGCTCCTCAAGCTCAAACTGTTTATTTATTTATATTATTATTTTTTTATTTATATATGACAGCAGAATGCATTACAATTCATATTATACATATAGAGCACAATTTTTCATATCTCTGGTTGTATATAAAGTATGTTCATACCAATTCGTGTCTTCATACATGTACTTTGGATAATGATGTCCATCACATTCCACCATCCTTGCTAACCCCTTGCCCCCTCCCTTTCCCTCCCACCCCTCTGCCCTATCTAGAGTTTGCCTATTCCTCCCATTGTCTCTCTCCCTATTCCACTATGAATCAGCTTCCTTATATCAGAGAAAACATTTGGCATTTGGATTTTTGGGATTGGCTAACTTCACATAGCATTATCTTCTCTAACTTCATCCATTTACCTACAAATGCCATGATTTTATTCTCTTCTATTACTGAGTAAAATTCCATTGAGTATATATGCCACATTTTAAAATCCATTCATCCACTGAAGGGCATCTAGATTGGTTCCACAATTTAGCTATTGTGAATCGTGCTGCTATAAACATTGATGTGGCTGTGTCCATGTAGTATGTCCATGTAGTAAGTCCTTTGGGTATAGACCTAGGAGAGGGATAGTGGGTCAAATGGTGGTTCCATTCCCAGTTTTCCAAGGAATCTCCATACTGCTTTCCAAATTGGCTGCACCAATTTGCAGTCCTACCAGCAGTGTATGAGTGTACCTTTTTCTCCACATCCTCACCAACATTTATTGTTGCTTGTACTCTTGATAATTGCTATGTCATTGTATGCTGATTTTATGTCCTTTGGGTGTAAACTGAGGAGTAGTATAACTGGGTCAAATGGTGGTTCCATTCCAAGTTTTCTGAGGAATCTCCATACTGCTTTTCAATTTGCAGTCCTACCTTGACTGGAGAACTTTAATTGGCTAGACTGCAAAGAGTATTAGTAGATTATAGTCAGAGAAGTATCGGAATCCAGATCATGTGGGTTCTTGTAGGCTTTAATAATGATTTCAGATTTATTCTAAATGTGATGGGGCTATTGAAGGGTTGTAATGATGAAAGTGATATAATCTTATTCATATTTTGATGAATCATCCTGGTTTCTGTGTGCAAATCAAATGAGATAAAGAACATGAAAGTGTTTTATAAAAACTAACATTCTGTACATATCTGAGAGATTATTAATAACAAGGTTATAAGTCCAAAATATGATCAATATATATATCAGTCAGAGTACTGTTAGGAAGCCCAAAAGCACATTCAAAAATTTGCAAGCAGTTTAATGAAGGGATATCCATAGAGGTCAGAGAAGAATTAAAGGAATCAAGGAATTGAAAAGTGATGGTGAAGAATCCAGGTTATCACCCATAAGCCTGAAAGAATAAAGGGAGGAAATGTGGATACTAGAATGCAGAGGAAGTTTTTAATTGTGGGAGAGGGGTTGCCTAAGAGCAGCTGTAGCTGTTAGTAGAAAAATGCAGTGACAGGGAGACAGTGAAAAGGGTGGATTTATACATTAACTTTTCTCTTCTATTATTTTCCAGCCCTTAGCCAGTGTCTCTCATAGACTGAAAACAACCAGGAAATAGAAAGCAAGAAAGCTTGAGTGATGCAGTCCATAGATGTCAGCCTTAAGGGACACAGTACAGGAAGAAAAGGGTTGGAAATTGATCTAAAGGAATATACAGAGGAAAACAAGCATAAAGTGGTTATAAATAATTAGCTACAACACTGATTTTCTAGCCATTTCTTCCTTAGATGACTGCAATAGTTATAAGATTTTTTCTGTTTTTAATCTCTTTTTTATGCACAAGCAGCTTTCAGAGATATTTTTCTGAAGCACAATTCTCATCAAGTCACTTACCTGCTCAGAATTTTTATAGCTCACTTCTGTCCTGTACAAATCCATAGCCTGGCTTTATGAAGTACTGAGTACAGTATGTAGTGGGACACTCAGCAGATGCTCATTAAGTGTCAATTCTGCCAATCTCGTACTTGACCACAAACTATGTTAGTCTCTCATTTTGTTTTGTCTACCGTATCCTACCTTGAAAACAAAGCTCTAGCTGATGAGTTCATATCCCCCCAAATATACTGTCCTCTCATACTTTTGTGCCTTTGCATGTGCTGTACTCCTCATCTGGAATACCCTCCCTCTCTTCTCCACCTAAAGAAATCTGATCTTGACTGTAAGAGCCAGCTTAAACCATAAAAAAATCCCCTGACATTCCTCTAAGCATAAATAAAACTCCACTAGTCTTACTTCTGTTCTCTCAGGGATCTATTCTATGCTTTTCTTACAGCATTCAGCACAGTCTCTTTTGAGCAAGGCATTATCTGCATAAATGCCTATCTGCTTGGTTAAACTGTGAGCTCTTTGAAATGCGAGGTTATTGTCTACTTCCGTTTCTTTGTACTGTGGTGTTAGCTAGCTCAGTGCCTACTTCCCAAAAAGTATTTGCTGAATTAAAAGTGAATGAAACTTTTCTTGCAATCTTGTGTCTCCATAGCTAATGTTCATCACAATAAACCAGGAGACTTTACACGACCTCAAAATGCCTTCTGACTCACCAAAGCAAAATTCAATTAGCTTCCATATTGTTCAAGTGTTTTGTGTATGCCATTGTATCTCATTTTCCGAGATGTGGTCACCCGGCTTTGTTAGACATAGCAACCCTCAGTCTGAACATTCATTATTAAGCTCCGCTCCCTAGGCCCTGTCCCGGTCTCTTGTCATCAGGGCTCAGTCCACATTTGTCCACCTCCACATTAATTTTCAGTTTTTAAAAATGTTGTTTTGTTTCTCTGCCTCAGTACAAAGTTCACAGTATGAGTAGTCTAAGTACTCTATACACAGTAGGAACTCCTTAGAAACTTCTGAGACACAGTTCTCTAGTATACTTACTGGGTGCCTAAGCAAATGCTAGATTGCATAAAGTGGAAACACGCAAAAGAGGCAAGAAGATCCTGAGCCTTGGCTTCTTATGGTTACAGACAGGGTTCATCTTCCCAAGTAGATCACGGCCTTAGTCATGGGTACCTTCCTACCTTCCCTGTTGGGAATCTGTTACACACTTTTCCTTCCACAAGCAGGGAATGCTATTTGTTAGAATTACTAGCACCTACCCCATAGACAGATAATATGCCCAATATTGGATTGGTGCAGAAAGGTACGCAGGGATGGTGGAAGTGGGAACAGAGATGTGCAGCAATGGATAAAGCACTATTGTTGTGTCATCTTTCCTCTGGGTAGATTGGACTTTTAAATGGAGAAATCTCACCTAACTCCAAGTATTCCTGCCACAAGCTTGCTCCAGACCCTCAAATTCTAATTAGTAAAGTAACTTTTGTGGTATTAAAATGAAAACCCTATATCCAGAATGGATCTGTTAAATGTACTGACTCTTGATTCCTGGGAATAGCTTATTCTTATTCTTAGCTTACTGTTTTTAGCCCTCCTAGGACATTCTCAGTTCAAAACACATCTAGAATCCATTCACCTCTAGTACCCTACTCTATACCACAATTTTCACTTCCTTGGATTATATCAGTAGTCCTTCAACTAGCTTTCTTGGTTATACTTTTGACAAGTATTCTCCACATAACAGCCAGGTTAGTATTTTTGAATAAATCCATCATTGAAATCTCCTTGAATTAAATAAAATAGTTGTCCATTTATTAAAAAAACAAATAAATCCATCATATTATATCAATTTCCAGTTCAAAACCCTGTCTCAGAATAAAATCTAAGTCCCTATACTGGGTTCAAAGGCCATATATGATCTGGTACTTCATTTCCTTATCTCCTATTACTCTTTATTCCAACTATACTTATTTCCTGGTATTTGTAGGAAGCTGTCCCTGTAGGGTCTTTATATTTCCTGCTTTCTATGCTCAGAATACTCTTTACCCAATACTTCCCTGTTTCACTCTTTCACTTCATTCATTTTTCTTTCAGATGTTATTGCCTCAGAGAGGTCTACCATGGCTACTCTATTAAAAACAGCTATTCTCAGCAGGTTGTGATAGTGAACATCTTTACCCCCAGCTACTTAGCAGGCTGACACAGGAGAATAATAATTTTGTAACCAGTTTGGGCAATTTTGGGAGACTCTATCTCAAAATAAATTTTAAAGGGGGCTGAAGATGTAGTTGAGTGGTACAGTGCCCCTGGGTTTGATTTCAGTACCAATAAATTAATAAATAAATAAAAGCTATTCTTGTGGCAATCAAGAATACCAATAACAGTAATTGCTAGTGAGGATATCCAGGGAGGGTGTACAATTACACAATTTTGCACAATAACTTTGAAAAACAGTATGGACATTCTCAAAGTGTAGGAATGGGACTGGGCATGGTGGCGCATTCCTGTAATCCCAGCAATCTGGAGACTGGAGCAAGTTCAAAGCTGCCTCAGCAATTTAGCAATATCTAAAGCAACTTAGTGAGACCCTGTGTCAAAATAATAAAAAAAGGATGAGGATGTGGCACAGTGGTTAAGCACCCCTGTGCTCAGTCCCTTATACAAAATAAGTAGAAATAGAACTAATGTATGACACAGCTATCCCACTCCTCAATGTTTATCCAAAAGAACTAAAATCAGCATCTATTATAGTGATTCATGAATACCTATGTTCATAGCAATACGATTCACGATAGACAAGTTATGGAACCAGCCCAGTTGTCCACCAACAGGTGAATGGATAATGAAAATGTGATATATATATAAACAATGGAGAGAATATGTGATACACACACACACACACACACACACATACACACACACTAGAGAGTCACCCATAAAGAACAAGAAACTGGAGGACATTGTAGTAAGTGAAATAAACCAGACTCAGAAAGTAAAAGTTCAAATGTTTACTCTCATATGGGGAAGCTAGAGAGAGAAAAAGAAAGAAAAAATGATTAAATAAATAAAAGAAAAAATAAATAAAAAGGAATAATAAAAAAGGAATCTCATAGAAGAGAGACCAATAGAGAAAGGGAACCAAGGAGGAGGGAAGAACGGAGGGCATGGGGGAAGCCCTAGGAAACAATATCTACCAAATTATGCTTTATCCATATATAAATATACCACAATGTATCCTGCTTATATACATAATTTACTAATTAAAATAATAATAATAATGAAAGGGAGATCAATAGAATAGGGTAAGCAGATAAGGAGGGGGAGAGGGAAAGGAAAAATATTGGGGAATGAGATTGATCAAATTATGTTATGTAGTGCATGTATGGACATGCCATAATGAATCTCACTCTTACGTATAACTATAATGTACCAATTAAAGAAAGAATAGCCATTCTTGGATGATTCTCTGTCTCCTTACCCTCTTATTCATTTTGATTTTTACTAATTTTATGGAATTTTAATTTTTTTTTGATCCAGGGACTGAACTCAGGGGTACTTGACCACTGAGCCACATCCCCAGTCCTATTTTGTATTTGATTTAGAGACAGGGTTGCACTGAGTTGCTTAGTGCCTTGCTTTTGCTGAGGTTGGCTTTGAACTCATGATCCTCCTGCCTCAGCCTCCTGAGCTACTGGGATTTTGTGTAGGCACCACTGTGCCAGGTGAGTTTTAATTTTTTGATGGATATATTTCTTTATGTTTATGGGATACAGTGTGATGTTTTGATCTCTGTATACATAGTATAAAAGTTGAATAAGGCTAAATAACATGTCAAGCACTTCACCAAGTTATTATTTTTTGTGTGAGAATATTAAAAATCTGTTAGCAATTTTGAAGCATACAAATACATAATTATTAAATGTGGACACCATGTAGAGCAATTGACCGCTGAAATTCATTCTTCCAGTCTAACTAAAATTTTGTATCCTACTGTATTTTTATATTTATTTATTTAGGCATTGGGAATTGAACCTAGGACCTTGCTCACGCTAAGAAGAGCTTGCTTTATTTCTGAGTTATTTCCCCAGCTCCTGTATTTCTACTTTTTTCCCTATCCTAGGGATTGAACCTAGACCTTATGCATGTTAGGCAAGTTCTCTACCACTGAGCTACATCTGCTGTCCTTTTTATTTTATTTTTAGATGGGGTCTTGCTAAGTTGCCCATGCTGACCTCAATCTTATAATCCTTCTGCCTCTGCCTCCTGAATAGTTGGGATTGCAGGCATGTGCCACTGCACCCAGCTTCTATATTTTCTTTTTATTGTCTGCTTCCCCTTACAGGAATGTAAGCTGTAAGAAGATGGGACTTTGTTTTCCCTTTTCACCACTCTACTCCTAGTGGCCAAAGTAGTATCTGACATACAGCAGATCTTGTAGAATGATTCAGTAAATGAATAGATGATGTACCTGGTGGGAGAAAGTAGTTCTACTAGATGTCACTGTTACATAAGCCTATTGAACTTGGGGCCAGATTAAACAAAAGAGCCCTGTCCCCCAACCAGCCTTTAACTGATTATGTGATGAGAAGGACAGGAGCCACCAGATTAAAGAAAGGGGTCACTGGAGGATTATAGTTTTTGTGCCTAGCTTTGAGGATCTTGCAAACCACATTTAGAAGTACACCTATTCGAGTTTTTAGAACAGTAGAAAATTTGGACAAAAGTTCTCGGGTGAAAGGGAAAGAGGAAAAGAGATAGAATGATGGAAGAAGAAAGTGAGAGAATAAGTAAGAGAGGAGGGGGTGACTGACTGAGAAGGGTTTGAGGGCGATAAAACATAAAGAACACCAGGCTGTAGTTCTGCTTCTTGCTGGGTTGGAAGGGAATTTCATAGGTGTATGGGGCAGTCAGAACTTGAAAGAAATCCATATGTCCTTTTAGAATTTTAGCTAGCTGAGGACTCTGGCTGAATGACATTGTGGCAATGAAAAAAGTCTTGGCTCAAAGAGGAAGAGGGAAAAAGCAAAATTCATGATCTAACTAAAAAGCAGATGGGCAATGGTGACTGGTATGCTAGTCACGAAGAGAGCAACAAACAGATCCATTGGCTGCCATATGTGTCAAATGTACCCTTGCCATAAAATGCCATCAGCCTTCCCTATGAAGCTGAAGTGTCATCCAGAGGATGTTGCTACCTTGAATACCTGAATCAATCCTTCCTTATACATATTCCATGTCAGGTAACTCATTACCTCTCAAACCAGCTTTCTGATCATGCACATCTGGCTGTTAAATTTTTTTTTTTAATTGACGTTTGTCATTGTTGTGGCATCTACCTATGTGTCCTAGCTTTGACATTTCTGTCCTCTATATCTTTTGCATTGTAACAGCTCCTTAGGTGTATGAAGACATTAGTCATGTGTTCCTTAAGCTTTTCAAAGGAAAATAAAAACAACTCCTTCAATGTCTCTCCTAGGACCTGCATTGTAACTATCATAATCTTGTTCTCTTCATTACAGCATGAATCTATGTGTGGCTGTCTTTGAACATGAGGATTCCAGAGCCAAAAACATTTTAATGAGTCATTATCAATTCAGAGGCAAGTTGAAAGTTATTTCCCATTTCTGCACACTTTAATTAAGTACATGGGGACATGCAGGTTCTAAATTAGGAGCACTTCCAGAAGTTGGAGACAAAGTCACAGAAAGATACTCCTCTGACATCAAACCAATACAGCTGCGTAAATGATCTTTGATTCACATGTGGCCACATATTACTTACAAACTGATGGATACCTGAAAAATTCCTAAATTTAACAACTCCAAATGCATACACTCTAGTTCCATCTTTCTGAACTATGAATATGTTACAATGATGTGCTCAGTTCTAATGCCCCCCAAACTGCCTTGATTTCTTCCTTTTTTCTCACCAGTTCAAAGGTCTCTACTTGCAAAATGTATGACTAATCCATTTACTTCTCTACCTCTGTTCCCACTACCCTATGAGAGAGATGGTCTGAGCTACCATCTCTCTCCTGGATTACTGCAATAGACTCCTATCTGGTTGCCTTGCTTCAACTCACCAGCAACCTTCCATCCTCTGCCCTACAATCTGTTCACAACAAGGTAACTAGAAATATCATTTGTAAACCTAACTCAAATAATGTTTCTTTATTGCTCAAAACCATTCACTGGGTTCTCTTCACGTTTTGAGTAGAATTAAAAGCTTTTATCGTGGTCTACTAGATTTAGCTCCTTCCTGTCTCTCATGACTTCATCTCATACCCCTTCTTCCTTGCTATTTATGTTTCACTTTACTGTTCCCTTTCCTTCCCGCTCTTCTTCTCTGCCTTCATCTTCATTCCCTTCTTCCATTATTCTATCTTTCCTTTCCAATTGAGATATAAATTACACACAGAAAAAATGAACATCCTTTTTTATGGTAGTGGGTTTGAACCTAGCAGTGCTTCACCACTGAGTTACATGCCTAGCCCTTTTTATGTTATTTTGAAACGGCATCTCAGTTGTCCTGGCTGTCCTTGAGCTTGCAATCTGGGATTACAGGTGTGCATCATAACACCCAGGTTAAAATAAGCATAAGTGATAGTTTGATGAATTTTAAAATACGTACTTTTGTGTACACAGTACTCAAAACAAGGTATAGAATATTACCATTGCCTCAGGAAGTTCATTCATGCCCCTTTTCAGTCAATACCCAAACTGCAACTCTTTTGGTAACCATTGTATTAACCTGTTCTTTTACCTATTTGCATGCTTTTAAATTTCATGTGAATGGAAACATGCAGTATCTATTCTTTTGTGTAAGCTTTGACTCAGAAAGATGTTTCTGAAATTCATCCTCATGGTCACATGTATCAGTGGTTATTGTTTTTAGTACCAAATCCATTAATCTTCTTTTTGCTCATCAGACATGCTGAGCTCATACCTTCCTCAGGGCCTTTGCACATACTATTTACTCTTTTTGGAACACTTTTCTCCTCTTGATCAACAAATGACTCATTCTTTCTCAGTCAGGTCTTATATTAAATGTCATTTTTGCCTAGAAGTTCTTCTCTCACCACTCAGTATAAAGTTATTTTTCTCATATCATACCTTAACTATAATAATTCATCATTAATTTCCTTCATAACACTCATTAAAACATGAAAATGTCTTGTTCATATGGATTTGTTTCCTCATTTATTGTCTACTCTTTAGCAAAACTTCACAAAGGCAGACATTTTTGTTTTATTTATGCAATGCTGTATTCCAAACAACTGTTGTGATTATTTTTTGAATGAATAGATAACAGGGTCAAGGGAATATACTCAAGGAATGTAACTACCAAATCTATAATGTAAATGGCAAAAGTAACAGTGCCTTTCAGGCGCACAGGTTTTCAGAATTTATGAGATCTTTTTAGTGATTTAATCCTTTAACAGTAAGAGAAAGTCAGACCAGTGATTGTTAATCCCAGTTGATGGGTGAGAAAACTGTGGTTCAAAAGTGTGAGATTAGTTACTTGCTTAAGGTCGCATCAAGTGGTACAACTTGGAGTAAGAGAACAACTTTTACCCTTGTTGTCCAAATTAATTCCTCAGCCAAAATGTTGTTAAAAAACACTGGTTTACTGCTGGGCTCACTGGAGCCCATGCCTGTAATCCTAGCATCTCTGGAATCTGAAGCAGGAGGATCCTGAGTTCAAAGCCAGCCTCAGCAACTTAGTGAGGTGCTAAGCAACTCAGTGTGACCCCGTCTCTAAATAAAATACAGTATAGGGCTGGGGATGGGGCTCAGTGTTTAAGTGCCCCTGGGTTCAATACATGGCACCAAACAAACAAACAAACAAACAAACAAAAAACAAACCCAAAAAACAAAAAACAAACAAAAACAAAACAGCTTACTCAGTTGTGTTGCAAAATTGCTGTGGTTGTAGTTGTGCTGTTTTAACAGAAAGATAGCCTGGGGGTTCTTTTGTAGGAGATGGAGAAGGAAAAGCCAAAAACAAAATAATGTGTCATAAAATCTGTCTTTATCCAAGTTGAGGGTCCTCTGAATCTACCTCTTGATGTGGACCACAGAGACAGAAAACTTCCTAAAATAGGGAAACACAATTTATTCTGGCTTTGAAACAGTTCTCCATAAGGGTTTCCAAACCCCCTCTTCCTCAATGCTTTACTGTTCTATGTGGAGTTTGCTCTCCTGAGCAGACACATCCTCAGGAGAAAGCAACCTGGATAAATGGCTCATGTCAGCAGCCCAGCCACCCGTGTCTCCCAGGGTCCATTAATAAATTGGCTATGTTCTCTGAACTGAGTTCCACTGAGTTTGGTGAACATGACTCAGTGCCTCTGAGCTTGTTCAACTTTGAGTGAACTGTTAAAATTGAGTTTTGGGCCATGTGAAGCCAAGCCTAACCCTTGCTGCCCTGTGTATCTCTGCCTGAAGCAGCTTACAAGCCTTTCTCTGATATCTCTTCTCTCCTGCAAACATTAAACTTCTATTAACACAATATAAAATCAAATTAGCTTTTTTGGTAGTCCCTTCTCACTGATGACTCACCTGGAGCTTGCAGGCAACTCAAATCTCTTAACTAATTTTTCACTGAGGTTGCTGTCAAGTCACATGTCATCTAGACTGGTGATAAGCCTTACAATAGATACCATATACGTTTGTTAGGAGGTTTGGGGACTGGAGGAGAAAAGAAATTGAAAATGTCATTCTGATCTACAGGGGCTTCTAAACTAGCTAAGGGAGTAGAAATTGATCACTACCATTTCCTTAAACCTTTATTGAACAGTTACTTTTAGGCAATCATGATAAAAGACATTTACCTGAACTTTTTTTTTATTTTTACTTTTTTCCAAAAATCTTAAACCATTTAATGACAGCGAATTTATTTTATTAATGGTAGAACTGAGGCTCAGCAAGTGAATCTATTTGTCTAAAGGTCATACAGAATTCCAGTTTGCCCCTGAGTTTCTTGATTTTCATTCTCTTTGGAACTGAGTTTCTTCATTTGTAAAAATGAGGCTTTAGTCAGAGGATTTCTAGAAGCTTCCCCAATGATTCCCCTCATCCTCCATACTGGGGATAGAAACCAGAATACTTTACCCCTCAGCTATATCCCCAGACCTATTTATTTATTTAGGTACTGGGAATTGAACCCAGGGGTGCTTAACCACTGAGCTACATAATCCAGCCCTTTTTATTTTTTATTTTAAGGCATGATCTCATTAAGTTTTTAGGTCCTCACTAAGTTACTGAGGCTGGCCTCCAGCTTGTGATCCTCCTGCCTCAGCCTCCTGAGCTGTTGGGATTACAAGATGTGCCATTGAACCTAATGCCCCCCCCCCGTTACACTGATTGTGTTGTAAATTACTTATGTCTTATCTTTTTTAAGATATGAAAGTAATATCTTGCATTTATACATCAGGTCCTTTTTATTCAAAAGCAGCTGATATCAGAATCTTGGTTTGAAAAGGGCAAAACAGAAAGCAGTTTCTATTTCTTACTCTGTTGTTCAGAAATGATACCTGATCCCCTTATGAAAGTACTCACTATGTCATCCATACAATTTGATGGTTCAGAATATGGTTACCACAACCAGAATGGTCTGGAATTCAATCCTAGCTCTAGTATTTATTGGTTATGGAAACACAGTTACCTAACCTTTTAGGACTTCAGTTTGCTCATCTCTGAAATAAGGTTAACAGTGCATTCTTCTTAAAAGTTGTTATGAAGATTAACTGAGATATTTATAAAGTGCCCAGGGCAAAGATGGTTCTTGTTAATTTTAGGAGCAGCTGTTGCTGTTGCTACTACTACTAATACCACTACTATCATCATTCAATTTTTCAAGTAAGTACTGAATTTTTAGGATAAAATAGGTATAAAAATGCTTAAAATGTAGAATATGAGAAATTATTTGCTAAGAAAAGTTCTAACATATGAGAGAAACAAAAAGATATTTGTTGAATGAATAAAGAAAGTTTCTGCTCTGGGAAGCACTAGCTTAGAAAGGGGAGAAAAAGGACTTAAGTATCTGTTCTAACATGACAGGCAGTTTCCAGCTCAGTCCTGTACCTATTTGAAAATATTAGGCACTTATTTTAATATGAAACTTCAATTGTTCTTATATTTGTAGAGAGCAACAACAACAACAACAACAACAAAGTGTCTAATTTAGGAGCACACAGTCTGGTGGAAGAGACAGGTAAGTATTGGCTAAGGTGTGATTAGCACTGTAGGAGATGATGCTTGAAGTATTAGGGAACTTCAGGAGAAAGGGGATGGGAAAGGACAGATGTTAATCAGGTAGGCATCAGAGAAATGGTGTCATCTGAGTGGAATATTGAAAGAAGAGAGGGATGAATACTACCAGTGGGCACAGGTTCAGAAAGATGATCCCAGTCAGTAAGAACAGCAAGTAAATTTTATGTGCTTGGAGAAATGAACCAGAATGGTATGACATATATTGAGAGTTGTCTTAGAGTGGTTAAGAGATGGATCTGGAAACATAAGTCGGGGGTGGGACTATAGGTGTTTGATCTTTATAATTTTGTGGATGAAACTGGCTTATAGAGTAGTCTGAACAATGGAAGTGTTGGCATAAAACTAGTTTGAATATTTTTTTGTGTCTACTTTAAACCATGTTCTTTTAAATTTTCCTTTTCTGTCTCCTGATATCTTAGGTGGATATTATAGTATCATAGTGTCTGTTTGTTTGTTTGTTTGTTTTGGTACAGGAGATTTAACCCAGGGATACTTTACCACTGAACTGCATCCCTAACCCATTTTTTTAAAAAAAAATTTTGAGAAATGATGTTACTAAGTTGCTAAGGGTCTCACTAAGTTGCCCAGGCTGGCCTTGAACTTGTGATCCCCCTGTCTCAGTTCCCCTAGTTGCTCAGATTACAGTCATGTGCTACTACATCTGGGTGTTCTGTAGACTTTTTAGAATGTAAAACACACAGTGTCTGTTGTTTTCATCTATGGATCCTGGTGCCAACTGTGTGTGTGTGTGTGTGTGTGTGTGTGTGTGTGTGTGTGTGTGTGTTTATGACCAATGGTCTTAAAGTAGAGATGAAAAGTGACCAAATTTATGGGTGAAACAGAGATCTCTTTGGCATAAGTATGGAAGTTGGTTTCAAAAGGTAGAGATTCCAATGAAGAAGTCATTGCAATAACTGAGATATATAGTGATTCTCCCTAAATATTTTCTTGCCATCTTCACCAATTTAAAATCACCCGTTATCTTCTTCCAAATCAGACCTTTTTTTTTTCTTTCTGACTAAGCAGGGATCTAGGTTGACAAGTTTTGGGTTCACCTTTAATGTCTTTTCACTACCTCACCCATCATAGTATTCAATATGACACCAAAAGTTGTCAAGTTATAGAGATTACTGGGTTAGGCGTTCAGACATCTGGGTTCTAAACTATCTTTATCATCAGCCTGCTATAACAAAGTGCCATAGACTGGGTGACTTTATTTTTCATAGTTCATGAGGCTGGGAAGTACAAGATAAATGTAATGGTAGATTTGGTGTCTGGTGAGGGATCTCCCTGGTTTTCAGAAGGCCACCTTCTTGCTGTGTGTTCACATAATATAGAGAAAGTAAGAGCATGCTCTCATGTCTTCTCTTTTCATGAGGACATTACTTTCATTATGAGGACTCCATCCTCATGACTTAATATAATCTCAATTACTTCCCAAAATCTCTGCTTTCAAATACCATCATACTTGGAATTAGGGTTTCAACATATAAATTTCAGGAGGGGACACAGAGACTCAGTCCATAGTATAAATCTTGGAGAAGTCATATTTTTGATTGGAAATTTTATTAATGATATTTCACTGAGAGACGTGTGGAAAAGGTTACACTAGATTATCAGAAAAAGTTCTGAGAGTCGCTAGGAATCTAGTTAGGATGTATTTGCATCATCTGAGGAGGAGGCCTAGATTACAGGGCTCACAGCACCAAAGTCCCACTTTAACCTGAGATTGTATTTTTGTTTTATTTAAAATTAAATTTGAAGTAATCATAGATTCACTTGCATTCATAAGAAATGATATAAGAAGATTTTATCCATCTTTTACCCAATTTCTAGTACACAGTATCATAGGCAAAATATAGATGTTGATACAAGCCATCATTCTTATTCAAGTTTACACAATTTAACTTCAACTCATATGTGTGTGTGTGCATGTTATATAGGTATATACAGTTTTAATCACATGTATAGATTTGTGTGACCACTATACATATATCATAGTTTCCATATAAGGACCCCTTTTAATATCCTTTTATAGCCACTGACACCTAAATCTCCCTGCTCTTCCTACTCCTAACGCCTAGAAACTGCTAATATGTTCTCTGTCTATAATTTTGTCATTCAAAAACAATAAAAAATGAAATATTGCAATATATTATCTTTAGGATAGGTTTTTTTCACTAAGCTAAATACAAATTATTACATGAATCAGCAGTTCCTTCTTTTTCATTGCTGAGTAGTATCCTGTGGTATAATTGACAGCCATTTGTGTAACCATTCACTTGTATAAAGATACCTGAGTTTTTTCAGTTTTTGATTATAACGAGAAAAGCTCTATGAACATTTGTTTATGGTTTTTGTTTGAATGCAGTTGTTATTTCTGTGATAGACATCAGAATTGGGATTGCTACATCATACAGTAGATGGATGTTTAATTTTTAAGAGACTGCCAAACTATTTTCCAGGCATTCAATGTTGTCACTATTTCTTTTTATTTTAGCTCTTCTGATAGATGTGTACTGATATCTCATTGTGATTTTAATTTGCATTTTTGTAATGGCTAATGATGTTGAACATCTTTCCACTTGCTTTCTTGTGAGCTGTATAATTCTTTGGTGAAATGTCTGTCTCTTTAGCAGGCAATACAGTATAATAGTATAAGGGTTCAGGCTCTCAAGTCAGATTTCCTTGGTGTGCTCTACCACTTACTACTAGGTGAGCAAGTTACTATTGCGTTGGAATAATTCCTTAAAATGTTTGTACCTCAGTTTTCGTATTTGTAGATATGCTAATTGGTTTTACTCCTATAGAAATGTTACTTTAAAAAGTTAATCAATTAATGTGTATAAAGCAAGTAGCACAGAGTCCAATAAGCTTTAGTAATAATGATTATTACTTTATTTCTTTTGAATATTGGGAGTGTATATTAGATGTGAATAGTGATACCTGGCTGGAAAGAGGGAGAAACTGGCAGGCAGAAAACAGGTTTGTTTTTATGAAGGTGGGGGCAAGTCTCAAGCAAGGAGAGGTAAGGTCTGATGGGAATGTCTATAGATGTGGACGGTGAGTTTTTACATCTGGGTAACAGTGTGAAGCAGTAATGGGTTTGAAGGAGTGGAGGGAGCTTGATTATGCAGATTTGTTAAGAGCCAACCTCATACATTAAAAGACTCAGTGCATTGGAAGCTGCTAGTGGAGTACAGCCAGCTCTTGAGATAAAAGCTTAGAAAGAGAAGTGGCATTTTTCATTCAGGGAATCATTAGAGAATACAAGAACACCAGGTTATAATTGATAATTGTTTTTATAGACAAAATAGAAAATTTATATTGAGTATTGGCTTTAGCTTCTCTGACCTCTGATTCATTCTGGAAAATACTTTTTAACATAAGCAGTACAGATTTGAACTCACAAAAGAAATAAGTAAATCCAAAAATACTAAGAGTGGACATCTCTGACACCAGCCAAATAATCTTTATGAAAAGGCACCAGGATGATGCCATGACTTGCGGGAGATTGAGGTCAGGAACTGGAAAGAAACACTGAGATCAAAAAGCTAGGGTTCTTTATTCTTGGAGTGGAGGGAAAGGACCTATAGTTGTGAATATCACTGGAGGTTGGCTCTCAGTAATTCACTTGAGACATTGATCAAGTCCTGTCTCCTTCCTCAAACTCTTTCCCCATTCGTACATTGAATGTCAGAGTGAGGAGGAAAGTTGAACTAGTAAAGGTTCTTGAAATCCTGAAACCCTTAGATGTTCAGGGTATTAGTTGTTGAATAAAAAGAGACATAGCTAGTGGTTCTCCATTGCCCATTTCCCAGACCAAAACCTGACAAAGAATTAGCCTTCATTGATTTTTTTTTCTTTTTGGTGCTAGAGATTTAACACGGTGGAGCTTTTATCACTGACCTAATCCCCAATCCCTTTTGGTTTTTATTTTGAGACAGGGTCTAACTAAGTGTCTTAGGGCCTTGCTAAGTTGCTGAGACTGGCCTTGAATTTGTGATCCTCTTGTCTCAGCCTCCCGAGCCACTGAGATTACATTCATGCACCACTGTGACAGGCTCCCTTCATTTATTTTCAAGGATTGAGCACTATCAGCTATGTAGAGGGATTGAAAGCCAGGGTAATGCACTTTTTAAATGTATGGTTTTTGGAAAAAGCCTTCCTTGATTTAAATTCTGGTTCTGCTACAAACCAGTTTTGGATCATTGTCCATGGTTTTCATCATACTTCATATTTCCCTTAAATAGTAATAATAAGGGAAACCTAGGTTATACAACTGTGAAGATTATATGAGACAGTATATTATAGACCTGAATATCCCATTGTGATTGGGCAAAAACAAGCAAGGTTACCACTATGACATCCATATTAAATTTGTTTTCACATCTTCATCCTTCTGTAACAGCATTCATTTAATGCCTATTTGAGAGCATACTACATTGAGGTACTGTTCTAGGTACTGAAGGTGTAGCAATAGGCCTTTTATTTTATTTTATTTTTTTGGACCGGGGATTGAACTCAGGGGCACTCAACCACTGAGCCGCTTCCCAAGCTCTATATTATATTTTATTTAGAGACAGGGTCTCACTAAGTTGCTTAGCACCTCACTTTTGATGAGGCTGGCTTTGAACTTGCGATCCTCCTGCCTCAGCCTTCCAAGTTGCTGGGATTACAGGCATATGTCATCATGCCCCACATGTAGAGAGCTTTTAAGGTCATAATTAAGAGTTTTGATACCATTAGGATTTGGGATTCTACTGAAAATGTAATGGATCTTTAGGACATACTATTTTTATTTAGTGTGATCAGCTTTAGTGAGTGGGTCAGTGTTGGTACTGTTAAATGAGATTAAGAAGGCTGGGTGAAGAACAGATTTAAGGATAAAAGCAAGAATTCTCTTTTGAACATGTTAATTTTTAGACGTTCATGAGACATTTGTGGAAAGGTGTGACACAGATGTGCACACACCTTACAAGCACAGGTGTGGAGGGGGATTTGGGCTGGAAATATATACCTTTGAGAAACGTTAATGTAGATGATAATTAAAGACATAAGATTGAATTAAATAACCTGGGAAGAGACTTAAGTTTTGCTGGACCAGGAATAAGTTGTGGGGAACTGCAGCATTTAGAAGTCAGGAAGGGAAGGTGACTAAAAACTAGGAGGGAAATGAATATTTTGAAAAGAAAGTTGTAGTTATGTATGTCATATGCTATTGAGAAGTAAAAGGTGTTTGGGAGAACAAATGATCATTGGATTGGTAGCACTGAGGTTACTGGTGACCCAGACAAAGGGCAATTTGAATCAAGTTATAGGAAAAGACATCAGGTCAGAGGGACTGAAGAGTGAAAGGGAGATGCGAAGGTGAATGTAGATAGGGTCAACAACTGTTTATGGAGATTTGGCCATGAAAAAAGTAAAATAACATTTATTTCTTAGATGAAAGGAAATGTGGGATATAGTGAGGGTTTCATTGCTATTTAACAGTTTCATTAAATTCATCAAATAATTCAATTGTCCTAAGTATATTCTCAGAGTTTTGCAATCATCTCCACTATCAAAGTTTAGAATATTTTCATTAACCCCCAATTAGTCCTGCATCCATTAGCAGTCATTCTTGATTTTCCCCACCATCTGGTCCCTAGCAACCACTAATCTAATTACTGTCTCAATAGATTTTCCTATTCTAGATATTTCATATAATGGGATCACACAATAAGTATCCTTTTGCATCTGGATTCTTTCATTAAGAATAATGTGTTTATAAGTTTTAGCTATGTTGTTAAATATATCAGTACTTTGTTCCTTTTTAGTGTTGAATAAAATCCATCATAACCTATCTCGAATTTTAATTATTATTCAATGGACATTTGGGTTGTTTATGCTTTTGGCTATTATGAATAATGCTGCTATGAACATTTATGTACAAGTCTTTACATAGACATATAATTTCAGTTCTTCAGTAAGGGGGTTTCTGAATGATCAATGGTAGTTCTGTTTAACATTATAAGAAACTACCAATTTATGTTCCAAAGTATTTGTGCTATGGTACATTCTCACCAGTGTATGATTTCTCTATATACTTGCCAACATTTGTTATTGTGTGTGATTTTCCTTATAGATACCCTAATGAGTGTGAAATGGTATTATTATTTTGATTTATATTTTCCAATATAAATTATGGAAAAATTATGTTGAACAGATTTTCATGTGCTTATTATCTATCTATCTATCTAATCTACTATCTATCTATCTATCTATCTATCTATCTATCTATCCATATATATATATCTTCTTTGGAAAGTGTTCAGAAACTTAGTGATTTTTCACTGGTTTGTCTTTTTATAATTGATCTATAAAGACCCTTTATATTTTCTGGATACTAAATCCTTGTCAGATAAATGATTTTCAAATATCTTCTCTGTTTTGTTTTTTCACTTCTATGATAGCAACCTTTCATCCTTTGATGTGAGTAGTTTTAAATTTTGATGAAGTTCAGTTTATTTATTTTTTTATTTTGTCACTTGTGTTTTTGGCATTCATCTAAGATATAGATTAACATGAAGTCACAAAGAATTTAATCCTAATTTCTTCTAAGAGTTCCGTAGTTTTACTTTTTACATTTAGGTCTTTGATCCACATTGAGTTAATTTTGTATATAGTGAGGGGTAAGTACCCAACTTCATTGATTTGTGTGTGGATATCTAGTTGGCCCAGCACCATTTGTTGAAATGAATATTCCCATTGAATAGTCTTGGCATGCTTGTTGAAAATCAATATGGATTTACTTCTATATTCTCAAATCTATTCCATTCTTTAGCTTTACTAGTACTTGATGCCAGTTTTAAACAGTTATATTAATCATATTAATTCTTCCAATCAATGAACATGTGATATATTTCCATTTATTTAGTTTTTCTTAGTTTATTTCAATAGTGCTTTGTAGTTTTCAGGGTACAATACTTGTGCTTCATTGTTAAATGTATTCCTATGTATGTTGTAATTTTTGAAACTGTTGTACACGAAATTATTTTCTTAATTTTCTTCAAATATTGTTCATTGATAGTATATAAGAATACAAATGGGGTCTTGGGCTATGGCTCAGTGGTAGAGCACTTGCCTGGCACAAGCTGGGTTCAATTCTCGGCATATAAAAATAAATAATAAAATAAAGGTATTCTGTCCATTTACAACCAAAAAATATTAAGAAAAGAATGCAAATGATTTTTACACATTGATCTTATTCAACACGTACTAGAAGCTGTAGATAGTACAATAAAGCAAGGAAAAAATTATAAAAAACATGAAATGGAAAAAAAGGAAATATGAATGTATTTAGTGACACTGAATTGTTCATTAAGAATAGGTAATTTTATGTTATATGAATTTCACATTAATATTTGAAAAGAAAATTTAATGCTGCAAAAGCACACAGTCTAATTATTGTTCATGCAAAAGACACGAACAGACATTTCCCTAAAGAGTATGTGCAGTTGGCAAATAATGGAAAGATGAAATATGAAATATGAAAAGATGTTCAACATTAATAGCCATCAGGGGAATGTAAATTAAAAATACAATGAAATATATCTATACATTTTTTAAACTGTCTGAAGTGAAAAAAATGATAATACCAAATGCTGGTGAGGAAGCAGAATAACTATATTACTTATAACATTGCTGGCAGGGATCTAAAATTGTATAGTCACTCTGGAATATAATCTAGCAATTTCATTTTAAATGAAGCATATGACTAGTGTATAACTTAGAAATCATATTCCTGTTATAAACATTGATGTGGCTGTGTCCTTGTAATATGCTGTTTTTAAGTCCTTTGAGTATAGACTGAAGAGAGGGATAGCTGGGTCAAATGGTGGCTCCATTCCCAATTTTCCAAGAAATCTCCATACTGCTTTCCATATTGGCTGCACCAATTTGCATTCCCCCCAGCAGTGAATGAGTGGGCCTTTTCCCCCACATCCTTGCCCATACTTATTGTTGTTTGTCTTTATAATAGCTGCCATTCTGACTGGAGTGAGATAAAATCTTAGAGTGGTTTTGATTTGCATTTCTCTAATTGCTAGAGATGATGAACATTTTTTCATATATTTGTTTATTCTTCTGAGAAATGTCTGTTCAGGTCCTTGGCCCATTTATTAATTGGGTTATTTAAATGTGATGTATATACACAGTGGAATATTATTCATTAAAAAAAGAGAATAAAAATCATGTCATTTGCAGGTAAATGGATGGCATTGGAGAAGATAATGCTAAGTGAAGTTAGCCAATCCCTCAAAACAAATGCCGAATGTTTTCTCTGATATAAGGAGGCTGACTCATAGTGGGGTAGGGAGGGGGAGCATGGGAGGAATAGATGAACCCTAGATAGGGCAGAGGGGTGGGAGGGGAAAGGAGGGGGCATGGGGTTAGCAATGATGGTGGAATGTGATGGACATCATCCAAAGTACATGTATGAAGACATGAATTGTTATGAACATACTTTATATACAACCAAAGATATGAAAAATTGTGCTGTATATGTGGAATATGAATTGTAATGCATTTCACTCTCATATAATTTTTAAAATTAAATTAAAATGTAAAAAAATAAAAATCGTATTCCTGAGCATTTATCCTGGATAAATAAATAAAAACTTATGTTCAAACAAAAAGCAGCATGTAGGAATGTTTATAACAACTTTGTTTTAGTAAAAATATGGAAACAATACAGATGTCTTTCAATGTGTGAATGGTTAGACTGTGGTACATCTATACTATGTTTCAGTAGCAATAAAAATAAATTCATGAAATGACATTGCTGCATCTTCCGAGTATTATAGAAATGAAAAATAGATTAGTGACTTTCAGGAGTTAGGATGGAAGTGGAAAGGAAGAGAGTATGGCTGTAAAAATGCAACAGGCTTGTAGTGATAGATATATTCTCTTCTTTGTGATAGTGGATACACAGACTCATACTTGTGATAAAATCATATAAAACTTAAGGTACACACACATTTAAATGAGTGCAGCTCAGCTGGGGAAGCCAGAATAAGATTGGTGCATTGTATAATGTCTGTATTTTCATATTATACTATAGTTTTTCAAAGTGTCACTTTTGGGGAACATTGGGCAAAGTATATAAGGGATCTCGGTTTTTTTTCTTACAACTATGTATCAATATATAATTATCCTAATAAGAATTTCAATTAAAAAAGAAGACATGCTAGTTAGGATGACAGCACATCGTGTTCAAATTGCCTAGTGAAACATTAGTCTCCTTTTTCTATGATTAGGCTAAGCCTCTTTTAGGAAAAAAATTATGGGACCCCAACTTGTTGGGAGGAGGATGCCAGCCTTCATTACAGCCCTGCTTGTGTTTCTGTCTAATGGAATAACAACTGGACTCCAAAAGTTATATTTCATGTTCCCTTAGGGGCTCTTTTAGATAATTTGCTGTAGACAGAGAGGCCTATGGGAATCAATCATGCCCAATCTGTGTCTTGGCAAGGTTGATTACTAACTCTCTGAGGTGTTTGCAAATCCCCAGCATCATCATTAGACTTTGCCTGATTGAAAAATGTGTCCACCTTCTCACCTATCCACAGTTCTCAATGTAATTCTCTGCCTACTTGAGGCAGTCACTAGCCCCAGATTTTAGATTGTAGTGCTCTAATAATTAGTTTGGACAAAGATACTGGGAAAGACATTTGAAGGTCATTTTGTCCATCCCAAGGCAGAACTAGTTTAGTGGCCAAGATCGGGCAATAATTATGCTAAACTTCAGAGAGGAGTCATTTTAGTATTGGACTTTCTGGGGTTCAGGTGAGAGCATAGTGGCCAGAAAAATACCTCTGCTTATTATTAAGGATCTGGAGAATTTAAGTATTAAATTTTAAGAGCTGTGGATTTGGCTCAGTAGTAGAACACTTGCCTTGCATGAATGAGGCCCTCAGTTCAAACCCCAGCACCACTATACCTCAATGCCAACTATCCAGACCCTTTATACCACCCTAGGGAGACGTTTTGTAATATATTCTTGTATATGAGTGTATGGAATAATTTGTCTTGAATTGCCAAATGTAGTGGGAAAGAGATTGGATTTTGACTTAAGAGTCCTGGGTTCTTACCCTTCTATGTAATTAACTTTGCAACTATGAGCAAATTTGTTTTCCTCTTTGGGCCTCAGACTCCTTCGTTGTGAGATGAGGAACTGGAATAGATATTTGTTTCCACCTTTGAAATCCCATAAACATTTTCTTTAATGAACGATCCCATTTTAGATAGTTACATTTAAGAGTGGACACAGGTGGAAATAGTTCATTCCCTGTATGAATTGTAAATGGTGGAGATTTTAGCACCTGGATGAGAGCACCAATCTACCTATAGGCAGAGCTTCTGGGTTCCAGTGACTGTAAATTGACACATTGCTCTTTGAATAAATTATGTATATGGGATAGCTACCCTGAATAATGTCATTAAGCAGGAAGATAATATTGGAAAGTTTATTCATTAGGTCACATTGACACCTTTATTGTTTAGAGAAAAATAAAAACACATTTGTTTACATTAGAGGAAGTTGGTTTAGCTGATTGGGTCATCTTTGTCTGTCAATGAGAGATAATATGCTTGAATGTCACTGATCTGTCAGAATTACAATAAGCACCTTTCCAGAAGGACAGTTTCTGACAAGGTCCTATGTTTGGCTGGAAATATTAAATGTGTTTTTTTTTTCTGAAAAAATCTAAAGTAAAACTATACTTCAGAAAAAAGTTACATGTGGGCCTCTTGATGAGTCATTTGCTCAAGTTCTGCTTTTTAATACTGGTCACTCATTGTTAAATATGCTTTCCAGTTTATACAAACTATGTTTTCTATTATTGTATTGGCTCCTCAGAGCGAACTGGAATTTTATTCATATTTTGATCTCTTTCAGAATTGTGAAATCAAGGATTTGATGGCATTGGGCTTATGGTATTCATGTTGCACGTTTTAGGAAGATCCAGTTGCTGTACAAGAAGAGATTTGTTGGGCAACAGGTCCTACATTTTGGAAAAGATTAGCCCTAAATTTAGGTGGGAAGTCGGACTATTCCCAAAAGACCTAAAAAGAGCATACTACAGGGATATAGCATCATCAATGTTCATAGCAGCACAATTCTCAATAGCTAGACTGTGGAACCAACCTAGATGCCCTTCAATAGATGAATGGATAAAAAAAATGTGGCATCTATACACAATTGAATATTACTCAGCACTAAAAAATAACAAAATCATGACATTTGCAGGGAAATGGATGGCATTAGAGCAGATTATGCTAAGTGAAGTCAGCCAAACCCTAAAAAACAAATGCCGAATATCTTCTTTGATATAAGGGGGCGACTCAAAACAGAGCATGGAGGTAGAGCATGAGAAGATTACCATCAAACAGGGACAAGAGGTGGGAGGGAATGGGAGAGAGAGGGGAATTGCACGGAAGAGGGAAGGAGACCCGCATTGTTATACAAAAATACACATAAGAGGATGTGAGGCGAAGGGGAGAAAAAAAATAAGAGGGAGGGAGGGAGAGAGAGACAGAGAGAGAGAGAGAGAGAGAGAGAGAGAGAGAGAGAGAGAGAGAAATGAGTTGTGGTAGATGGGGTAGAGGGAGGGAAGGGGAGGGGGGAGGGGAGGAGAGGAGAGGGGAGGGGAGGGGAGGGGAGGGGAAGGAATAGGAAGGGCAGCAGAATACAACAGACACTAGTATGGCAGTATATATAAACGTGGCTGTATAATCAATGTGATCCTGCAATATGTACACATGGGAATAATAAGAATTCATACCCAATTTGAAACAAATGTATGATATATGATATGTCAAGATCAATATAATGTTTTGAGCAACTAATAAATTTCTGATGTTTAAAAAAATAAATTATGGAACATAAAAAGGATATAATAGCAAAACAAAACAAAACAAAACAAAACAAAAAAAACCAGGGCATGTTAATTTAACCAGGATTTTTGATATGCTAGTTGTATGTATTATATTATCACAGTCATGTTTCCCATATTCGATGAAAATGAAATTATGTTAAGTGAATAATCTTCATACAAGAAGGCACTATACAATGACACAGTTAATGTATTAATTGAAGTCCACTTTGTTAATAATTGTGGCATTATAATACCAGATAAGTCATAGGCTTTTTTGTATTACACTGTCATATATTTAAAAAATAAAAATCAATTAAATATAAACAAATAAATAAATAAGTAAAATTCTAAAAAAAAATTAAAAAAAAAAGAGGTGGAGTCTCAGGCATTGGAGCAAAGGGTTTCATAAAGCTAAAGAGGATGAGAGGTATGGACACTGTGCTTTCTCCATTGAGAAACTGGTATCCTGGTGGGTCTGCTCCTTTGATCTCCTAGCTACATAGGCATTTTCCATCTCTGCTCATGCATCTTCTCTGCATTGGGCTGACTCTACTTTTCCTTACTTGTTACCTCAGACCATGCCATATGCAATTCTGAGGTCTTTTCCAATATGATTTAAGGTCTTAATTTTGTCAGATAGCACCCTGAGCACAATTCTACATCAGTGGCTTAATATTTAATCCAGAGTTAAAGGACTTTGCTATGATTTAAATGAATACCCCCAAAGTTCTATATGTAAAAATTTGCTACCAACAGTGGTGATATTTGCAGGTGCTATGGACCTCTAAGTGGTGAGGCCTAGTGCAAAGTTCTTGAAGATGCACCTTTAAAGGGATTTGTGGGTAAATGTTCTCTTAGTCACTATTTTCTTCTTCATGATGTAATTATGCAGTGTGATACATGCTCCTTCCATAATATGGTACCCTTGTCAACAGTCCAAACCAATGGGGCTGCCTGATCTTGGGCTCAAACCTTCAGAACTATGAGTCAAAATAAAATTCTCTTTACTTCATAAATATCCTATGTCAGGTATTTCACTATAGTAACAAAAACCTGACTTACTACAGATCTGAAAATAACAGGCCATATAGGAAATGATAAGAAATTTGTTTTACTAACAAAGAAACATATGCATTATACTTATGTTTGTTGTGCAACTAGATAAGCAATTATTGTATATTACATGGACAATTAAATGAAGAAATTATATGTACTATTTGGGTAGTTAAATGAATATATGAGCTAAATTACATTAATCACTCCTTTTTGATTATTTCTTATACATATTTCTATTAATAAGTAAAATTAAATATATTGCCCCCCTCCAGGAAGAATTACTATTAATATTTTGGTATATGTCTTTTCATGCATTTTTATATAATTGTCTATCAACAACTCCATTTGAATGTCTTTACTTGGATATCAATTTATAGGCATTTCAGACTTAAATAGTCCAAACTGATGGCATTGGGCTTATGTTATTCATGTTGCACATTTTAGGAAATCTTTATTTATTACTTTCTTTTGAAACTGAAATCTTTATTTATTACTTTTTTTGCCGTTGGCAAATATCAATTGCTCCTCCTACAGTCTTCCTCACTCCAGGAAATAGCAAATTCATTCTTCCAGGTACTAAGGCCAAAAATTTTTAAATTGTTCTTAACTCCTGTCTTTCTCATATTCTACATTTAATTTTGTAACTTTTAGAATATACCCTAAGAATCTGACCACTTCTTACCACATCTATTATCTATTAACCTGGTCCAAGTCACTAGCAGAAACTCTCTTATGGATTGTTGCAACTCTCTCTCTCTCTCTCTCTCTCCTCGTACTTGGGATTGTTTAAACACTGAACCACATCCTGGCCCTTTTTATTTTTTATTTTAAGAT
This sequence comes from Callospermophilus lateralis, assembly GCF_048772815.1. Classification (NCBI taxonomy): domain Eukaryota; kingdom Metazoa; phylum Chordata; class Mammalia; order Rodentia; family Sciuridae; genus Callospermophilus; species Callospermophilus lateralis. The sequence goes on along the minus strand of NC_135325.1, from coordinate 55,914,891 downwards.
CAGTTCTCTCTAAGTTGCTTAAGATCTCACTTAGGCTCTGAGACTCGCCTTGAACTTGCTATCCTCCTGTCTCTGCTCCCAGAACTGCTGGGAGTACAGACATGTGCCACCATTCCCAGCTGCAATACTTTCTTGACTGGCCTCCCTGATTCTCATTCTTTGATCTGTTCTCAACATAAGAGAATGATCAACAGGTCAGATCTGGTTACACACCTTTGCTGCAAACTCTCCAAAGGCTTCCCATGTCAGAGTAAAAAACAAAACAAAACAAAACAAAACTCTTAACTATGAGCTGCAATGTCCTTCATTATCACCTACTACTTTTCTGACCTCATCTGCTACTTTCCTCCATGCAGAGTTCCTACTTTTTTTTGGGGGGGGTACCACAAATTGAACACAGTTTTTCTCCATGCATAATTGCTTTTTTTTTTGGTACCACAAATTGAACACAGGGGATCTTAACTACTGAGCCATATCACCAACACTTTTAATTAATTAATTAGTTAATTAATTAACTTTGAAACATGGTCTCTCTAAATTACTTAGGGCCTTGCTAAGTTGCTGAGGCTGGATTTGAACTTGGAATCCTCCTACTTCAGCCTTCTGGGTAACTCAGGTTATGCCATGCAGTTCCTTTAACATACCAGCACCTTCTTTCTCAGATATTTAACTAGCTGTTCTCTTTTTATAGAATGTTCTTTTTCTAGCTGCCTGCATGGTTTACTTCCTTACATTTTCTAAGTCTTTTCTCAAATGAAGTCCTAACCTCTCATCTGAACTTAAATTTCTACTTCTTCGATGCTTCCTATGCACTTTCCATGTTTTATTATTTTTATTTATACTTATTCAAGCATCCCCAAATTTAGGGGCATTTTGATCTTTTGTAGTTTGTGCATTACATAAAGAATACTGCAATGGACTTCCTTATACTAATGCTTTAGGTTCATCCTTCTCTATTTCAATAGCATAAGACTTAGTCTCATTTAGACTAAAAAAAGGAAGAAAGGTTGGGTGACTACCTGATCATCTGTGGGGTTTTTGGAATGGCTTATTTTACAGCAAAGAATAGGCAGCAGCTACTATCGGTTGTCATCATAGATAAGACAGGAATTGATAGGCTTTTTAGAAGTATGAAAGAATTGTCTCCTGAGAATTGAGATACATCTGATTAAGATCCTAAGGACAATTATATATTGTACTTACCTGTACTTCTATGAGAACATTGCTCAACTCTTATGAGCAAAGTTCATCCTGTCTGGAGACAAGGGAGATATTTAAGATACTTCAATTTCTTTACTTAACTAGTTACATTTTGGTTTGCTGGATAGAGAAGGTGCTAAGTAAGGTACTTGTTCTTAGGGTTAAGGGATTTTAGAGGTTAACAATTCTTATCTTGTTGGGTGCAGTGGTACAAGCTTGCAATCTTAGAGGCTGGGAGACTGATTGCAAGTTCAAAGCCAGCCTCAGCAACAGTGAAGCCCTAAGAAAATGGGTGAGACCCTTTCTTAAAATTAAAAAAAAAAAAAACCAACTGGGGATGTGTCTCAGTGGTTAAGTGCTCCTGAGTTCAATCCTGCAACCACTCCCACCAGGCCCCCACAAAAGACTCTTATCTTGCATGCTATATAGTGCTAAGAAGATTCCCAGATACTGTCCATTGTATATACAGTGGCAAAAGAAACTGAAGAACCTCACAATTCCCTACTACACTGCTTTTCTGTGTTTGGAAGGGACATATGGTTCCTTTCTCTTTTCCTTGCCATACCATTCGATGCTCATATTTCTATTCCTTATTTTTTTCTCTGGTAGATATTTCTCTTTTAAAAATTATTTATTCATTTTTTGGCACTGAGTGAACTGAGTGAGCAATGCTTTACCACTGAACCACATTCTCAGCCCTTTTATTTTTTAATTTTAAAAATAATTTTTTACTTTTGGACAGGGTCTCACTAAGTTGCTCAGGCTGTTCTTGAACTTTAATCCTCTTGCCTCAGCCTCCTCTGTTGCTAGGTTTACAGGCAAGACATATTATGCCAGGCTCGTAGACTAGTAGATAATTCTCATGCTTTGTAGTTGAACACATTTGAGCCCTTCCTATATTGGAGTAATTCAATAAATTATGCATTTCATCTCTCTAAGGTATAAGCATATTCTCTCTTTCAGCTGGAACAAGATCCTATAATGTAGGGTCTTCTAATTAGTTGTACCCAATTGAGCATGCAATTTGGAGGAGGACTTTATGAGAAAATAGGTGCTGAGCAGGATCCTCTTTCTAGAGAGGGTAGCAGTGGAAATGTGTGGTTTTCATAGATAATGGTGATGGAAATTTTGGCATTAGTGGTGTGACTTGTGGTTCTTGTTCCTAGAGATATGTGCACTGAGCAGTTTTGTGTAGTTATTTAGGCTTTATTTATGTCAGTATAGTCTCCCAAACTGATTGCCTATATACTATCCTTGTCCATCCACACACTGATATTCTCTAATATTCTTATTTACAACTAAGACCAATGACTAGATGTACTCTTAAAGTGTTTTTATGTCTTTTGCTGACATTGATTAAGTGATGGAAAAAGTTTGGGCTCAAATCTGTACTGGCTAGGTTCAAATATCACCTGAGGAACTTCCTAGTTGTGTGATCTTGCGAAAAATTGCTTAATTATTTTATGCTTCAGTTTAACTGTCTGTAAAGTGAGAATATTAGTTGTCACATCACAAGATTGTTGTGAGGATCAAATGAATTAACATTTATAAATGTGTACTTAACAACAGTGTCTACCATAGAAGAAATGCTTGGTACATGTTCCATTTTAGAACGTTGTGTGACATATCTCTGCACTAGATTATGGCTGCTATGTCCATTCACATCTATCAAGTCTTTGCAAACTACCATTCTCTGCTTGACTGAGGTAAACTTACTAAATTGTTGGTTTGCAGTTACAGCAATTGTACTGCTGTGCATTAGGAAAACAGTTTAGCCCAATTACCTCTGCCAACAGACCTAGGTTTCCCTATTGCTTTCTTGTCCCAAATTCAGAGGATATTAAGAAGGCAGCTCTTCAACCTTCATCTTCAACTCTTGTGGAAAACTCTGGAGGAGACCTAAAGGATGCATAGTTCAGATCCAGGTTAGGAGTGTGAAGCCCTTAGCTATTAGTCAAAGATTAACAAGATGGTGCTCTTTAACCCCCTGAGCCTCTACACCTACAAGTCACTCTTGAAGACTGTTCCTCTCCATCTCAAGTTTCTTGAATGCATCAACTCCACAAAAGCCATTTATTCCCTTCTTTCACTCCTCTGTGCGACTATAGCCCCTGGTACATAGCTGTAGTGTAGCACTACTACCACAGGGTACTGTTAACTGTCCAGTTGTATATCTGCTTCCTGGTGCTTGGCATATAAAGACACTCAGTGAATAACAGTTGTACAAATAACATCCACAATTTATTGAGAACTCACTAAGTGTGAGGCATTGTTTTAAGTGCATCCCATGTATTAATTAATTAATTTATAAATCACAAATGTGCTAGGGGGTGAAGTTGGTAAGGTTATTATTATTTCCACTTTGGAAATGAGGAAGATCAGGGACAAAGAAGTTCTATACCATTTTTAAAATTTTGAATAATGGCAAATTTGGGCTATGAACAGGCAAATACTGAAGCCTGAACTTCTCAACTCTGAAATGTACTGCATCCTAGTTGAATGAGTTCAGAGGAGGTGAAGGTTATCAGAGAAGGAGAAGAGGGTATCTAGAAGGGAGATAATCCATGGATCCCTTAAGTTTTTGAGGAAAGGCTATGTGGTAAAGTGATTATTGAATCCAAAGCCCTGGAGTATAGATTCAGCCCTGCCCTGAACTTTCTATGTGGCAGTGGGGCAAAAAACTATATATTTATAAGCCTCAATCTTTTGACATACAACATCTTATGGAAGGAACTGGCCTAGATGATCTCTTAGGTTCCTTCAGACTTGGACCTCTAATTAACTTAGGATCAGAGATGTTATCACCGTGGCTTCTGGTGGCTGCTTACTTGAAGTAAGACAGAGAAGTTTTCCACAGGCTATGAATCTCTAGAAGAAATGCTTAGAGGTTTGGGGGTAATGCTTAGCTTAAGGGTGAAAAGCCTGAATCATTTCCATGATGGATTCCATCCCAAGACTGCATTACCTTAGCATCATAGCATCATTTGCTTCATGAACATCACTCTAGCTATGGAGGAGCCATTGAAATCTTAACTCCTTGATTCATGTGCAATGAATTGGCAGTTCCTTTTTCTCCTCTGAGTACTCCCTGAAGTCTCATTTATACCCAAGTTTTTGCCACAGGGCAGAAGAAACTTGAAGAATTCTTACAGAGGCAGTGGCAAATTACTAATTTTAGAAAGGGCCTGAAAGATCAGTTAGAGCAACCCTTAACCAATGCAGCATTCCCTTCCTCATCCTCTTTGACTAGGATCTTCTTTCATACTTCAGAAGACAGAGCATGTTTCCCAGAGCAGTGTATTCCATATATGGAAAGTTCCAAGTTTTAGAAAAGTCTTACTTGAGTTGTGGTGATGTCTATCTTTCACCATTCAGAGGCACTATCTCTGCTAACCAGAGTTAAAGTATGTCAATTCCTTTTGTCTTGTGACGACTACTCAGTAGTTTGAAGACAGAGATTTTTATCTGTTTCTTTTCTTCTTTGGGACAAAAATCCACAGGTCCTTCATACCATTTCTGATGTGATTTGTATTCATCTTTCTTAACCGCTTGTTCCTCTCTGAACATTTCTCAGGTTACTTGCTTTTGCCTTAACATGGTGCAGAGCTATATCATAGCACACATTGACCAATTCCAAAGGGGAATAAGGTTGTCATCTATTTCCTTCTGGATGCCATATTTCTATTAATGTTATCTATGTCCATTTGACAGTGGGATGGCCCTGGCTTACAATATGGGATAAAGACATTTATGGGAATACCTAAAAGAAACTTTAAAAGGGTTCTCACTGTTGAATGCTTTCAATTTCCAGATCATCTGTCCCATTACCTGGCCTCTTGATGACAGACCTTGCCAGTCCTATGGGAGATAATCATAAGAAGATCTTACCCTAGTTATTACCAGAATATTTCTGGGAACATTTATTTAGACCATCAAACGCCTCTCTGTCTGTTTTTCATTGGGCTAATGTCCTTGATAGCTATCTCTAGGTTAATTATTGGTTAATATAAACACCATATTGTTAATCATGTCCATATGCACTACCCAAGGGAGGGTAGCCAGAAACAAATCATGCAGGCAACTGGAGAGAAGTCTGACTTTTTTTATAATAACGATTCTTAACATATGAACATTTCACAATTTCCGGAGCAGTTTCATATTCATTTACTCATGTAATTATCTTGGGACTATGGTTATGATTGAGCTTGAGAATGGGTTTTGGTGCCATATGTTGATGACAGCATCAGGTACTGTGACTTAGATAAACACAAGCTGTCTCTTTCATCTTCTTCACCAGAGGCCTTGATGCTAATAGCTCATTTTGTTGGAAGAACAAAGCCAAACCTACCATTGGACTTTTAGGTACACACACACACACACACACACACACACACACACACACAGTGAGGTATAATTTGAAAAATAAGAGGGAAAAAGAATAGATGGGGATGAGGATTGGGAGAGGTAAGATGCACTAAAAAGAAAAGGGTTTTCACTGAAAGACTGTTTGCACAGAAACTTGAATTAATGAGGAACCACACATGCAAATATTTGGGAGAATTCTTGAAATATTTGAGGAAGAGAAGCAAAGCTAGTTTGGTTAGAATAGAAAAACTTAGGATAAGATTAATGGGAGAAGATGTCAGAAAAGTAGAGGGGGGTTGTTATGTAAGACAGGGCAAGGGTTGGGTTTTTACTAGGATTGAGATGAAGGGCCACTGGTAGGTTTTGAGAAGAATAGTGACATTTATTCATTCAACAATCCCTGAGTACCTGAAGCATCACAGATACTGGGAACATAGAGAAAGATAAAACTTTCTCAATTCTCTTTCCCGTATTAATTAGTTAAACCATCTATAATTCTTTAATTACAAATATATTGTAAAAACTTCTAGACACTCTATGGACACAAAGTAGATAAAGATAAATTGCTCATGCTCATATTTTATTACAAAAAAGGCAATTATAATTAAAAGTACTCTGAGAGCAGAAGGAAAAAACAGATAACTGGGAGGAATCAAGAGGAATTTCAAAAAGGATACTTCACTGAATCTTGAAGGATGAGGAGGAACTACTAGGTTAGGGAGAGGGAGAGATTGGGGAGGAAAAGAGAGAGAGAGGGAGAGGGAGAGAGGGAGAGAGGGAGAGAGGGAGAGAGAGAGAGAAAGAGAGAGAGAGAGAGAGAGAGAGAGAGAGAGAGAGAGAGAGAGAGAGAAGGAGGAAATTATTCCAGGTTAAGATAGCACCATATATGACAGTGGGAAGCTGGAGAGGGTATTGTATCTTCAGTCTTCAGGAGGTAGAACAGGAAATTTAATATTTAGCATGCCTAAAAGAAACATATTGCTTTTATTCATTGAATGTACTCATCTCTCAGTCTGTCCCATTTTAGCAAATTATACCACCATCCGTGAAGTTATTCAAGAGGAAACTTAAGAATCATCTTGATATTTCCCTTTTCCTCACCCCTTACATTCACTCTAACAATAATTGCAAACAGTAATATCTTCAATATATATTTGGTGGGGTGGTACTAGGGATTGAACTCAGGGGCACTCGACCACTGAGCCACATCCCCAGCTCTATTTTGAATTTTATTTAGAGACAGGGTCTCCCTGAGTTGCTGAGCATGCTGATGCTGCTGAGCCTCATTGTTGCTCAGGCTGGATTTGAACTTGCTATCCTTCTGCTTCAGCCTGTTGAGCCATTGGGATTATATGTGTGGGCCACTGCACCCCCCAAAATATATTTTTTAAAAAGACTTTTTATTCAGTACTGGACATTGAATCCAGGAGAACTCCACCACTGAGTCACATTCCAAGCCCTTTTTGTGGTTTGAGACAGGTCTTGTTAAGTTGCCCAGGATGGCCTTGAACTCATAATCCTCTTGACGCAGGCTCTGGATTTGCTGGGATTACAGGTGTGTGCCACACACTTGTATCTTAAAATATATCTTAAATGGTATTTTCTTCATTTCCACACCCCATCCCAGCCTAGGCTGGTATCATCAGCTGAACAACTACAGTGGCCTCCTCTTTTTCAACCATGTCTTCATACCACCCATCCTTTCCATAGAAAATAGGGGAGTGTTTAAAAATTTAAATTAGATAACACAGTGGTACCCTATTATCTATGGTATCAGTTTCTGATCATATCAACCATGGTCCAAAATATTAATGTAAAATTCCAGAAATAAATAATTCATAAGTTTTAAATTTCCATTCAAATGACATAATAAAAACTTGAGGCATCCTGCTCTATCATACCTAGAACATGAATCATGCCCTCTATCCTGTATATGCTACCTACCCTGTTGCTGAGGCGGGGGAGGGGGGAGGGAGGGACAGGGGTGAGGGAGGGAGAGAGGGAGGGAGGGAGGGAGGGAGGGAGAGGGAGAGGACTCATTAGAGACCATATTCACAAAAATTTTATTACAGTATGTTATTTCTTTTTATATTTTGTTACTAGTCATCATTGTTAATATCTTACTGTGCTTGACTTATAAATTAAACTTTATTATAAATGTGTACTTGTAGGAAAATAACATAGTATATGTAAGATTTGGCACTATCCATAATTTAAGTCATCTGGGATTTTGGAACATATTGCCTATGTATAAAGGGGAACTACTTTATCACTCCTGTGCTTAAAACTCCTGATCATACTTATAGTAAAATTAAAACTCTATACCTTGCCTGAAAAGACTGTATCATTTGGCCTATGCCTATCTCACTGATTTACTTTCCTATCATCCTACAACCACACTGGTCTTCTTTCTGTTCTTCAAACTTGATAAGCTTATTTTCTCCCCCAAGGTCTTTGTTCATATTGTTTACTCTGCTGTGGATACAATTCTCTAAGATCTTTGTATGGCTGTACCCTTCTTATTATTCAAGTTTCAGCTAAAATGTCATATTCTCCAGGAGGCCTTGCCTTGGCATACCATAAAAGAGCCACTATCCCAACGTGTTCTCTTGTTTTTTCAGAGAACTTAACATAATCTGAAATAGTTTTTCTATTTATTTATGTATTTATTGTCTTTATTTTACCCACTAAGACATATTATTTGTAAGAGCAAAAGCTGGAAATCCTTAGTACCTAGCAGTTTATCTCATAGATAGTAGGTGATTAATACATATTTTTTAATGAGTAAATGAATATATGAATTAAAGATAAATGTAGAAATTTCTTGTTCTGCCAAATATAAGTTTCATTTCCCCTAGATATAACCCCTACAATACAAAACCTTGGACATAACTGAAATAAAAATATAGAAAGTTTCTTAAACATGGAAAGATGAATGCAGACTTCCCAGGGAACTTGAAATTGGAGGAACAGCCTGGCAATTCATGTTACTTGTGTTACCTTATTACTTCATACATCCTAGACAAGGTATTAAAGAAATCTCCATCTTAGAACTGTCAATGGGGACAGACAGAAAAATAAAACAAAATAAAAACATCAGAAAGCAATTCCAAAAAAAAACACAGTTGTTCCTCTGGTATGGTTTGGATGTGGCTTGAGTTAAAAGGATACAGCTGTAAGTTGAAATCCCATCCTCACTCAAGGACTCATGCTTTGAAATCTAATCCCCATTATGAGGTACTACAAGGGTGGAACTTAACCTGGGAGGTGATTAGGATTAGGTAAGATCATCAGTATGAAGAGGGAGAGAGAGACTACAGGATACACTCATGCTCCCTTTTTCTTGCCATTTGATTCCCTGTTCTACTTTGAGATTGTGCTATCAAGAATGCCATCTCCAGATGCAGACCCTGGGCTTTGAACCAGAATTGGAAGTCAAATAAACCTCTTACCCAGCCCTGGGTACTTCATTATAGTAATAGAAAATAGACCAATATATCCTCTTAACCAAAGGATAATTTAACAATAGAAAATCTTTCCAGCAATACCCATGCTACTCCACACTTGTAGAAAAGCTGCATTACTTTCACCGTCATTGAAGGAGACAGTGATGTGATTCTTGGGCCAGGATAATGTTGGTGAGGCCAATTAGGAAACTCATTTTTAATACCCATATAGAAAAAGCAGTAGGTGCACTGTTTCCCCTGCCACAGTCATGTTAAAGGGATATAGCTATAAGTTGAAACCCCATCCTCACTCAACTGCTATGAGAATTAATGAAGGAATACAAGATAGTTAGTCACTGCTAGACTTTACCTCCACATACATGTCTGTGGGGACCAGTGGAGAACTGAGCATCCATCCCTACCTAGAAGTAATAAAACTAAAATGTTATTGGCAGTGACATCTGGGGAGAATTAGCAGCATACTTTCCTTCTATTCCTTATGTGATGTAGGCCCAGGAAGGAATTCAGCCTTCATTCTTACCTAGAATCTCCCATATGAGCATTGCTCAGTGGTGAGCCAAGTTTCTACCCCTATCCTGCAGTAACAAAGTGGTTTGGATCAGCCCTCCCTTTGGCACTTCCCTGATGATTATCGAGGCCCTCAAAAAAATTGATCTTACACCCCTATGTGGATGCAATGAGGAGCTGTGAGTAGGTACAACATGTTCACCAAAAAGGCATCAGTCGGGCTAAAGAGGTAGCTAGATATCTACTCCATCAATTTTCAAATAGGTAGTGTGAATCAGTGCTGCCCTTCTGTTGGGTTGTTGTCAGTAGGGCTAAGAAGAAAGCTAATCATACAGACTGACCCAGCTCTTATGCTACCTTAAAAGGGGGACTTGTTATCAAAAGAGAAAATTTGGTAAGATCCTGTATCTCTTGATCTCCAACATGTTCAGGATATACAACAGAAAATCACTTAAGGAAAAAAATCACAACTTGAATGAGAAAAGACAATAGACGCAATACTGGGATTATCTGACATAGGTTTAATGTAGCCATCATAAATACGCTTCAATAAGCAATTTCAAAAAAGAAAAATTAAAACAATATAAGATCCCAGAAAATAAGTAATTATTACAAAAATAGCCTAATGGAAAGTATAGAACTGAAAAATAACAACTTTTTAAAAGTATATTGAATGGATTCAATAGGAGAGTGGAGGTAAAAGAAGATAAATTTAGTGAACATCAATAGAGAACAATTAAAACACATATTATAACAGAGAGAAAATACAGTAGAGAAATTAACAGAGAATCAGGGACCTGTGGCATTATAATAAAAATAGCTAACATTTGTGTCATCAGAGTCATAAGAGAAAGAGGGCAGCGCTAAAAAGGTTTTCAGAAAAATAATGACTGAAACTTCCCAAATATGTCAAAGGACAAGCATCCATGGATTCAAGAACCTGGTAAACAATATGAAGGATAAACAGAAAGTAATCTATAGTAAGTCACAAATCTGGGAAAATTAAAAATAAGAAGACAGTTGTAGGTAAGGCCAGGCGTAGTGATGCACACCTGTAATCCCAGTGGCTCAGGAGGCTGAGGCAGGAGGATCTCGAGTTCAAAGCCAGCCTCAGCAAAAGTGAGGCACTAAGCAACTCAATGATACCCTGTCTCTAAATAAAATACAAAATATGGCTGGGGATGTGGCTCATAAGTTGAGTGCCCCTGAATTTATTGCCTGATACTCACCAAATAAGATAATTGGAGGTAAAAGAGACATGCTTTATTCTTAGCATTTTATTATTTGTGATGCTATTGTAAATGGAATTATATCTTAATTTCCTTTTGGGAGTGTTCATGGATAATTTGTAAATTTACAACTGAATATTCATTGTTGATTTTGTATCCTACAACTTTCCTGAATTTGTTTATTGGTTCCATCTGTTTTGTGGGGTGTGTGTGTGAGAGAGATCTTAGGGCTTTCTACCTTTGCAATCATGTTGTATAAGAACAAAGACATTCTAAATTATTTCCCAATTTATATTCTTTATTTATTTTTCTTGCCCAATTGTGCTCTGGCTAGGGCTTCCATACAATGTTGAATAGGAATAATAAAATCTAACACAGTTGTTTTTGTTTCTGATCTTAGAGGAAAAGCTTTCCGTCTTTCACCATTGCATATTGTTACTTATAGTCTTTTTAAAAATAGCCTTTTTATGCTGAGGTAGTTTCCCTACTTCATTAATTGCTTTTATAATGAAATTGCCTAGTATTTTTGTTTGTCAAATGCAATACTGAGCAATAAGAATGATGCTGGAGGCATCACGATACTGGATCTCAAATTATACTACAGAGCTATAGTAACAAAACTTTATGGTACTGGCATTAAAACAGACATGAAGACCAATGGAATAGAAAAGAAGACATAGAAACAAACCTATATAAATATAGTTATCTGATACTAGGCAAAGGTGTCAAAAACATCCATTAGAAAAAGACTCTTTTTAACAAATGGTGCTAGGAAAATATTTGTCAAGGGTATACTGTATTGGTAGGAGTGTCACACATAACTCAGACCATTGACACTTTAGTCTATCTCCTGGATATAATTGGAGTTTTTGAATAGGGGTGATAATCTGTGGCTGTCCATTATCTTGCTGTCTTAAACCCCTATCACCCCGTTGGTAAAGAAAGAACATTGCTTTGCTTGTTTTGAGACTGCTGACCATCCTCCTCTGATACTCACTGAGAGAAAAACATTTCTGATACTCCCTGAGGGTTTCTAATAACTTAATCTCAGTGGCAGGGTAGGGAGATTTTTACTCATGAAGTTTTGATCCTCTGATAGGGCCAGGTTTAGCTCAATCCTTTAGATATAATTTCCATTTTAATAAGGAGTCTCTGTTGTAGATCTAATTTTATAGGAATCTTTTCCCATTATCCTAGCATAATAGGAATCACAGTCTGTAGGAAAATTGGTTCTACCTCAGTGAGGGTCTTGATTTTTTTTTTTTTGGTACTGGGGATTGAACCCAGGGGTGCTTTACCACTGAGCCACACCCATTATTATTATTATTATTATTATTATTATTATTATTATTATTAAGACAAGGTCTAGCAAAGTTTCTAAGGGCCTTGCCAAGTTGCTGAGGCTGGGCTTGAAATTCTGCCATAGCCTCCAGAAGCACTGGGATTACAAGTGTGTGACATCACACCTGATAGGAATTTGATTTTTTTATGAGTGTCTGTACAACAGGTATTGCTCCTCTAGAGGTGAATACCTTTGGCCTGAATCTGGGAGCTGCTGTCTCCCAATGTCTATGAGTAGTCATTTATTTCTCCATTTGGTCCAGAGATTCCAGAAAGTAATTTTGGGGTGTCTGAGACATATAACATTAAAACCTGCCATAGACACACAAGAGCCAAATTGATAACTTCATTTAGTTTATCTATTACCTATTGTTGCTTTATCTCCACTAAACAGTGCATGGGTGACTTTAAATGGAGGCCAGAAAATTTTGAAGGTGAGAAATAAGTTGGCATCAGATTCCAAACATTCCTCAAAATGTTGGGCCTCCTTTTACCACGTGGGGAATTGTAGCATTTGGAGCATATTTTGTTGCATTGGGAGGAAATTACCCTTATGAATTTGAAAAGTAATTTCAAATTTTAACAGTCAGGGAAGGGTCCTTACTTTATGCCTATCCCCTCTTAGTGAGTTCCTACCTAGAATTGTGATGATCTGTGTAGACAAAGTTCACAGGAGGTCCAGTGAGGGTAATGTAATTTGCAAAAGGGCAAAGCTGAGTTTCTCATGGAAGTGCAGCACAGGTATTTAACTCATGTCAGCAAAGCTTATGCACAATCTCAGTGTTAGTAAGTACTTTATATATAATCAGGAAAAGTTCTACTGTTGACAATAAAAGATGAAAGTGCATTAATTATTTTTTAGTTCATTGAAATTTTTACTGACTATAAATGTTAGCCAAAGTTATAACTCCAAATCATTTTCCTGGGATACTTTGAATGTCATTCATAAAGTGATAATATCTGCTAGTGATGATTTAATAAATTGGATAGCCTTGTTTAAATTTTTGTAGTCTTTAGTTAGCTTTCAATCAATAGTGACTTTAAGCATAGGACATAGTTGGGAATTGAAAGGTGAAATGGTAGGAATCAGTATCCCTTCTTTAGTTAAGTCAACTATGACAGGTCAGAATCCTTCAGTAGCAGTCTTGCTTACCTGGTTCTGTAGCATGTTTACCAATTTTGTTGCTAGGGGAAAGATTAATTGGTTTCTGCTGTATGTATCCAATCAATAGTATAAAAGCACTTCAGGGGCTGGGTTGTAGCTCAGTTGGTAGAGTGCTTGCCTAGCACATGTGAGGCACTGGTTTTGATCCTCTACACCAGATAAAAATAAATTAATAAAATAAAGGCATTGTGTAAAAAAGCCACTTCATCAAGGTGTTACTTGCCCCAATCGAGTCAAATGTATGAAAGATGATATATCATGAGCTCTGTAATGTATTGAACAATAAATTAAAAAAAAGATGTTATTTGCTAACTGGGGAAGTTCATTCCAATAATGAGGAAAGGGATAGTATTAAAGAAAAATTATTCAAGACATTTGTTAAAATGATAAGGAAGACTTTTTATTCCGAGACTGTTGCAATAGGTAGGTGTCAAGACTATATTGTATTGGGGGAGAGATATTGGGCTCAGCTCCAAATGCAATAAAAATAAGTAGGTTTTATAGCCAAGGAGTAGTTTGGGAGATTGAGGCATGGAAAATTACTAAAAGGAGACATTGAAAATGGGAGTATTCTTGCTAGACTTGGCTAACAGGATTTTTGCTGAGTCGGATTATCGGGGCTGGGGATGTGTCTCAAGCAGTAACGTGCTCTCCTGGCATGTGTGGGGCGCTGGATTCAACCCTCAGCACCACATAAAAATAAAATAAAGATGTTGTGTCCACCGAAAACTGAAAAATAAATATTAAAAAATTCTCTCTCTCTCAAAAAAAGAGTGGGATTATCTTTAACTGACTTAGAAGGATTCTTTTTTTTTTTAAAGAGAGAGGGAGAGAGAATTTTTAATATTTATTTTTCAGTTTTCGGCGGACACAACATCTTTGTTTGTATGTGGTGCTGAGGATCGAACCCGGGCCGCACGCATGCCAGGCGAGCACACTACCGCTTGAGCCACATCCCCAGCCCTAGAAGGATTCTTGCTAAAATTGATCTCTTGAGGACAAGGATGGACTTAGTGAAAAAGTGGTTCAGATGAGGCTGTCTAGAGTTTGATCTAGGAGAGAATATTTGTTAATAGTCTTTGGGGAATAACCAAGACAGAAGCATCCTTTGGTAAAACTAGGCCCACTGTAATAGTTAAGTAGATAATTACCTCTTTAATTAATCCTCCTTTCTAGCTAGTCACCTCCTGGGTAGTCTCATTAAAACAGTCCCCATGCTTGTAATCCCAGCAACTGGAGGCATCACAGTACCAAAAGTTTAAGGCCAGTCTTGGCAACTTTGTGAGACCCTCAGCAACTAGAGATCTTGATTCAAAATAAAACAAAATAAGGACTGAGGATGTAGCTCACTGATAAAGTACACCTGTGTTCAATTACAAAGAAGAAAAATGAAACAAAACACAACTACAAAACACTGACTGCTTCCTAGGAATAGGAAGATTTGGGGACATTTATATCTAATAGAGTTAGCCAATATAATTTAGTTTCAGGATCCTTAATTACTGTTATGTAGTAGAAGAGTTGATGTCTGCTTGAAGGGGCCAGCTTCTATGACTAATAGATCCCTATGTGGGGATAGGTCCCTGTCATTGTAGGAGATCAGGGGCAGGCTTTGAAGGCAAGGCTAGCTTTGAATGTCTACTGAAGATTGTAATCTGATCCAATAATTATTGTAATTGCTTCACACATCTACCAACTATCAACAATTTGGTTCATTTCAGGGTTCACAGTTAAACAGGGGCTGACTTTGGTTGGCTTGTTTGACCTAGGAAGGGAGCCACCACACTCTTTTTTTAAAAAAAAAAATATTTATTTTTTAGGTGTAGATGGACACAACACAATGCCTTTATTTTTCTGTGGTGCTGAGGATTGAACCTGGCTCCCACCTGTGCTAGGCAAGTGATCTACCGTGGAGCCACAATCCCAGCCCCCCACCTCACTCTTGATGATAATTTTGATTTAGGTCAGGAGGGGTATTGTTTATAAACAGACAGCACTTGGTCTGAGTTTTTCTTCCAGGAATTTCTGTTGAATACATGAGAGGTATGACCTTCTGAATTATTTTAGCATTTGCATCCTTGCCAGTAAAGAGGATTTATATTGGTCAGGATCCCCTTAAGAAATAACTGGACTGATCCAGGATTCAAATCAGCCTCCTCTGAACTTGCCAAATCTTCATGTGTCTATTAACTGATAAGCCCCCTCCAACATCTCCAGCTGAACAAGGAGATCTTTGGCCTTGGCTAGTCTTTTTTGTTAATAGTATCCCTGGACTGTTATGAGGCCTAATGTAAATTATCCATCCTTTTAAGCCATAAAGTCCACAACAAGGTGTATGTGTAATATGGCCCAAAGATTCATCTGTGGTAATTCTTTTCTTCCACAATAATTGTGCAGGGATCTCTAGTAGGGGTACCATTTTCTCATCCTGTGTTTTGGTAGCCAATTATTTAATTTTGGCCCATTAGGTGGAGCTTACCTCCACCAGATAATTTTTTTTACAATTAGCCAGCCCATTTTTCATTTGTTTCTCAGATTATACCCTTAAGAAGAGACTAGGCCCCAAGGCACAAGACTAGGCCCCAATATATGTCCTCCTGTGAACGAGAATTGATTTTTCCTTCTTGACCCTCCCCTCCCTTTTCTGTCTTTGTTATATTGCTGATGCCCACCAACAAAATAGAGAGTGATTTATCCATCACTGTCACAGTGGTATCCTGTTGCCTTTTACTCCAGAAGCACCAAACTTCTTCCTGAGCATCTTCCCCCATCCAATCTTATCTCCCTGAATCCCAGAATTTTCTACTGCTTCTTTAGTTTGCATCTTGGTGAGAAGCAGCCATGAGCAGAACCCAGTACATATCTCATGGTTTAGAGTACTAATCAGTATATAATCAGACACTTTGAAGTCCCGAGAGGTGCAATAATATAAACTTTCTGTGTCAATCCAAGGAAGGATATAAACACACATGCTCTGAAACAACAGATTTTCAGTAAATGTAACAGAGGAATGTTGAGGATATCTCCCCCAATTGTGCTAGAAATACTGGCCTGTGTCTCACATTTCTGAATGTTCATTTACTTATCATAATGGTCCTTAGGGACAAAGACATCCTCTTGTCTCACAGTATCCCAAATTGCCAGCCCAACTTTGGGGATCTCCCTCCTATAATTTATTATTAGGTTATATATAACTTACACTTGTCCAGAGGTATGAATTTCTCCCCCTTTAATATTCAGCTCTACAGATCTTACAACATTCAACAAGTATCTACTCTTGAACCCAGGTGAGCAGGATAACCTTCTCCCCTGGGCATCTTGACACTTCTGCTCCATTAACAAAGTCATTTCATAAGTCAAGATTCCACTTAAATTCTGAAACTACTTCTTCATGAGGCTAACGAGGCATGGTGTGAGGTGTGTTATGGTTTGTGTCTGGAATATTCCCAAAAGCTCATGTGTTGGAAACATGTAACCCCAATGCAGCAAGATTTAGAGTTGGAGCTTTTAGGCAATGATTAGGGCTCTGTTCTCATCAGTGAACTAATCCATTTGCTAGATTAAGCCATTGATAGCTGAATGGACCATTGAAATGTGGGACCTAGTTGGAGAAAGTAGGTCACTGGAAACATGCACTGAAAGGGTTTATCTAGTCATATGCTCCTTCCTTCTCTTTTCTTCTTCTTTCTCCCTTCCTGCTCCTCCTCCTCCTCCTCCTCCTCCTCCTCCTCCTCCTCCTCCTCCTCCTCCTCCTCCTCCTCCTCTCCTCCTTCTCCTCTTTCTTCTTTTTCTTTCTTTCTTCTTCTCTTCTCTCTTGCTGTATCTCTATCCCTTTCTCTCTTTCCCTCCTTTCTGGTTGCCATGAGCTGAAAAGATTTCCTCTGCCATGTATTTCTGCCATGATGCTCTGCCTCACCTCACTTCAAACCCAAAGCAATATGGTTGGCTAACTGGACTGAGACCTCCGAAACCATAACACAAAACAAACTATTTCTCCTCTAACTTATTCTTGTCAAGCATTTTGGTTACAGTGACAAAAAGCTAAAATAAGGCATAATATAGAGTAGAGCAATATTACACCAAATTGATGTGAAAATGTTGCAGATTTTGAGTACCAATTATTTTAGGCCATCCAGGACTGTCTTTTGCCTGTTGACTGTCCTTATTTGCTGGCAGGTATATGATAGTTGAACCATAGTCTAATATTCCCCTAAAAGATATAATCAAGTCTGAATCATTATAGTTAGTTGATCCAAAAAGGGAGACCATTATGTAAATTCTGACAACTCTTTCATCTAAAAAACTATTAATTTATTTCAGAAGTATTCAAAATAATTAATGTATTGCTTTTAAAGAACAGGAAAATATTGCTTTAAGTTATAGTAGGAATTCTGTTACATTTTATAGAAATCTAAGTTATTTCATTTCTGATCACTTTCAAATTCCATCCATATCACCATTTGTTGAAGATTTGAGGCAATTCATAACTGACCAAGGGGGAGAAAAAACTATGACTACAAAGTAGCAGTAGCAGGCTGGGGTTGTGGCTCAGTGTTGAGAGCCACAGCCAAAGGGACCCCAGCAAACTTCCAGCTGCCAACTGATTGGCTCCTCTGCGGTGATGCTCATTAGGCTGTTTCCCCGCCCTTTCAGACCACTGAGCTGCTCATTGGGGGACTTTTTTTGGCTCCGCCCACGTGACCCAGCCAATTGGCCTCAAGAGCAGGAGGAGTGGGTAGAGGGGGTGGAGAGGCTTGTGGGAAGCCAGTGGTGGCAGTTGGGCTCTGAGGGAATTCCTGAAGAGCTCCTGTGGTGTGGCATGTGTGTTCTAAAAATAAAGTTCCTTTCTGCTTGACAAGTGGCCCAGCCAGACTGAGCAGCTCAGTGGTAGAGTGCTCACTTAGCATGTACAGGGCTCTGGGTTCTATCCTCAGCACCACATAAAAAGAAATAAGTAAGATAAACATATATTTTTATAAAAAATAGCAGTAGCATATATAAGCTTTATGTAGAGGAAGTCCCTCACAGCATGGAAATATTCAGATAGTTTGATATGGGAGTTACCTCCCAGAAGGTAAACAGGGAAACAGAATCCCTGGAAGGAAGAAAGGGGGCTCACATGTCAAGGTGAAGTTGGCATGACAGGGAGTCTCTAGGTAAGAGAGTTCCAAAGGGCAGCAGCTGCTTGGAGTATTTATAACCAGAGGATTTATATTATCTATAGCTACTAATTTTTATCCCATTCACCCTGGCTATCAATATTGGGTAGTGTTTTGCAGGGTATGGAAAGCAAGCAGGCTATAAATGGTTAATCATTTCCTTACTTGGACTATGCTTAAAACAATTGAATGTATGATATTTTGATTTGGAGCTAATAGATCTTAGCTTGCTTTGAAGAATAAACAACTCAGAAAGACAATTTGCAGAGATAAGTTTTTGGTTTATTTATATAATAAAGACAAATAACCAAAATATATAGTAAGAGACATTACTAACAGCTTTATAGATATAAAAAGAATTAGAAGAGAATACTATGAGCAATGATATACTGACAAATTGGATATTGTGGTAAAAATAGATATGTTCCTAAAAGCACACAAACTATCAAATATAACTCCAGAAAAACAAGACAATCTAAATATATTTATAACAAATTCATAAGGAGATTGAGTCAGTGATCATAAACCGACTCCCCACTGAAAAACAATCATGAATAGATGGCTTCACATTTAAAAAATAATTATCAACACTTGTTAAATTCATCCAAAAATTTAAGGGGGCATCCGTATCAAATCATTGTATAAGGCCAGGATTACTCTGAAATATAAGCATACAAACACATGACAGAAAAAATAACAAAAAACTATTATTCAGTCAGGCATGGTGGTGCAGCACCTGTAATCCTTGCAGCTCAGGAGGCTAGGGCAGGAGGATTGCAAGTTTAAAGCTAGCCACAACAAGTTAGTGTGCCCTCCCTCAGTGAGACCTTGTCTCTAAATAAAATATATAAAAAAGGGCTAGGGATGTGGCTCAGTGGCTAAGTGACCTTGGGTTCAATATCCTCAGTACAAAAACAAAAACAAAAGCCCCAAACCCTTCCCACCCCCCCCAAAAAAAAAACCTGCAAGAAACAAAAGAAACAACAACAAAACATATTATCCATAATAAAAAATAGGTGTAAAAACTCTCAATAAAGCTCTGGGCAGAACAAATACAAAAACATATTGAAAGGCTGAATGTGCTCTCAGATAAGTGGATGCTGACCCATAATGTGGGTGACATGGGAAAAATGGAGGAACTTCAATGGGGCCAAGGGGAAGGAGAGGTAGGGAGGGGGAAGGGGGTAGGAAAGATGGTGAAATGAGATGGACATTATTACCCTAGGTACATATATGACTGCACATATGGTGCAATTCTACATTGTATACTACCAGAGAAATCTTTTCATTTGTGCTTTAATTGTGTACAATGAATCAAAATGCATTCTGCTGTCATATATACCCAATTAAAATAGAAAAGTGTACTGAATGAATAATAAACCAAGTGTGATTTCTAGGAATGCAAGATTGGTTCAACATATTAAAATTTCTCAATGTGATATACAACATTAACATAATAAAAGAAAATACATAAATACATTTATTTCCATTGATGCAGAAAACGTACTTGAAAATATCCAACACCTTTTAAGGATAAAAAAATAGTTGAAATTCTATGAAGAGAAGAGGATTTCTTTAATACAATAAGTGTCAAATGAAAAAAAAAATCTAGAGCTAACCTTATAACACCATTGATGGTGGAAGACTTAAAGCTTTTCTGCTAAGATCAGGAACAAGACAAGGATGACTGCTATTTATAATTCCACCCAAAATAGTACTGGAAATTCTATCCAGGGCAATTAGGCAAGAAAAAGAAATAAAACACATCCATTTTGGAAAGGAAGAAGTAAAACTATTTATAATTGTAGACAGTATTATGTTACATGTAGAAAATCCTACAGTACATTCACACACACACACACACACACACACACACTGTTACAATTAGTAAAATTCAGTACTATTGTAGTATTCGAAAGCAGTATACAAAAATCAGTTTTATTTTTATGTACCAGCAATGAACAATTTGAAAATAAAATTCAGAAAAAATTATAATAAAAAAATGAAAATTCCATTACAACAGTATTAAAAAACAAAATACTTAGGAATAAATTTAAATAAGGAGGCACAAGTTTTGTGTAATGAGACCTATAGAGGCTACGGTTGTGGCTCAGTGATAGAGCACTTGCCTAGCATGTGTGAGGTACTGGGTTCGATTCTCAGCACCACATAAAAAAATAAACAAATAAAATAAAGGTTAAAAAAAGAAGACTATAAAACATTTCTGAAAAAATAAACTGGGTCCAAATAAATGGAAATACATACCATATTTGTAGTTTGGAAGACTTAATATTGTTAAAATAGAAATACTATTCAAAATTATATGAGTAAATACAATCTCTATCAAAATTCCAATGACTTTTTTTTGTAAAAATGGAACAGCTTATCCTAAAATGCATAGGGAATTTCAATGGATGCAGGAGAGCTAAATCAATCTTAAAAAAGCACTAAGTGGCATGACTTATACTTCATGATTTCAATTTACCATAAGACTACAGTGTGGTATTACACTTTAAGGCAGTATGAAAATTCCTCAACAAACTAGGAGTGGAATCACTGTATGATACATCTAGCCAACTCCTTGATCCAAAAAGATCCAAAAGATCTAAAATCAGCTTACTATAAGAATACAACCACATCAATGCTTATAGCAGCACAATTTGCAATAGCCAAACTAGAGAATCAGCCCAGATGCCTGTCAACAAATGAATGAATAAAGAAATATGAATAAAGAAAATGTGGTTGGTATACACAATGGAGTTTCCATTAGGAAGAATGGAATTATGGCATTTATTGGTAAATGGATAGAACTAGAGAATATCCATATAAGTGAGATAAGAAAAATACAGAAAGTCAAAGGTCAAATGTTTTCTCTCATATGAAGAAGTTAGACCACAAAAGGGGAAAAAAGTGTGAGGAGGCAGATCTCATAAAAATAGAAGAGGTATCAGTGAGGTAAAGGAAAGAAATTGAGAGGGAGATAGAAGGGACAGGAAAGGGAAGAATGGCAGAATAAAAGGGACTAAACTATCATATATATATATGAATATACTACAGTGGATTTCACCTTTATGTATACCTATAATGCACTAATTAGAAAATATATAAATAAATAGAAGAAAGATCAGCAGAGCAGAGGAAAGGGAATGGAGAAGGGAGAAGAGGAGGGAAAGGGGAAATATTGGGGACTGAATTGGAGCAATTTAAATTCCATACTTGTATATTTATGTCAAAGTGAACCCCAATATTATGTATAATTATAAGGCACTAATAAAAAATGAACAAAATAGTGGTATTGGTATAAGGGTAGACA
Organism: Callospermophilus lateralis; assembly: GCF_048772815.1. Classification (NCBI taxonomy): domain Eukaryota; kingdom Metazoa; phylum Chordata; class Mammalia; order Rodentia; family Sciuridae; genus Callospermophilus; species Callospermophilus lateralis. Next base: position 55,893,145 of record NC_135325.1, on the reverse strand, counting down.
TATACACCAAAATAATAGAAATTAAAGACTGGAAATAAATCCCCACATTTATGGTCAATGATTTTAGACAAGCATACTAAGATCATTCAATAAAGAAGAATCTTTTCAACAAATGATGCTGAAAAGAATGGATATCACCATCCTAAACAATGATAGTGGATCTGTACCGTATACCATGTACTGAAATTAACTCCAAATAAATCAAAGATTTAAATGTAAGAGCTAAAGCCCAAACTCTTAGAATAAAACCAGGCACAATTCTGCATAAACTTGTATTTGATAATTGTTTATACCTATACCAAATCATAGGCAACAAAATAAAAAATAAATTAATTGACCATTAAATATTTTGGCACATGAAAGTGCATTATCAAAAGAATGAAAAGATGTTTCATAGAATGGGAGGCAATATTTGCAAACCATGTATCTGATAGGGGCTTAATATCCAGTGTGTATACAGAACTCCTGCTACTTGACAAATAGATAAACAACCCAATTAAAAATGATCAAATGACTTGAATAGGAATTTCTTCAAAAAGGATATAAAATGGCTAGTAAACATGTAAAATATGTTCAATGTCATTAGTTATTAGGAAATGCAAACCAAAACCATAATCAGCTATCACTTCACACCTACTGGGGAAAGCTATAATTTAAAAAAAATAGAAAATAAATGTTGGCAAGAATGTGGAGGATTTGGAACCCTAATAGAATAATGGTGGTAGTGTTACATGGTGCAGCTGCTGTGGAAGACAATTTGGCAGTTCCTCAAAAAGTTAAGCATAGAATTACCATATGACCAAACAATTCTACTTCAAGGTATATAAACAAAGTAATTGAAAAGAAGAACTTGAAGAGATAATTGTATGCCAATGATAATTGCAGTATTATTCCCAATAGCCAAAAGCTGGAAACAACAGAAGTGTCCATTGTTAGATAAATGAATTAACAAAAGTCAATGTAATATTTAGCTACAGAAAGAAATGAATTTTAGGCACACAGTACAAGAGAAATGAACTTTGTAAACATTCTGCTAAATCAAATAAGTCAAACAAAAAAGCACAGATACTATATGATCCTACTTTTGTGACATATCTAGGGGTAGGATAATTCACAAATTAAGACTAACTGGGAGCTGGGTACAGTGGCACACACTTGTAATCCCAGGGGCTAGGGAGGCTGACACAGGAGGATTCCGAGTTCAAAGCCAGCTTCAGCAATGGTGAGATGCTAAGCAACTCGGTGAGACCCTGTTTCTAAATACAATACAAAATAGGGCTGGGATGTGGCTCAGTGGTTGAGTTCCCCTGAGTTCAATCCCTTGTATCCCTCCACCCCTACAAAAGACTAACTTTTGAGGGAATTTGAGAATGGGGAATTAATTGCTTTATTGGTACAGGTTGGAAATAATAATGATGTAATATTTATAGCACTAAAGAAGTAAAACAAAAGATTAGCTAAAGAAAATTCTCTTACCAAAAAGGAAATAATAACAGAGGAAAGTTTGGAACCTCAGAAAGGAAAGAAAACTGGAATAGGTAGAAATAAGAATAAATATTACAGGCTTAATTCTCATGTGTTCTTAAAATTGTATGTGATTATCACTGTAAAAACACCATCTGATTAGGTATTTAATATGTGCAAAGAAAATATTTAAAACAATTATATCTAAATGAAAGAAAGCTTTCCTACATTCAAACAGGCAATATGTCTACATTAGTTTACTTTGATAAGTATACTGTACATACATTATATTACTTAGAGTAGCTACCAAGAAAATTATACAAATTGATACTCTGGAAAACTATAAATAAGTGAATAAGAATTCCTGAATCATATGCTTTAACCCACATGAAGGTAAGTAAAGGTTAAATAGAGAATGACAGCCGAGGAAGCAAACAGAAATAAACAATGAAATTGCAAATTTAAGCCTTAATGTATCAATAATTACCTACAATGTGAATAATCTAAATGTACCAATTAAAAGCCAGAATAAATTTAAAAAACAATTTTCAAACAATATGTTGTCTAAAAGAAACTTACTTTGAGTGTGGTGATATAAGGTTGAGAGAAACAATACAAAGACATGCCATGACAACAATCAAAAATAAAATCTGGGTCTGGGGTTGTATCTCAGAGGTAGAGCATTTGTCTAGCATATGTAAAGCACTAGGATTGATCCTCAGCACCATATAAAAATAAATAAATAAATAAATAATAAAGGTATTGTGTCCATCTACTACTAAAAATATTTTTTAAAAAATAAAATAAAATCTGGATTGGCTAAGTTAATATTAGATAAAGTAGATTTCAGAGTTTACTAAAAAATCTAGTAACAAAGAGGATTTTTTCATTGTCATAAAAGGATCAATCCACAAGAAAGACATAACAGTTCTAAGAGCATACATACCAAATGAGAGAGTCTTAATATACATAGAACAAACCTGATAGAGCTGGAAAAAGAAAAAAGAAAAATCCACAATTATAGTTGGGATTTTATTATCTCATTCTCAACAACTGATAGAACAACTAGACAGAATATCACCAAAGATGTAAAATATCTAAGCAACACAAATAACTAACAATTGACATATATAGAACATTCAACTTAATAAGACCAGAATACACCTTTTAAAAAGTACCAAGATAGACCATTTCCTAGTTAATTAAACAAACATCAAGAAGTTCCAAATAAATCAAATTAACTGCAATGATTCACTTTAGCTGTCGCTATAGGTAGTAGCTTACGGCACACATGGTAAAGACTCAAAATTCAAGGATCCTTGAAACTCATGATATGGTATTTGAACTTATTCCTATTTGTAGTGGGAGGCCACAGGTTAAGGAGAGAAGGGTAATGAATCACACATTCTGGGGAATGGTAAGAAATTTCACAAGTTTCTGGAAGATGAGATATACCTACCTTGGTAGTTTATTGCCTAAGTAGGTTATGCAGAAGGACTACCCTGATGTGATCCGTGGTGAGTGCTTGATTCCCTGGATCACTTATTCACTGAGGCTTTTCAAATCTGACCCTCACATGTGGAAATAAATAATGCCCTACAAAAATACCCCTTTTACTTGAAGTCTTGAGCAGCAGACTGAAGAATGAATGGGCAAAAAAAGCATTTTCATTTTTTGTCTAATTTAAGATCATAAGTATGGAAACCAAGGAGTCTCTGAGAAGAAAACAGCTGACCTCATGGAAGACTTCAAAGGGCAGGCTTAATTCTTAGGTCTGTGATATGTTTAAAAGTATAATGGGATCCTAGCAAAGAGTGCGTATGTTTAAAAGAACTCTGCAGATAACAATTGACTGGAGACTAAAGAAATAGAAGAAAACAAAAGAAACAAGATCACCTATATAAAAGTTGGGAATGAGCTTCAAGACAATGTCAAAGAGGGTTGTATAGCAATGGCCAGGAGCATATCAACAAGATGAGAATTGGAATTAGTTTCTCTCTCTCTCTCTCTCTCTGTGTGTGTGTGTGTGTGTGTATGTGTGTGTGTGTGTGTGTGTGTGTGTGTGTGTGTGATTACCATCAACCAGAGTGCAAAACTATCTTAGATAACCCAACATCATGTGCACTAACTCTGGGACAGCACTTATGCTCCATAGGAATAGCAATAAGAAAAGACATGTAGAAACATATGCCTCCAAAGAGACACGTAGAAATGCGTCAGCTGGAAGCACAAGAAACACACCTCAATGGAGTTCTGCTAATAGAAAGGTGAGGGCACTTGGGAGAGTGGAACAGAATGAATGGTCCCTTGAGTGTATGTGAGAGCCTACAGGCTGGACAGAGGAGGCGGGTGATGCTTTCTTGATATTTATCATTCATTGGTCACTAGGAATACAGAACAGTGCAGATATCAGTTAAACAAGGGAATTAAAAAATTATTTGCTTTTTTAGTTATACATGACAGTAGAATTATTTTGGTATATCATACATGCATGGGGTATAGCTTACCATTTTTGTAGTTGTACAAGATGTGGAGTTATACTGGTTGTGTATTCATATATGAACACAGGAAATTTATATCTGATTCATTCTAACATCTTTCCCATTTCCACTCAACTCCTTTCCTAACCCCATGCAATCTGGTGAATCTCCACTCCCCATCCCCCAACCATTGTGAGTTAACATCCACATATCAAAGAGAACATTTGGTTTTTGTTTTTTGGGATTGGCTTATTTCACTTAGCATGATAGTCTCTAGTTCCATCCATTTACTGACAAATGCCATAATTCCATTCTTCTTTATGGCTGAGTAACATTCCACTGTGTATATGTATCATATTTTCTTTATCCATTCAGCTGCTGAAGGGCATCTGGGTTAGTTCTATAGCTTAGCTATTGTAAATTGAGCTGTTATAAACATTGATGTGGCCGTGTCACTATAATATGATGATTTTAAGTCCTTCGGGTATATGCCAAGGAGTGGGATAACTGGATCAAATGACAGTTCCTTTTCGAGTTTTCTGACGAATCTCCATACTGCTTTCCAGAGTGATTACACCAATTTACAGTCCCAACAGCAATGTATGAGTGTACCTTTTCCCCTACATCCTTGCCAACATTTATTGTTACTTGTATTCTTGATAATTATCAAGAAGGGAAATGTTTAAAGAAATAAGTGTGACTATATAATAAATTCTCCAGTGATTTGGAATTTAGTCCTCTGAGCACTCACTATGTGCCAACCCCTATGCTGGGTACTGAGCATGTAGAAATCAGTCAGAGACTGTCACTTTCCTCAAGGAGTTCTGAGTCTTGTAAGAAAAATTGACTGATATATACATATACAAAGAAAGATGTAATAATGTAGAGAGTTGTCTTACACTATCCAGACATGTGATGGGAGTATTAGTTCGCTAAAAGTGTAGTACCCGATAGACACATGATGACAACTTCATTGCGCAGAAGGTAAAAGAAACAATTAATTCATTTATTCATGTGAGAAATACTTATTGAATATTTATATTTATGGACATTGCACTTGACAATGAAACTATAGCAATGAATAAAAGAAAGTTCTGAAATGGTTTTCAAGGTTTATGTACTCTAGTGAAAGAAGACAATAAATTTTCATATGGAATCACAAGAGACCCTGGATAGATAAAATAACCTCAAGTAGGAACAAAGATTTAGGGTTGATTTCAAAATGTAGTAATGAAACAGTACTGTACTGGCATAAAAACAGGTAAATAGACCAAAGGACAAGGCGTAAGTAGCCCAGAGTTAAATTCACATATTTACATTCAGTTGGTGATAAAGGTTCAGATAAAGCTGGATAACCATATGCAGAAGAAGGAAGTTGAGAGAGAGAGAGAGAGAGAGAGAGAGAGAGAGAGAGAGAGAGAGAGAGAAATGAATGTAAGGAGTGGAGTGAACAGTGTTCCAAGCAGAATGAACAACTAGTACAAAAACTGTAAGGAATAAATGAGTCTAGTAATTTTCTTCAAAGAAAGGTGGATAAAGGCCACTATGATTGGAGCAGTATGAACAAGAAGAAGAGTGATAATAGATAAGGTTAAACAGGAAAGCAGGGTCCAGATTATGTAGGAATTATATTATGTCCCTTTATTTTCTTCAATATACTGAGAAGTTATTAGACAATTTTGAATAGGGAAGACAAATTGGCTGATTTACAATTTTAAGAGTTCACTATGACTTCTTTCTGTAGAATGAATGATTGGGAGGCAAGGGTATAAATAGGGGTCCAGTACATTGGTAATTTCAGTGGCCCTTATGAAAGATAACAGTCATTTAGAACAGGGTAGTGTCTGTGGAAGAAGAGAGAAATGAATGGATTTAGAATAGGTTTCAGAGGTTGGAACCATAAAACTTGCTATTGAATTAGAAGCGTGGGAGAGATGACACCTACGTTATTGGCTGAGCAATAAGACCTTCTGTTCTAGATTCAATCAGAACAAGATAGACTTACTGGCAGTTTTTAAATGATAAAAAAAAAAAAAAAAACAAGGGAATACCTGACATGAAATGAAGAAAAAAGAATAATGGTAGGGGTGATGGTGGTGGGGTAAATTTTGGACTGTAAAAGCCTCAAGCTCACTTCTTAGTCCTAGGCTGCCTTTTTATATGCCCATCCTTACGTTCTTTCTTCCTACAGCTTCCAAGACTAGAACTGTCTTTCCCACCCTTTTCCTGAATCTCTGTCCTCCTGAGATACACTAAAAACTAGGAAAGAGCATCCCAACCTCCACCTTTCCTGCTATTTTCATTCTATATACATACCTAGGAAAAATTCAGGTTCTGAGTGTTAAACTAGTGGTAGTGAGTATAATCTCAAACTTGGAACTGCCATACCACAGCCGTTTCATGCTTTTTCTAGTTCTGTACCCAGAAGATAGAAAACCACTCAAAAGGGTATTCAGCAAATGTCCATATGCCCTTGAGGCAAATCTTTTACCATTTTTTTTTAAAATTTGAGGGACATCAATAATGAATGACTCTTGGTAGCATGAGGAGTGATTTGCATCCTTGCTTTCCTTCGTGATGTTGTGTAACAGACACAGATGGAGGCCCTATGAGTCAGGAAAAACAAAATAATCTCCAAGGGATGCATTAATTTCCTTTCATTTAAAGGCAAAACAGCATCTGCATACTCCATTCAAATGTTCTGAGAGCAATCTGAGGCCTCATGGCTTCCCTTTGCCAGATACTTTCATTGAACTAAAGGTGGGAAGACACCAGAAAATGCATTATATAAAAATCCAATCAACTTCAAAGGAAAATGCTAGGTTCTGGGCTTTGGGAAGCTCTGGGGAGATCCTAACTTTCTACAGATACATCTGCAATTATTCCCTCTATAGCACCTCTGCTCCTGTAATCCATAATATTCTTGGTGCTCTGTGGAAGCACTATTTTTTGGATGCACTATTTTTTAAAAAGACTTTTATTCCGATTGTTTGCTGTGAACTTGATGCTGTTGTATTATTTCACTTAATCTTCACAACAATTAATAAGGAAGGTTCTACTTATTACGTTCATTTTATATACGTGGAGATAGAATATTAGAGTAATAATGTAATCTGCTCAACAAAGGGAATAGCCTTTAGAAGAGGGGAACTGAACACAGGTGCTCAGGAAATGACTGGTGAACGAATAAATAAATGTGAAATAGACTAAGGTTTGTCTGTTTCCACAATCCATTTTTTAGAGGGACAATTAACTTTATTTTTACATTAAAATATAGAGTATTATAGTTATACCACAATATTGGGGTTATTTTGACATAATTATACAAGTGGGAATATAATTTGCTCCAATTCAATCCCAGGTACTTCCCCTTTCCCTCCTCTTCTCCCTCCCTCCCTGCTCTTTTGCCTCGATTCTACTGATCCTTCTTCTATTTATTTATATTTTTCTAGTTACTTCATTATAGGTATATATAAAAATGAAATTCATTGTGTTATATATGTACATAAGAAAGTTTGTTCAGATTCATTCTGTTGTTACTCCTTTTCCCTACCCCTCCTCCCTCCTTAAACTCCTTCCTCTGTCTCATTTATCTTCTTTTTTCATGAGACCACTCTCCCACCTCTTCTGGCCTTTTCTTTCTTATTTTAGTTTAGTTTCTGCATATGAGAGAAAGCATTTGACCCTTGACTTTCAGGGTCTGGCTTATTTCACTTAGCTTGATATTCTTCAGTCCCATTTATTTACTAGCAAATGCCATTTTTCATTCTTTATGGATGATTAAAACTCCATAGTGTATATGAAACACATTTTTTCATCCATTCATCTATTGATGACACTTGGGCTAGTTATGTAGCATGTATGCTATGAATTGTGCTGGTATAAGTATCCATGTAGCTGCATTTCCATAGTATGCTGATTTTAGATCTTTTGGATATATACCAAGGAGTTGGCTAGCTAGGTTATGTGGTGATTCCATTCCTAGTTTTTTTTTTTTTTTTAGGAATTGCTGTACTGCTTTCCAGAGTGGTTGTACTAATTTTCATTCCTACCAATAATGTGTGAGTGTACCTTTTTTCTCAAATCCTCACCAGCATTTATTGTTATTTGTATCAAGAACTCATTCTTAACATCTTCATTCAATGATTATTCTCATTAGACCCTTTTCCACTTTTATGCTTTTGCATGCTCCATTTCTTCTACTTAAAATATTCCTCCATCTAATTTCTTCTTGGAAAATTTCTATTCATCCCTCAAGAATCAACCTCATTATTTCTCCTCTGTGATACCTTTCATACCTCTCCAAGGCAGAAATGGTTGGTCTCCACTTTGTGATTATATGTTGATTATACTGCTAATCAGCAGATATTGTAATTGGAGGATTCACTACTTGCTTAGTTTCTTGATTATGATGGGAGCCTTTAGAAGAAGGGAACTGTACACAGGTGCTCAGGAAATGACTGGTGAATGAATAAATAAATTAATTCATTAACAAACAAATGGTAGACTGATCCTCAATCCAATATTCTGCCAAACCTGTAAAGGAAATATGGATCTGTTTTTTTTTTTTTTTTTCAAAAGTGGGATACACATCCCTTCATTAAGAGCTGCTCTCTTCCCCAATCCCCATCCCATAGTTGTTTGTCATTTTAGCTAAACAGCTTCAGGGAAGCCTGGTAGGGCCAAGGCAGGACGGTACAAAGGATATCAGATGATCTGTTCTGACAGAGGAGAGGTGGATTCTACTCTGCCTGGTAAAGACAAAGGCTGAGTTGAGTTGGAGCAAAACATCCAAGTGTGAATAGAAAATAGAAACGAAACTTTTTCAATAAATGTTATAAAAGCAAGGATCATAAATTGTTTTCCAAATCCCACTAGACTGAAACAGACCTCTTAGATCTTATGAAGCATAGTTTGAGGATCAATGAAAAGCCCTCTTATTTCACTCAACCAGGTATACTACTCCCAGAGTTGTGACAAAGCTTGTTTAGATAAACTGTTGACTGCTAGTCATATAAAAGATTTAAAGAGGAGTCCAGAAATACTATATACATGAGTGGGAAGTCAGGAAGGACACCTTGCCTTCTATGTCCTGTGGAGGTCTTTGAAAGTTTTGCCCTCAAACTTCAATTCCTTCTATGTGAGGGGCCTTGAAAATGCTAGTTGATGATTCTGTTAGGATTGGTCCATAAAAATGGCCTGGTACTCCATGAACAACCATCCCAAGATCATTTTAGCTTGAATAGCTTCCTCTCTTGAGAGTAAAAGCACCATACTCTAATAAGTTGCCTCATATTGGTGGTATGGATGGCTTATACTGAATCACGAATACCAATCAGATACATTTCTTTTCAACTCTGTTCAATGACTTCATTCTTGTGCTTAAATTAGCCTTAGAAGGAATAATCACACCATGGACAATAATAAACACAAGTCAGAGCTTTAAAAAGTTTCCGCAGAGACGTGGTTATTGAATGTTTTCCACCATACCACCACTTATAGACAGAATAAACATGGTTAGGTAAAATTAGACATCTGCTGGAGTCTTTTGGAAGATCTTATTTTTTAGTTGAGAGGAAATACAAACAGAGCAATATTTTAAAATCATAAAAGTTTTGAAACCCTTTGACTCAGAAATCTTACTACCAAGAATGCATCCTAAAGTAATAACTTAAATGAAAATGAAAAGTTATAAGCAATAAAATGTACACCATATCATTGCCTGGAACTGAGAAAATTTAAATAGTCTAAATGATCAGCAATTAGATAATGGTTAAGTAAATTATGCTATAATCACTAAATGAAATCTTTTGTAGCCATTAAACATAACTATAAAATCTGTAAAAATATGGAAAATGCTTATGTTAATTTAAGTGATAAAGCAGAAAACATAATTGCCTGTAGAGTGTGATTACTACTCTGTTGGAAGAGTTTTGCTGTAAAGCAAAGACTGAAAATAAAATTTAAGGATGACATTAGTTGTTCCAGAGTAGGCAGATGCTCAGTAATATCTCATTCCTTAATTTAACAAAACATTTTGTTTTCTGCCTTATTTGTGCCCTAAAGGTGCCAGGAATTGAGGTTCCAGAGAGCATTCAGAAACATTTCTTCTTGAAGGAATTATTTTATGTTGGTGGAATAATAGTAGGTTTATTTTTCTTCTTTACAAATTCTAGAAATAATGTTGACATATTTTAATGCAGAAGTTAAAAGAGAAAAGCAAAGTTAGAGAATAGAAAATAAAAAATGCTTCAGGGAGTTGGGAAGCTGTGAGAAGTAGCTAGTCAGAATATGCATTTAGAAATGATTCTATGTAAGAGGAAAAAAGGAAGTACCCAAAAGACTGGGAATTGAGAAGAATTTCTTGGAATCTGTCTCTCAAGCCCAGGTTTTGGAGGAGTGTGAACCAAAGCTGTACAAAGGGGAGGGTATAAGCAAGGATAGATGTAAAAAGGAATGTAGGGTTGCTAAAACAACCTCCAGAGACTGATGCCTGCATTGAGCTGAGATATCAAAATGCTAAAGACTCTCCATATTGGTGTCAAGAAGATTGTTTGTTGGCAACACTCATGTAGACCTGCTGCTTGGGCAAGATTAACACATATGTTGGATAATACAATATGTTAATGCTCAAAGTCTGAGTTATCCAGCACAGATTATATAGTGCTAGAATAAATACAGCAATAAATTCACGGAAAATTCACATATATACTATGTGCTGGGCACTTTTCCTGAATCCCCTGAATTCTTGGGAACACAAAAACTCCCATTCCCAGTCTCTTTTCCTCTAGCCATAAAGATGGTATTTCTATCAGTTTTAGCTATACCTGTACCAATTCTGTACAAGTCCATGATTAGTGCTCACCCTCTAGTCAAAATTACATGGGGAAAGAGATAAAAGTATGGAATGGGAAATTGCACCCAAATGGATTCTTTCTTCAAAATGTTGCTCCATTTTGTTCATCTAGTTTGAAAATGTTTGAAATCATCAGTAGTAATAGTTTTAATATTTGTCCAGAGTTTTATGTTGTAGTCTGTGGGAGAGATATGTTGTAATAGATGTGCTCCATTTTGGCTAACATCAGAAGATTACCATGTGTTTCATTTTCAAGATTTCTCATGCTGATTTTCACTGAGTGGTGAAATCTGGGAACCTGCATAATCACCTTAGAAAATCTTTATCTACTGCCTAGTAGAAGATCTGAGAAAGAATGTATATAAAATGAATGTATTCTCAGCATAGTATTGACTGGTTATATTAGTAAAGGGTTCAAATAAATGATTTTGATATGGTTTAGATATGAGGTAGCCCCCAAAAGCACACGTGTGACATAATGCCAGAATATTAAAAAGTGAAATGATTAGATTATGAGAACTGTAACCTGATCAGTGGACTAATCCACTTGAATGGATTAACTTGGTAGTAACTGTAGGCTGGTAGGATGTGGCTTGCTGGAGGAAGTAAGAAACTGGGGGCATGTCTTTGGGGTTTATACTTTATCCCTGGTGTCCCCTACCCCCTCTCTCGTTGGATATCTTGAACTGAACAAGTTTCCTCTGCCTCACCACCATGATGATGTTCTATTTTGTTTTGGGTCCAGAGCTATGGAGTCAGATGACCATGGACTGAATCTTTGAAACCATAAGCCAAAAATAAACTTTACCTCCTCTAAGTTCTTTTTGTCTGATCTTTTGATCACAATGATGCAAATTTGACTAAAACAGACCTAAATGTTTCATCTGAAGAAGCTCGAAAGGGGAGAACAAATTAAACTCAAAGCAAGCATAAAAATGAAAACAATAGAGATAGATGCAGAAATCAATGAAATTGAAAAAAATGAGAACCTACAGGTCACCAATATGATAAATAAAAAAGAGAACATGACAACAGAAAATATTATGAACAACATCATGCTCATAAAATCAATAATATAAATAAAATATGTCAATGGAGTGAAAAACACAAGTTATCCAAACTCTATCAACAATAATTAAGTAACTTAAAGAGTCCTAAATTTATTAAAGAAAATGAATTTGTCATTAAAACTTTCTAAGAAAAAATAATTCCTTGTTCATTTGGCTGATATTGTAAATTTTTACCAAAACTTATGGGGGAAAATACTGATTTACATAATCTCTTCCAGAAGAGAAATGCTCCTGAAGAATATTTCTCAACTCATTTAATAAAACCTTGATACAAAACTATCTCAAGACCTCACCAGAGAAAAATATTAGCCAATATTCACCATGAATATAGATGGAGAAACTATCATCCAAATAGTAACAACAACAAAAATCCAGACACTTGAAAACTTCAAAATACATTGCCACAAAGGAAGGTTTATCCCAGGAATGTAAGATCTAGTTAAAAATCAACAATATATTTGTTTCGCTATATCAATAGGACAGCAATGAATATTATCTCAAAGAAATGCAGAGGAAAAACATCTGACAAAATCAACATCCATTAATTATAAATACTCTAAACCAACTAGGAATAAAAAGGAATTTCTGAGATCTGATAATGGGTACCTACAAAAAAGAGAAGAAATAAAATAATATATTGCCTCTACTTGCAGACAACATGGTTGTTTATATGTAACACTCAAGGTATTAAAAAGTTTCTAGAACTAGAATAATTCATTTTTAAGTTCTCATAACAGGTCAATAAATGTGTTTATTAGTTCCAAATTTTGGGTGGTATCTGAAAGGTTTTCTCTGTGTAAGATAATATTGTCTACAAGTAGGAAGAATTTAACTTCTTCCTCTCTGTTTAGATGGCTGATTATTTTTTCTTGTCTAATTACTCTGACTAGGACTTCTAGTATTATATTAAATGGTAGTGTCAAGACTGCTCATTCCTGTCTTATTTTGCTTTATAAAAATCAGTCTATGATCCTTTTTCTGTTCATTATTTTAGGAACAAAGTGTTGGTTAATGTTCCTTTTTGTTTAAAAGACTATCCTTTCTCTATAAAATTGTCATTGAAACTTTGCCAAAAAAATCAAATGGCCATATATATTTTTGAGTCTATTTCTGAACTCTTCGTTCTGGTCTATTGCTGTATAAATTTATCCTTTCAACAATATCCAACTGCCTTGATTATTTTAATGTAAATCTTCTAATTATATTCATATATTTTAAAACTATTCTCTTCATTCTAGTTTCTTTGCCTCTCCATATGAAATTTAGGATAAGACTATATTGGCTGTGAATTTTCTGATTGATTTTTAGCAAAAATTTATTGAATGTTAGTTTGGGGAAATTTTTATCTAACATTTTACATGTTCCAGTACATTTTTTTCATCTATTTGGTTTTCTACCAATATCTTATAGTTTTCAGAATACAGATCTTGTATTACTTTTTAGATATGTATTGAAATATATAATTTCTTAAGAGTTCCTATAAATTGTAATGCTTTTAAGTATCTATTTCTAATTGTTCATTGTTAGTATATAAAAATATAATTTACTTTTGGTATTGAACTGTTATGTGAACTTAAAAAATGAATTATTATAATTCTAGAAACTTTTAAATAAATTCCTTGGGTGTTACATATAGACAACCATGTTGTCTTCAAGAGAGGCAATATATTCCTTTATTTCTTTTCTTTTTTGTAGGTACCCATTATCAGATCTCAGAAATGCAGTGGTAAAACATCTTACAAAATCAACATCCATTAATGATAAATACTCTAACAAATACATTAACTCAAAAAGTTATCTAACAATAAAATTGCATTAAGTATAGCAAAAAATCCATTACCTCACACACTTATCAATTTTTGTGGTGAGAACATTTTAAAACTACCTTTTGGGCAATTTTCAAGCACAGAATACATTGGTACTAACTACTGTTGCCACATTGAATTTATTAGTCCTGTCTCACTGAAATTTTGTGTGCTTTGAACAAATGACTTTGGTGTGCAGATTTAGTAGATTATTTTTTGAGTTAATGTATTTGTTAATTATTTTCATTTAGTCCTTACACTATATATATATATATATATATATATATATATATATATAGTCATACCATACATCTGATATGAATAAGAAAAGAGGAACTATCACTATTTGCAGACTATATGATTCTATACTTACAGGATCCAAAAAATTCCACCAGAAAACTTCCAGAATTAATAAATGAATTCAGCAAACTAGCATGATATAAAATCAATACCCATAAATCAAATGCATTTCTATATATCAGTGATGAACCCTCTGAAAGAGAAATTAGGAAAACTACCCCATTCATAATAGCCTCAAAAATAAATGAAAATACTTGGGAATCAGTTTAACAAAAATGTCATGGTATTGTCACCAAAATAAACATGTAGACCAATGATAAAGAATAGAAGACACAGAGACAAACCCACATAAATACAGTTATCTCAAACAAAGGTGCCAAAAACATATATTGGAGAAAAGATAGGCTTTTCAACAAAAGTTGCTGGGAGAACTGGAAATCCATATGCAGCAAAATTAAATTAAACTCCTATCTCTCACCATGCACAAAATTTAACTCAAAGTAGGTAAAGGACCTAGGGATTAGACCAGAGACCCTACAAGTAATAGAAGCAAAAGTAGACCCAAATTCTCATCATGTTGGATTAGGCCCTGACTGCCTTAACAAGATTCCTAAAGCACAAGAAATAAAATCAAGAATCAATAAATGGGATGGATTCAATCTAAAAAACTTCTTCTCAGCAAAAGAAACGATCAGTGAGGTGAAGAGAGAGCCTACAGAATGGGAGCAAATTTTCACTGCATGCATAACAGGGCACTAATCTCCAGGATATATAAAGAACTCAAAAAACTTAACACCAAAAAAATTAATAATCTGATGAATAAATGGGCTAAGGAAATGAACAGACACTCTTTAGAAGAACATATACAAAATAAATATATGAAAAAATATTCAACATGTTTAGTAATTAGAGAAATGCAAATCAAAACTACTCAAAGATTTCATCTCACTCCAGTCACAATGGCAGCTATTAAGAATACAAGCACTGGGGCTGGGATTTTGGCTCAGTTGTAGAGTGCTCGCCTCGCATGTGGAAGGCACTTGGTTTGATCCTCAGCACCAAGTAAAAATGAAGGTGTTGTGTCCTTCTACAACTAAAAATATATTTTAAAAAAAGAATGCAAGCACCAATAAATGTTGGCGAGGATGTGGGTGAAAAGGCACACCATACATACTTTGTATGCATGTATGCTGGGATTACAGACGTATGGCACCATGCCCAGCAAGATTTCCTTCTTTTTTAGTGCCTTTTTAAAGGGCACATGCTCATACGTTGCTGGTAGGACTCCAAATTGGTGCAAACAATTTGGAAAGCAGTATGGAGATCCTTAGAAAACTTAGAATGGAACCACCATTTTACCCAGCTATCCCACTCCTTGGTCTATGCCCAAAGGACTTAAAAACAGCATACTACAGTGACACAGTCACATCAGTGTTTATAGTAACACAATTCACAATAACCAAATGTGGAACCAACCTAAATCCCTTCAATAGATGAATGGATAAAGAAGCTGTAGTATATATACACAATGGAATATTACTCAGCATTCAAAGAAAATAAAATCATGGCATTTACAGGTAAATGGATGGAGTTGGAGAGTATCATGCTAAACGAAGTAAGCCAATCCCAAAAACCGAAGACCAAATGTTCTCTCTGATAAGTGGATACTGATCCATAACGGGAGTGGGAATGAGAGAAATGGAAGAACTTTGAATTGGGAAAAGGGGTGGGGGAGGGGAGGAGGGCATGATGGCAAGAAAGATGGTGGAATGAGATGGACATCATTACCCTAGGTACATGTATGATTCCACGAATGGTGTGACTCTACTTTGTGTACAACCAGAGAATTGAAAAATTGTGCTCCATCTGTGTACAATGAATCAAAGTGCTTTCTGCTGTCATGTATAACTGATTAGAACAAATTAAAAAGAGCAAATTAGTAAAAGAAAAAAAGATAATATAGAGTGAATGAAAATATTTACAAATGATATATATGATAGGGGTTTAATATACAAAACTCATGAAACCCAATATGGGGGAAGCTCCAAAACTAAACATGTAAAAGTAATCCTATGAAATCCAATTAAAAATGAGTGAAGATACTGAATAGATTTTTTTTCTGAGGAAAAAATTACAAATAACCAACAGATATATGAAATGGTGCTCAACATCACTAATCCTCAGGGAAATGCAAATCAAAACCACAATGAGATATTACTTTACATTTGTTAAGATGGCTATTATAAAAAGAGATAAGTATTGGTGAGGATGTGGAGCAAAGGGAACCCTTGCACACTTTTGTTGGGGATGCAAATTGCTACAGTTATTATAGAAATCAATATGGAGATTGAATAGATTTAACATATGATAAAGCATATCACCAAAGGAAATGAAAGTAGGATTTTTGAAGAGATATCTGTTTCCTCACATTCATTGTTGCATTATTCACAATATCTAAGATATAGAACAATCTAAGTGTCACTGATGAATGCATAAAGAAAATGTGTGTGTGTGTGTGTGTGTGTGTGTGTGTGTGTGCGTGCAAGGTATCTATATCTACAATGCTATCTATCTATATATAATAAAGTATAATTCAGCTACTAAAAAGAAGCAAATCTTGCTGGCATGGTGGCATATGCCTGTAATCCCAGCATTTCTGGAGGATGAGGCAGGAGGATCACGAGTTCAAAGCCAGCCTCAGCAAAAATGAGGTGCTAAGCAATTCAGTGAGTCCCTGTCTCTAAATAAAATACAAAATAGGGCTGGGGATGTGGCTCAGTGGTCGAGTGCCCCTGAGTTCAATCATCGGTAACCACCACCCCAAATTGGGAAATATTTTCATTTGCAACAGCATGGATGAGATTAAAAGATAATTAAAATAAGTCATATGCGGGAAAGACAAATATTGTGCAATCTCACATACATGTAGAATCTTGGATAAGTTTGTAGAAGGCACATAGTGAATGGCTTAGAAATGTGTAGGAGAATTTGGAATTTATCCTATATAGGAAATGTGGAGCCATTGAAAATTTCAGAAGAGAGTAGTGAAATAATTCAACCTATATTTTAGGAGGATTTTCTGGCTGCAGTGCAAGACATGTGTCTGAAAGTGCTGGGAATGGAGACAGGGAGATCTGTTTTGATAGTTCAGATGAGAGATAATGGGAATTTGTCCTCAGGTACTGAGGATGGGAAGCAGTGTTGATATTGGCAACATTCCTATGGAGAATCAAGAGATTTTGTTGATCTATCAAATGTAGGCAAATGGAGTAAGAGGGTAACTGAAATCAAATTTTCTAGCCTATATAACTGACTGGCTGATGACAATATATGGAAAAAGAGGAACAGGGACTTCTGGGAAAGATAGCCTGGAATCTTTCTTGATTTCTGAGTTTAAAGGATTGCTGGAACATTAGGTTGAAATAGTCAATACAATGTTAATGTCTGGATTTTAAGGAAGGGATGTTGAACAGGTACAGCACTAGAAAAAAGAGTGTGTGCTCACCTTGAACAATAAATTTAAGGGAGTGAAAAGTCCTTTAAATCAGGGCTGTGGTTGTAGCTCAGTGGTAGACCGCTTGCTGAGCATGTGAGGCACTGAGTTCAATCTTCAGCACCACATGAAAAACAAAATAAACAAATAAAATAAAGGTATTGTGTCCATGTATAACTCAAAAAAATAGAAAATTATTTTAATAATTACTAATTAGTGCAATATTTTAAAAGATCAAAATTAATGCAAAAATCCATGATGAACAAGATTTTAAATAGATAACATCAATATTACTGATTTTTCCTTTTACCTCAGACTCTAATATGTCATGATACATAGTGTTGGGAATGGGATATATAAAATGGAAAAAAGCAAGTATCTTGACATCCCTACCTAGTTAGGCTTCTGGAAAGCAAAGGGGCAACAAATGAAATACATACACACACACACACACACACACACACACACACACATACACACTCACACACACACAGACATGCACCTACACTAGGGATTGAACCAGGGACACTTAACTACTGAGCCACATCCCCAGCCATTTTTAAATTTTTTTTCCTTTTTTAATTTTGAGACAGGGGCTTGCTAAGTTGCTTAGGGCCACACTAAGTTACTGAATTTGGCTTTGAACTTGAGATCCTCTTGACTCAGCTTCCCCAGCTGTTGTGATTACATATGTGTGCCACCACGCCCAGATTGAAATAAAAGTTTGGGCCAGATACATTTGAACAGTTACCTCACTCATATAAACTCCTATTATACGTTAATTATTCAATTAGTCAGGATGCAAATGAGAAGTAAGTTTTGACCAGTGATCAAAATGTACTCTAGACTTTCCACAGCATTTAGTGAGAGTGAGACTCGGGTGATGAGATACATTTTATCTGCGCTCCTTACCTTCCAACTAGGACCAATCATTGGTCCTTCAGCTCAAAACCCAGGCAGTTCACACAGTTACTACCTGCCTTTCACTGGGAGCTGTTTCCATGGCATTTAATTACTTTCCAGCAAGAGATTTACATTTATAAGGAGGGATTAGAATGGAAAATCTAAGCAGATTTCTGAAAGCTTCAAGTGAAATCATAAATGTCTCTAATACTGTGATCTGGTAAATTCAGCAAAGCCCCTAGATATAGGAAAGCCTAAGACTAAGGAGAGAGCCTCAAATCAAGGGGAGGATGCAAACCATTTCCACAATATATGTAGGGAAGGGACATCCAAGAGGGAATAGCTCTCCCTCTGTTTGAATAAGGATATCCATCCTTATGCAAACAAATGGGGAATTCATCATGTAAAGAAGGTAGTTTGGATTGGTGGATTTTAGGGATCTTCTAATGTGTGGAATCATTGTATGGGACATTAGTGGGTTTTTTTGTTGTTATGAAAAAAATGCTAGGAATTCAAGTATTTTCTGCATTCATGAGATTGCATTCTTGGAATATATGGTCATAGGATTTCATTATTGGAATTTATTATCCAGTAAGGAAGAAAAGACAGATTGATATGGAATTCTTATAAATATTGCAAATAAGTGTTCATTACTATAGACAAATCAAGCTCAGCAAGCATTTATGAGCACAAACTCTGTGTGTAGCTAGCTATAGCTTCTCAACTGTTATGCTTTGGCATGTTGATATGCCTTTAATGGGATACAGATGTGTCAATATATTGATCTACTCTGTTCCTGGGTAACCAGGTGGGACTCAGGGCAGCTAGAGTTCACATGCTGCTCGCTCTAGGTTTTAGCAATTTCTTCTCTTTCACCCATTTCCTTTGAAATCATTGTGTTTCAAATCTTCCAAGCGTACATGTCACCGGTGAATAAACAGATTTCCTTCCTCCTTTCCAATCTGTTTGCCTTTTCTTATTTTACTTGCTATATTAATCTGTTCAGGCTGCCATAACTAATTGCCATCGGCTGAGTGACTTAAATAACTTAAATAATCATTTCTCATGGTTCTAGAGAGTAGTAGTCCAAGATCAAAGTCTGGTGAGGTTTGATTTTGGGTAACCTTTCTCTTCTTAGCTTGCACACAGACATTTACTTCTCTCTGTGTCCTCACATGGCCTTTGCTTGGTGCATGCTTAGGGGAGGGAAGAGAGAGGAGAGAAAGAGGGGAGAGGACTGAGAGGAGAGAACAAGCTCTCTTATCTTTTCTTGTAAGTACACTAACCCTAATAAATTAGAGTCCCACTCTTAGGACCTCATTCAACGTTATTTACATCCTTAGAGGCCCTATCTTTAAATAGAACCACATTGGATGTCTGACCCTCAACATAATAATTTGTGGGGACACAATCCATAACACTTGCTTTATTTCACTAACACGAATTTCTGATTTCTGGTATGACACTGAATACAAATGGTGAGAGCAAATATTCTCGACTTACTCTTTATCATAGAAAGTATTCAGTCCTTTATCATATACAATGTTAGTAGATTTTTCAAGTTGCTATTTGCCATATTAATAAAGTTTCCTATTTTTCTAATTTTAAGATTTTTTTTTAGGGGGTGCTAGGGATTGAACTCAGGGGCACTTGACCACTGAGCCATATCCCTAGCCCTATTTTGTATTTTATTTTGAGACAGGGTCTCACTGAGTTGCTTGGTGCCTCACATTTTTAAAAAGCTGACATTGAACTTGTGATCCTCTTGCCTCAGCCTCCCCAGCCACAGGAATTACAGCTAATTTGAAGAGATTTTTAAAATCATTGATGGATAAGGAATTTTGAATGATGCTTTTCCTCTACTTACTGACCTATCATGTTTTTTAATGTTAATATGATGAATTACATTGATTGATTTTTGAACATTAAACCAACCTTGGTTTACTAAGAGAAACCCTGATTGCTTGTAGTGTTACTATTTTGATATACAATTGGATTCAATTTATACATACATACCTATATACATATATATGTGATTTTTGCTATTTTTCTTATAATTATTAGTACATATTAATTTTATAAAATAATGGTTTTGTTTTTGACATTTTCAAGCATACACATAATGTACTTTGATCATATTCACCCTCTCTATTCCCCACTCTTACCCTGCTACTTACTTCCTTCTCATGGTCCTCTAACCTTTCCTAATAGTATCCCTTCTGCTTTCATGTTGTCCCCTGCTCCAGATTCCACATATAAGAGAAAACATATGATACTTGTCTTTCTAGGACTAACTCATTTTGTTTAACATGATGGTCTCCAGTTCAATACATTACCCTGTAAATGACATGGTTTCATCTTTCTGGCTGAATAATATTTGTTATGGTTTGGATGTGAGGTGTTCCCACAAAAGCTCATGTGTGAGACAATGCAAGAAGGTTCATGAGAGCCTTAACCCAATCAGTGAATTAATCCCTTGATGGGATTAACTAAGTGGTAAAGGCCTATAGGGTGTGGCTGGAGGAGGTGAATCATTGGGGGTGTGCCCTTGGGGTATATATTTTATATCTGGTGAGTGAGGTCTTTCTCTCTGCTTTCTGATCATCATGTGAGCTGCTTCCCTCTGCCACACTCTTCTGCCATGATGTTCAGCCTCACCTGAGCCCTGAGGAATGGAGTCAGCTGCCTATGGACTGTGACCTCTGAAACCGTGAGCCCCCAAATAAATTTTTCCTCCTCTATAATTGTTATTTTCAGGTCTTTTTAGTTACAGAAGTGAAAAAGCTGAATAAAACAATACCCCTTTGCATATGAACACCATATTTTCTTTATTGATTCATCCACTGATGGGCATCTATTCAGATTCCATATTTTAGTTATTGTGACTAGTGTCATGATACACAGGGATATGCAGGTCTTTAGCATGCTGACTTTGATTCCTTTGGATATATACCCAGGAATGGTAGGGATAAATCATATCATTGTTCCATTTTTAGTTTTCAAGGAACTTCCATACATATTTCGGTAGTGGCACTACTAGTTCCCACCAACAGTTTATAAGATTTCCATATCCTCATCTGCATTAGTTACTTTTTTTTAATAAGAGACAATCTGTCTGGGGTGAGTTTTTTTTTTTTTTTTTTTTTTTGCAATATTTAGAATTGAACCCAGAGTATTCTACCATTAAGCTACATCCTCAGCCCCTTTTTAAGAATTTTTATTTCAAGACAGGGTCTCAAGCTTGTAATCCTCCTGCTTCAGCCTCCTGACTATGTGGAGATAAAATATTAATATAGTTTTGATTTGTATTTCCCTCATGTCTGAAGATGGTGAAATTTTTTCTTATAATAATTGAGCATTTACAAATCTTTTGAGAATTCTCTAGTCAGTTGCTTCATTTATAGTTTGGTTTACTTGTTCTTTTTTGTTGACTTTTAGGAGTTTTTTTTAAAATATACATTCTGTTTATTAATAGTTTTTTTTTTTGTTGAGTAGCTGGCAAATATTTCCTCCCATTTTGAAACCTGTCTCTTCACTTTGTTTCCTTTGTTGTGCAGAAGCTTTTTAATATGATTTAATCCCATTTGTCAATTCTTGCTATTATTTCCTGAGCTATTGTAGTCATATTCAGGAAATTGTTACCTATACCAATATCTTGAATTGTTTCCTCTCTTTTACTCTAGAATGTTCAAAGTGTCAGGTTTTACATTAAGGTATTTTATTTATTTTGAATTGATTTTGGTACAGAGAAAGAGAGAGAGAGATAGTTACATTTATTTTCTGTGCAAATATCCAGTTTTCCCATACCATTTGTTAATGAGGCTGTCTCTTCTACAATGTATATTTTTGTCTCTTTTGTTGAGAATCAGTGGGATGTAGATATGTGGGTTTATTCTTGGTTCCTATTGGTTCCATTGGTTTAAATGACTATTTTATGCCAATAACATGCTGTTTTTCCTACAGTGAATCTATAGTATTTTTAATGCTTCTTTTTAGTTATACATGACAACAGAGTTCATTTTGATATAATTATACAAGCATGGAATATATATTTTTCTAATTGGGATCCCAGTCTTGTGGATGTACATGATGGTGAGATTCATTATGGTGTATTCATGTAAGAAGATAGGAAATTTGTGTCTGATTCATTCTACTGTCACCTATTCCCATCCACTGAACTTCTATTCTTCCCTCCCTCCCTTATTGTGTTAGTCAATACAGCAATGTTTAGAGGTGAAATGATTGAATAATTAAGGCTCTGACTTCATTAGTAAATTAATTCACTTTATATATTAATAACTTGAACAGCCTACTGGGAGTTGATGAAACTTATCAGCAGGTGGGGCATGGCTGTGGGTTCTGCATCTGTCCCCAGCCCCGCCCCTCTCTCTCTTGTTCCTGGCTGCCATGAGCTGAGCTACTTCTCTCCCCCATTCCCTTCCATTATGATATTTGTGCCTTGAAGCCAGCCCATCATGGATTGAATCCTCTGAGACATGAGACAAAAAAATATTTCCTCCTCTAAGTTGTTCTCATCACAGTAACAAAAATATGACTGATGCAGTGGTTTATTATGTTTATTGATCTGTGTATGTTGATTGAAACTGCATCCCTGAAATGAAAGCAAATTGATCATAGTTTATGATCTTTTTATTATTGTTGTTGTCTTTTTAAGTGCATTTTTAAATCAGCCATGCTATGTATTTTAGTCATTTCCATTTATTGGTACATTATAATTATGTGTAATTGCATGATCTTTTTAGTGTGGTGTTGAATTTGATTCATAAGTATTTTATTGAGGATTTTTGCATCTATGTTCTTCAAGGATATCGGTCTATACTTTTCTTTTTTGATATTTCCATATTAAGTTTTGGTAGCACAACAATATTGGCTTCTTAAAATGAATTTGGAAAAGTTCTTTGTCTTTCTGTTTAATGGAATAGTTTAAGGTGCATTGGAATTAGTTCTTTAAAATTCTGTAAATACTGCTGTGAAACTGTCCAGTTCTGGGATTATTTTTTGTTAGAAAACTTTTTATTACTGCTTCAATCAATGCTCACTATTGATATACTTAGTTTTTTTATGTCGTCTTGCTTCGATTTTTGTAGACCATATCTATCTAGGAATTTGTTTATTTCTTCTAGATTTTCCATTTTCTTGTAGTAGTTTTACAAAATATTTCCTAATGTTCCCCTGAATTTCAGTGATATCTATTTGAATATCCCCCTTTTGACTCTAATTTTATTTATTTGGGTCTTTTCTCTCTCTCTCTCTCTCTTTTTAGATTGTTTGGCTAAAGGTTTTACAATTTTGTGTATCTTTTCAAGGAAGTAATTCTTTGTTTCACTGATCCTTTGTATTGTTCTTTTCTACACTCATTAATTTAAGATCTGATCTTCATTGTTTTTTTCTTTCTTGTTTTTAAATCAGTTTGTTCTTGTTTCTCTAAAACCTTGCAATGCATCATTAGGATATTTAGTTAAGATCTCTGTTATTCTCATGCAGTCACTTACAGATATAAACTTCCCTACTATAACTGCTTTCACAGTTTCTCATAGGTTCTGGGCGGTTGTGTTTTCATTTTCACTCAATTACAGGAATTTTAATATGCCTCACACCAATTTCTTCAATGACCTATGCTCATTCAGAAGTATGTTGTTCAAACTCCATGTGCTTGTATATTTCCTGCAGTCACTCTTGCTGCTGATTAATTATTTCATTGTTATAAGATGAAAGAAATTATTATTTTTTGTATTTGTTTAGATTTGTCTTATGGTCTAAAATGTGGATCTATTTTTATTTATTTATTTGGTACCAGGGATTGAACCCAGAAGTGCTTAAACAGTGAGCTACATCCCCATTCCTTTTTTTTTTTTTTTTTTTTTTTTGGTACCAGGGATTAAACAAAGGGGCACTTAACCTCAGAGCCCCATCCCCACCCCCTTTTTTTTTGTATTGTATTTAGAGACAGGGTTTCAGTGAGTTGCTTAATGACTTGCTAAGTTACTGAGGCTGGCTTTCAAATTTGATCCTCCTGCCTCAGTCTCCCAAACTGCTGGGATTATAGGCCTGCACCACTGAACCTGGCTAAAATGTGATCTGTTCTTTAGAAAATGTCATGTGCTGATGAAAACAATGTATTCCACAGCTGTTGGATAAAATAGTCTAGATGTCTGTTATGTCTATTTGATCTATAGTGTAACTTAACTCTGATGGTTCTCGATTTTTCATTCTAGACGACCTATATGATAGTGAAAGCAGAGTATTAAAGTCACCTGATATTATTGTATTGAGGACTACTTCTCCCTTTATGTTCTGTAGTGTTTGCTTCATTATGTTGGTTGCTCTGGTGTTCAGTGCATATATATTTACAATTGTTATTATTTTTAATGGATTGTTCTCTTTATCAATATGTAGTGGCCTGGTACAGTGGTCCCTGTCTGTAATCCCAGCAGCTCAAGAGGCTGAGGCAGGATGATCACAAATCCACAGCCAGCTTCAGCAATTTAGTGAGGCCCTAAGCAACTCAAAAATTATATCACCAATAATAATAGAAAAGAAAGGGAAAAATAAGGAACCAAAAAGTTAAAATTTCACAAATGGTAATGATAAAATTAAAAAAATGGGTCAGGGAAAAGGAAATAGTAAAGGAAAAAAATAAGAAAGGGGAGGGGAAAGAGCAATTAAAATGCAGTTAAAGTATAAAAAGATAGGGCTAGTATGTGTCTTAGTTGTAGAGTGCTTTCCTAGCATGTATGAGATGCTGGATTTGAGCTGTTGTGTGTGTGTGTGTGTGTGTGTGTGTGTGTGTGTGTGTATACAGGCATATATATATATAATTTCACATATATAAAATAAATAAAATATAAATAAATAAAATTAGCTAAAAGTAAGAAAATAAGAAAAGAAAAAGAAAATGTGTCCAAAAATTCATCATAGGCAAGGCAATTGGATTGGAGAAACTTCTTTCCAGATACTTTTCTTTTAAATTGGTGCATTATAATTGTACATTATAGTTGGATTCATTATACCATATGTATAAATGTTCATATCATAATGTAATCAGTGTCTCTTTTTCTTTTCTTTTTTTTTTTTTTTTGTGGTGCTAGGGATTAGAACGCAGGGCCTTGTGCATGCAAGGCTAGCATTCTACCAATTGAGCTGTATCCCCAGCCCTCATAATGTAATCAATCTCATTTCCATACTGCACTACCATACTGAGCTCCCTTCTATTATTATTGTTATTATTATTTTAATTAGTGCATTATATATATATATATATATATATATATATATATATATATATATATAAAATTGTGGTATAGTTGTACCTGGACATAGCATAATTTGGTAGACTTCATTATCCATTACTTCTTCCCCATTCCGTATTCTCTTCTCTCCTTGATCCCCTTTCTCTACTATATTATTTTTCCTTCTATTTTTGTGACATCCCTGATCTATAGATCTACAGAAATCTATAGATTTCACATATAAGAGAAAATATTTGACCCCTTGTTATTCTGAGTCTGGTGTGTTTCATTTCATATGATGTTCAACATACTCTGGATACAGGAATCTGTCAGATATGAAGGGTTGTGAGTCTCAGCTGAGGCCTGTTTTGATTCATCTGGGTTCTCATGAAACAGATTTTTAATGTATCTAGGATGAATCTTATCCCATGTTTTCCACTGTGCCAGGTTGGTTAATATGGTGTTTCATTGGTGGTGTATTCATATTTGAACATAGAAAAGTTATGTCTGATTCATTCTACTATCTTTCTTATTCTCATCCCCTTCCCTTCCCTTCTATCCACTGTGTCTAATCCACTGAACTTCTGTTCTTCCCCCTACCCCTTGTTGTGTGTTAGCATCCATATATCAGAGAGAATACTCAACCTTTGATTTTGGGAGATTGGCTTATTTCACTTAGCATGATAGTCTCCAGTTTCATACATTTACTGGCAAAAGTCATAAATTAATTCCTTTTTATGGCTGAGTAACATTCCATTGTGTATATATGCCACATTTTCTGTGCTTTATTTCTCCTTCTCCTTCTCCTTCTTTTTTTTGATACTGGGGATTGAACTCAGGGGCACTCGATCACTGAGCCACATCCCCAGCCCTGTTTTGTATTTTGCTTAGAGACAGGGTCTCACTGAGTTGCTTAATACCATGCTTTTGCTGAGGCTGGCTTTGAAATAAAAACCCTCCTGCCTCATCTTCCTGAGCTGCGGGGATTACAGGTGTGTATCCATTCAGCTGTTGAAAGGCTTCAAAGCTTAGCTATTGTGAATTGTGCTGCTACAGACATTGATGTGGCTGTGTCCCTGTAGTATGCTAATTTTAAGTCCTTTGGATATATACCAAGGAGTGAGATAAATGGGGCAAATGGTGGTTCCATTCCTAGTTTTCCGAGGAATCTCCAGAGTGGCTTCCAGAGTAGCTATACCAATTTGCAGTCCCACCAGCAGTGTGTGAGTGTACCTTTTCTCCCACATCCTCATCAACATTTATTTATTTATTTATTCTTGATAATTGCCATTCTGACTGGAGTGAGATCGAAACTCAGTGTGTTTTTAATTTGCATTTCTCTAATTGCTAGAGGTGGTGAACAATTTTTCGTGTATTTGTTGAACATTTATTTGTATTTCTTAAATTTGTATTTCTTAAATAAAAGTGTCTATTTAATTCCTTTGCCTATTTATTTATTGGGTTTTTGGTTTTTTTTTTTTTTTTTTTTTTTTTTTTTTTTTTTTTTTTTTTTTTTTTTTTTTGGTGTTAGGCTTTTTGAGTTCTTTGTATATCCTGGAAATTAACACCTTATCTGAGGTGCATGTGGTAAAGATTTTCTCCCGTGCTGGGGATGTGGCTCAAGCGGTAGCGCACTCGCCTGGCATGCGTGTGGCCTGGGTTCGATCCTCAGCACCACATACAAACAAGGATGTTGTGTCCGCCGAGAACTAAAAAATAAATATTAAAAAATTCTCTCTCTCTCTCTCTCTCTCTCTCTCTCTCTCTCCCCCACTCTCTCTTTAAAAAAAAAAAAGATTTTCTCCCATTCTGTAGACTATCTCTTCATGCTCTTGATTGTTTCCTTTGCTGTGAAAAAGCTTTTACATTTGATATCATTCCATTTATTGATTGTTGATTTTCCTTCTTGTGCTTTAGGAGTTTTGCTGTGCGTGTTGGTTCCTAGGCCTACATGATGGAAAGTTAGGTCTGTATTTTCTTCTAGTAGGTATAGGGTCCCTGGTCTAATACCTAGGTCCCTGATCCCCTTTGTATTGTCACTTCTGGTTAATTTTTGCTTATGGTATGAGATGAGGGTACATATTCATTTTTTGTGCATATGAATATGCAATTGTTTCAGCCCTATTTAGAGAGGAAACTATTCTTTTCATATTTAATGATTTTGGAACCCTTATGATATTCAATGGATCATAATTATATGGATTTACTTGTGAAAGTTTGATTGCATTTGTAGATCTACATGTCTATTTCTATGCCAGTTGTATAATCTTTTGATTGCTGAAGCATTCTAATAATACTAAGATCAGGAAATATTACTTTTCCAACTATTCTTTTTCTTTTTCAAGATTTATTTTTGGGATTTAAGGCTCTTAAAATTCCATATGAATATAGGTTTGGTTTTTCATTTTTCCTTTTTTTGTGGATACATGAATTTTTTAAATTTAAATTTCTATTTTTTTCTTTTTAGTTTTTCAATAAAAGATATTTGTGTTTTCCTTTATTTTTTTAAATTAATAGATTTTAATTCTTTGAATAGTTTTAGATTAATTAAAAAGAATTGAAAAGTAAGTATGAAGTATTTTCATATACCCACTAACACCATAGCTTATCTATTATTTTATTAATTATTAATATCTTGCATTAGTGCAATAAATTTATGGTGCATTACTATTGATGCCATCATTAATACTGATATGTTACTATTAACTAAATTTTACAGTTTATGTTAGTGTTGCTCTTTTTGGTATACATTTTCAGGGTTTTGAAAAATGTGTAGTGTCATGTATACATCCCAGAAGTATGTAACAGAATAGTTTCAGGGCCATGAATATTTTCTGTGTTGTACCTATTAATGTCTCCTTTCCTTCTCCTGAACTATATGGAAACAGTGATCTTTTCTACTGTCTCTCCCTATATTTTTGATTTTTAAAGAATGTCATATATTTGGGATCATACAATATGCAGCATTTTAGGATTGGGGTATTTACTTAGTAGTACTCATTTATGGTTGCTCAATGTGTTTTCATTACTTTATAGCTCATTTCTTTTTTGACTAGTAATACTCCATAGCATGATTTTACCACATATCCTTTATCCGTTTATGTGTTGAAGGACAGCTGTGATTATGAGTAAAGCTACTCAAACATACATAATAGTGAATAAGGGAAGGTGTATCTCTAAAGAAATACTTTTACTTCTTCTTCTTTGCCTCTTGCCTCATTACTCTTTCACATTGGCTAAATTCAGTAAGAATGTAGGAAGTAAAATAAGTTTAATAGCAATACAGAGGGCACCTTCTCAGGGTAAATAAAGGGTCAAAAGGCAGGGGGAATTGATCTTTGGGGTAATGGGTGGTATGGAAAATAACTAATATACCTTGATACTTTGAAATTTCCAGCAAACTTAGCACAGTAACTTTTTCTATTTTACAAAATAAGAACATGTACACTTTGGGCTGAATTGTCCAAGTAATGATGTAATGCAGAGATGTTCTGGGCTAGGATGGACTTTTTTTTTTTGAAAAGAACTCTTTCTTCCTTGCCAGCCCACTCAGTTCACATCCTGTCAGCAGGCTGGAAAAGGGAAAGAAATAGAGGGCTTTTGAGTCATCAGCTAAAGTGAAGGGCACATGGCCATATGAAGACATTGCCAGTGGCAATGTTTAAGTTTACACATTTCACTAACTAGCTATATTCAGTGACTGTTCTACAATGTGAGATAAATGGTAGCAATTTCTCAGAAAAATATCACTTTGGATTAATTGTTACCAAAACACACCTGCTCAGAAAATCCCCTCTCAAAATTTCATGGATTATGTAAAGCTTAAAAACTGGTGAATGCAAAAGGCTTGGGTTTGAACCCTCTACAGGGAAATCTTCCAATTCTTGTTAGTCATTTGCACACATACCCATAGGCTGCTCACAATTGTCAGGTGGCATGCTGGACACTGAAGTCAGAAATGAGGAAAGCATTCTTCCCACTTTCAAGATGCTCCCAGATGAGTGGAACATATAGGCACAGAGATCTAGAAGATTTGGGTTGTAGACCCATACATTCTAAATTCTTACTGAACTGACTTATTTTCTGCCCAAATCTGTTCTTCCTCCTCTATTGCCCATATTAAGCCACTGTAATACCCATTCATTCAAGAGAAAATGTGGCAGTCTTTCAGATCCATTTATTTTTTTTCCCTCTAATATATGTGATTTGCATCTTCAGCCTAGGCCTCTCTCCTAAGCTAATACAACATACAGGTTCATCTTGTTGTGCCACGGGCATCTTAAATCTAATGTGTTCCAATAGAGATTCATTTTCTGCCCTGTTTTCAAATGTTCTTCTTTTTAAAATATCGGTTTCCATTTAGGGAATTACCATATGCCCTGTCATTCAGCTCTAAAAACTTCTTATCCTTTCTCTTCCTCTCACTATTTTTCATTGCTTCCAACTTGAAGACAAATCATTTGCATTCTTTCAACATCATTCCCATTTCCTCCCTCTTTTCTGGTACCCTCATGAGTGAAGCCCTCCTAGATTTCCACTTGAACATTTTGAAACATTCCATGAGCATGATGAATGTATCGTTCACTATGATGAAATTTACAATGTAGTGAAATGAATGTTATAGTAGTATGGTTATATGAAACATTATGGTAAATAGAGTAGAAGACTGTTGCATATCTGGACACTTGTAGAATTCTGACTAAGGAGGCTAATTGGAGAAGTGCCTGGAGCCCTTAAGCATTAGACTTTTAACCTTCAACTGGATTCTGCCATCATTTCCCTGATGGATGCAAAAACATTTCTTGGGACACTGGGTTAGTTCTGAATCCCAGCCTGCTTTTCTGAGGCCCTAGAACTCTACCTTTTCATTATGAGTCTCTTTGTAAAGACTGAATTATACTACTCCTTTATGCTCTCAGCTGCTGACAGGAGTCCTCCTCTGTGATTTACCCTGCCCCTTCTATGTTTTTACCAGCCTTCATCTTATTTTTTCTTCACACCAATAATCTTAGGTTTTAATAGTTAAGTGATTTGCTTAAGGTACAACTAGGCAGTGAAAGAGCCCAGTCATATTCTCACATCTAATGAATTCATATTTCACAGGTCTGTGTGGTACAGTAGTACCCAAGATAGAAGAATGTTCTTCTGTCTTTTCCTTTTGTCTATGTCAATCCAGGTTTACCCAGCTGTCTAGAAATTATTGTCAACAACCCAGACAAAACTCATTTCAGTCTGTGCCTCCCATTTTGGTGCAGCAAACTGTCTGAATTTTTCCAGTCTAGTGCATCAGACCATGCCAACATTTCCACTTCTCTCCCTGCCCTTTATCTTTTTGGCTGTAAGGGTAATTTCAAGTGCCATCAGGACTGGTTAAAAGTTTGGGAGGGCTACTCTTGTACTGAAAAAACAAAATACCTGAAAGCAACTGTGCAGAGCTCTTGGTGAGTTTTCTGCCAAGCTGTGCGCTGTGCTGTTTTAGCTTACTTTCATTGGTTTCAGGAAAAGGGAGGCCTTCAATACTTACCTCCTAAGAAAATTGGAAAATTTCCTATTCTAAACTTAATTTTTTATCACTCCTAGCACCAAAATTTACTTCAAAGGCTTGGGAAACTAAAAGCCTTGAGAAAGACAAATAAGAGGAACAGGATCAAGATTTTGGAGGTGGCAGGTGAACTAGGGTTTCATGGGAAAAGAGAAAAGACACAGATTCTACTGCCTGGGATGTTTGGTGCAAAGTATTTTCATTCTTTACACTAAGGAGATTGCCTGGTGTTTCACAGAACACAGAAGGGATAGGCATATAGAGCAGATTGTTTTTTTGTTTGTTTGGTTGGTTGGTTGTTTGTTTCATTCTCAAGTTAGAGCTGCAAAACTAATGTTGGCAGCCTGGAATTAGCCTGAGCTATTTTATTAAGTTCCTTCATGGTACTGATGCCTGGTCAAGGAATGAAACATACTGATTAGTAGGGTTGCTTTGCAACACTGGCCCAAGTATTATTGGGGTGGTTTGCACCTGCCTGTCAGCATTGTTTACTGATTAGTGTGAGATTTATGATTTGCACCTGGTCTTGATGAGCCTCTAGGAGAACTCTGTTGTTGGGACTGGTTATACAGCAGTACTGTGCCTTTGTGACCAACAAAATATTTTAACAGTTTCGCTCATTTTTCACTATGGAATCCCTGTTTCATTGTGCATGCAGTCTTTCATGATCTATTAAAGTATATTATGATATGACCCTTACAGAGGGAAGGCAGTATAAAACCACAGAACAGACCCATTCCTGTGTGCTATAGTTTGGTTCTTAAGTGTTTCCCAAAGGTCCATATGTTAAAGGACTTGGTCCTCAGGGTGGCGCTAGTGGGAAGTGGTGCAACTTTGAAGAGGTTAAGCCTAGTGTGACATCTTTAGGTCATCGAGTACTGGCCATTAAGGGAGATAGCAGGACCCCATCTCTTTTTCATTTCCCAGCCAAGACATGTTTTGTTTTACCACGTGCTCCCATCATGATGTACTGCCTCACCCAAAGCAATGGGGCCAAGTAATTTTGGACTGAATCCACTAAAACTGTAAGCCAAATAAACCTTTTTATAGGTTGTTTATCTCAGGTATTTGTTATAGTAATGGAAAGATGACTAACATTGTGAGATTGTTTTTTATTGTGATGCATATTGCATTTAATGCTGTTGCTATACTCTACTTTTTTCTGTGAGAAACTGTACATTTGTAAATATTTTCATTTTGGATCCTATGGATTTTCTTTTACTAATACAACCCAATTTAACTACTACTGTTAGTACACAGGGAAAGGGAATGAGGAGAGCAGAAGATAAAATAGAGTAAGTTCTCTTCTGTGAAAAAATGGACTGGCTCTTAGGAAACAAATTGAGTGTGAGTCATTCTGCTAGGTATGTTGTGCCCATTATAATATTTCACTCTCCTGATGATGCTCAATTTACAAATGTGAAATATAAAATTGGGAATGGTTAAGTTATTTGCTTAAGTGATGATAGCCAGTGAGTGGCAGAAAAATAATTTGAATATAGGGCAGTCTGACTTCAAAGATTATGCTTTCCTTGATATTCTATATTATCTCACCAGAGCTCTAGCCCTTCAGGGTTACAGCTTGCAGATGTGAAATTGAAAGAAAGGAAAGCTGTGAAAGTGGTCTGGGGTTAAGCATTGGCCTGGATAACCCAGAAGAGCCTGTAAAGTGTTCAGAGCTTCCTCTGAGTTTAGTCTTAGTCATACAGTAGATAAATTAAGGTACAGAAACCTCCTTTGATTTTCCTCAACTCATATGATACCATGTCTCAGATCTGCTAGGAGATAATGCCTAATTTTCTATAAAATAAAGCCCAAATCATTAGGCCAGACATTATAGCCCTTCAAAATTGAACCTGGTCAATATTTCTAGCTTTTTCTAATTACTCTTTGCCATAGACACTAGGCTTCAGTGATATCCAAATTCTCCTCATTCTAACAAAATCATTTCATGATTCTACTTTATAGTGTCTTTCTGAATAAAACAGTTCCTACTCTCATGGAGATTAGACTCTCCTAAGTATATACTATGCCAAGTGATGTTAAGTGCTATAAATAATGTAGAATGTAGGATGCTATTCAATATTATGCTGTCAAGGAATTCTTCTCTTATTCTTAGGAGGCAATGTTAAGCATATAAGAAGGAAATGAGAGAATAGCAAAATAAGAATATGAATATGGGCAGGATGAGTATTTCAGTCAAGTGTAGAAGTGAAATGATCAGTAAAGAGGCTATTGTAATAGCTCAGATAAAATGGTGATATAATAAAGGAGGGTCAGGTGATGAAGGCAGTAGGAATTTATGGAATTTAGAACTATTTTGAAGGTGGAGATGACAGAATTTATTTGCTCATAGATTGGATGTAGTGAGTGAAAGAGAGAGGTCAAATATGACTCTAAGGTTCCTGGCCCAAGTACTAGAAGACTAGAATTTTCATTAACTGCAAAGAGGAATACTTTATTAATAGTAAATGTTTTAATGGGGGAGATTAGAGGAGATTAGGTCTTTGGTCTTTGTTTTTTAACATGGTAAATTTGAGATGTCTATTAGACATCAAATGAGACAGGTTAAAGTATGCATTTGCATATGAGTACAGCTTTCTAGTAAAATGGAGATAAAATGCGTAAGTTTTTAAATCCATTAGATTGGGTCATAATCTCATCTATTTACTTTATCTATCTATCCATCTATATATATTTATCTATCTAATGTGTCTATAACAATTTACTTTTTAAGATGTAAGATTCTATTGTATACTGATGAGTATGATTAAGAAGTAAAGGTTAACAATTTATGAAAAGTAAGGGAGAATTGCTGGATCAATGTCTATGACTAGCTAGAAGGTTAGGATTAAGCATTTTTAAATTAACTAATTGATTAAAAAATTATAGTTGTGTATGGACAGCATGACTTTATTTTATTTGTATGCAGTGCTTAGAATCAAACCCAGTGCTTTACACATGCTAAGCAAGCGCTCTGCCACTGAGCTACAGCCTCAGCAGATTAAGCCTTTTTATTTTTGAGGAGAAGAGGATGATCAAAGGGCAATTTGGGATATCAGATGTCCTCTAAAGAAAGACCACCATGCTAGTTCCTTTCAGTTCTTTTCCTGAGAAACTTTACCCAGTATATACAGGGAAATTGAAACGGCTCTGGGTATGACACCAGTAAAAGAATGCCTGATTTGTATGAAAAATTATAAGTGAAATGTTCATTTGTGTATTAGATTAAATGATATGCAATGAGACCAGAACACTGGTGTATATGATGGACATTGATTAAGGATCAAAACTTTTGGAATCTAGTTTCTGTTATTTACTTGAGCTCATGTGTGACCTTGGGGCGTCTCTTTTTCTATAGGCCTCGGTAGTGCTGTTTGTGTAATGGGGAGTATTTGGCCATAATCCCCTAAAGACCTATCACCTTTTAAGGTTCTAAGTATCTCTAGTTCTATCCTTTCTACAGAAACAGTCTTCTTTGCAGCACAAAATATTTAATATGGAAGAAGTCAATTTTCTCCAATTTTTATTAAATAGTTTGTGCTTTAAGTGTTGTATCTAATAAGTCTTTGTGTAACTCAAGTAAAAACAACAACAAAAAACAAAAACTAAAATAACCCCCAAAACACCTGTTCTGTATTTGTCCTGGGGTTTTATGGCTTTCATTCTTACATGGATTTTTGATTCATTTTGAATTATTTTTTTTTCTGAATAGTGTAAGGTAGTATTCAAATATCAATGCTTTTACATGTGGATCATAAATTGCCTCAACACCATTTGTTGAAAAATATATTCTTCCTCCACTGAATTTTCTTGGCAATTGAAAATTGCTGAAAATCAATTGACCATAGATTTGAAGGTTTATTTCTAGATTCTAAATTCTGTTGCATTGATGTGTGTTTTTACACTAAGGTCAGTAACACACTGTCTTTATAATTATAATTTAAAATTGGGAAGAATGCCAGGCACTGTGGCACGTGCCTGTAATTCCATCAGCTCAGAAGGTTGAGGTAGGAAGATGGCAAGTGCAAAGCCAGACTCAGCAACTTAGCAAAGCTCTAAACAACTTAATGAGACCCTGTCTCAAAATAAAAATAAATAAATAAAAAGGGCTGGGGATATGGCTCAGTGGCTGAGCACCCCTGGATTCAATCCCTGGTACCAAAAAAAAAAAAAAAGAAGAACGAAAAGAAAAAGAAAAATTCTGACATTGTTCTACTTGTTGTTTGCTTTTTGTATTTCCATATGCTTAGTTATTCTTTGAACATTATTTTTTTTTAGATTTAATGTACCAGTTTGTGCTTTTTGTCAATTTTATTACTGACTTTTATCACTTTTGACTCTATTTTAGTGATAGATTTTTCAACACATAATTTACATAATTAACCATTCAAAGTGTACAATTCAATAGTTTTCAGTATGTTCAGAGTTATCCAACAAACTGCAAACTGGTTTAAAATATTTTTAATATTCCTCAAAATATCAACTCTTCCAGATGTAGGCAACAAACAATTACATTGGATTTGCCTATTCTAACATTTTTGTTTGTTTTCTTTTTTAGACAGTCTTGCTATGTTGCCCAGGCTGGTGTCAAACTCTGGGTCCAGTGATTCTCCTGCCTCAGTCCCAAGTAAATGGAACTACAGGTGTGTGCCATTGCATTTGGCTCTATTCTAACATTTTTAATGAAATCACACAAAATGCAGTTGTGATTGATCTTCTTCTCTTTTTTAATATTTACTTTTTATTTATAGGTGGACACAATATCTTTATTTTATTTGTATGTGGTGCTGAGGATTGAAACCAGTGCCCCACGCATGGTAGGTGAGCACTCTACCTCTGAGCCACAGCCCCAACTCTGATTTTCTTCTCTTGTGATAATGATTTCAAGGCTTATACATACGTATGTAGAAATTATTTATTAATTGAATTATATTGCCCAATAATATTCACTCATATGGATATTTTATTAAGCCATTCATTGGTAGATTGTTATTTTGAATAATACTTCTGTGAACACTGCTAAATCTCTGAGTGAAATTGCAGGATCAGATGTCAACTCTGTGTTTGCCCTTTTGTGGAACTGCCAGACTGTTTTGCAAAGTGTACACTCCAGTAGATAATCTTACCATTAGAATATGAGGGTTCTGATTTATGCATACCTTCATCAACACTTGTGTTCATTTTTTAAATAATATCATTTCAATGAGCATTAAATGGTATCATATTGAGGCTTTGATTTGCATTTCCCTGATGACTAATTTTTTAAACATCTTTTATGTGATTCTTGGACATTTGTGTATCTTTTTTGCAGAAATATTTTATCAATATTTATACTGAATATTTACATTTTTATTGCTTAGTCGTAAAAACTCCATGTATTCTGATCATATGTCACTTGTCAGATATATGACTTGGAAATTATCATTCTATGGGTTGCTTTAAATCTTCTTTGTGGTATTCTTTGAAGCACAAACTTTTTAAAAATTTTATTGTTTTTTTAAATTATACATAAC
Source organism: Callospermophilus lateralis (assembly GCF_048772815.1). Lineage (NCBI taxonomy): Eukaryota > Metazoa > Chordata > Mammalia > Rodentia > Sciuridae > Callospermophilus > Callospermophilus lateralis. The sequence goes on along the minus strand of NC_135325.1, from coordinate 55,856,466 downwards.
ATCACAATTCATTTATGACATAATTGTAAAATTATGGAATACAATTTACTCTAATCCAGTCTCCAGTACTTCCCCATACTCTCCCCCTTCTATCACCTCCTGTTCCCTTCCCTCTACTCTCGACTGACCATTGTGCTATTTACTTATAGCTTTTTAATATTAGTATTTTGTGGATATGAATAATGGTGAAATTTACTGTGTATGTATATATATATATATATATATATATATATATATATATATATATATATATATATATATGAAAGTTAGGTCAGATTCATTCCACTGTCTTTCCTTTTTCCATTCTCTGCCTTCCCTTCATTCCCTTTTGTCTAATCCAATGAACTTCTGTTTTTTTAATCCATACCCTATTGTGGATTAGCTTCCACATATCAGAGAAAACATTTGACTTTTGGTTTTGGGGGATTGGCTACTTCACTTAGCATGATAGTCTCCAGATTCATCCATTTACCAACAAATGTCATAAAGTCGTTATTCTTTATGACTTAGTAATACATAATTGTGTATATATACTAAATTTTCTTCTTCCATTTATCTGTTAGGAGTCACTGATCTTGGCTCCATAGCTTAGCTATTGTGAATTATGCTGCTATAAACATTGATGAATCTATGTCAATGTAGTTAGATCCTTTGGGCACATACCGATAAATGGGATAACTGGGGCAAATGATGGTTTCATTCCCAGTTTTCTGAGGTATCTCCAAACTATTTTGCAGAGTCCCTCCAACACAATATGTGCATACACTTTTCCCCACAGGCTTGCCAACATTTATTGTTATTTGTATTCTTAATAATTGATATTCTAACTAGAGTGAGGTTCTTCTAAGTTTTTGTGAGTTCTTGTTTGGTGTTTAATCTTTTTGATAGAGTGATGCCTTAAGTTTCCTTATATGTGGAGAATATTTGAATATGTTTGATATGTATTATTGGCCTGTGATTTTCTTGTAATATTTCTGGCTTTTGCATAATGTTAAATCTGTTTTCATAAAATGAGCTGGGAAGTACTACCTCCTGTTCTATTGTGTGTGTGTGTGTGTGTGTGTGTGTGTGTGTGTGTGTGTGTGTTTTAGATAAATTGAGAGTGACTGGTGTTGATTCTCTTTATAAATTGGAGAAAGTTCACCATGAAACCATTTAGTTCTGGGGTTTTCTTATTTGGGAAGTGTTTGATTACTGATTCCTTCTAGGTGTTTGTTAGGTCTATTCAGATTCTCTGTTTTTCCTGAGTCAGTGTTTGACTTTTATGTCTAGGAATAAGTTCATTTCATCTAGATTATATGATTTATTGGTTTACTATGTGTTCATAGTGTTCTCTTGGAAACCATTTTGTTTCTGCAAGCAATTTCCAAGCTTCCATTTCTGACTTTATTAATTTTAAGTCTTGCATCTTCTCAGCCTAGTTTTATATAAAGACTTCTCAATTTTGTTGATGTTTTCATAGAAACTACTTTCATTTTGATTAAATTGCTCCATTATTTTTTCTATGTTCTATGTAACTTATCTCCATTTTAATCTATGTTATTTATTATTATTCCAAAAGTTATTGCTGTACTCATTAGCTGTCACTCTCCATTTTTCCCCAGCTGTGCTTTCTTTGCATTTCATTTCCATTTCTTTTTCTAGTTTCACAAGATCTAAAGTTATATTATTGAGAAATATCTTCTTTTTGATTTTTATTGAACTAAAGTGCATATAACATAGAAGATGATGTTTTAACCACCTTAAGTGTAAGACTCAACAGCATTAATTACATTCACTATAATGTGCAACTGTCACCACTAAAAAGGTCAAATTCCTGTACCCATTAAGAGGTAGTTGCTTGTTTCTTCTCCTCTCAACCACTGGGAAACTCTAATCAATATTTTTATTTGCAAATTTGCCTATTCTGATATTTTATATAAGAGGAAGTATACAGCTGGGCATGGTGACACACACCTATAATCTCAGTGGCTTCGGAGGCTGAGGCAGGAGAATCACAAGTTCTAAGCCAGACTCAGCAACTAAGTGAGGTCCTAAGCAACTTATCACGACCCTGAACCAAAATAAAATTTAAAAAGTGCTGGGATATGGTTTAGTGGTTAAGCACCCTTGGGTTTAATACCTGGTTAATTAAAAAAAAGAGGAATAGTACTGTATTTATTCTGGAGCTTTTTGTTTTTTTGTGTGTGATTTCAAATTACTGACTGATGCCATATGCTTTTAGTATCAAAAACATTATTATTTGTTTAAAAGTGGGTGTACTATCAACAAATTGTTTCTATTTATCTAAAAATGTTTTCTGTTTGCCTCCTTTGCTGAATGATGATGATGATGATGATGACGATGATTGAACCAAGGATTGAACCCAGGAGTGCTTAAACACTGAGTCACATCCCCAGCCCTTTATTATTTATTTATTTATTTTGAGACAGGGTCTCACTAAGTTACTGAGGCTGGCTTTGTACTTGTGATCCTCTTGCCTCAGCCTCTTAAGCCGCTGGGATTACTGCACCTGGCTGAAAGATAGTTTTGATGCATACAAAATTCTTGGTTGAAGGAAAGAATTTTCTTTAAGTGTTGGAATATATAATTCCAGTCATTTCTGGCCTCCTTGCTTTTTATTTCATTCATGAGAAGTTGGAGTTCTTGTATGTGATGACTTGTTTTACTTTTGCTGCCTTCAAGGTCTTCTGTTCTTAATGTTCGTTTTTCCTCATTTTTACTATGTCTCTGTGAATGTTTTTGCATTTATCCTTGGCTTTTTTGAGCTTCTTAGATTATAGATTTTTTAAATCAATTTGGGAACATTTCTGCTATTATTACTTTGAAACACTTAATTGCCACTTTCTCTTCTCTCCTTCTAGTACCTCCATTGCATGTATTTTGGTGTACTTTATGGTTTCTCATATTTTTGTGAAGTTATTTTCAATTATCTTCATTCTTTTTTCTATCTTTTCTCCAAATTTCACAATATCTATCAATCCATATTAAGGTCAGTTATTCTTTTCTTTGTTAGCTGAAGTACAAAGGCCGCAATTCTCTGACAACTTTTTCATTATAGTACTTGTACTTTTCAACTCCAGAACTTCAGCTTCTTTTTAAAAAAACAATTTATAGCTCTTTATTTATGTTGTCTTTTGATAAAACATTGTCAGAATACTTTCACTTCCTTCATTAAGCATGAATTCCTTTAGTTCTTTAAGTGTATTTACAATTGCTGCTTTGAAGTCTTTGTCTCTTACACTCAACATTTTTTCTATCACAAGAAGTTGCTGCTTCCTGTTCTTTTTTTTTTTATTTTGTGTATAGGTCACACATTCACATTTATTTGCAAATCTCATTCATTATTATCAATAACTGGACATGTGGATAATATATTATAGCATCTCTGCATACTGTCCTGGTTCTGATTTGGTCATTTTTGTTATTGTTATTGTTGGCTTGCTTACTTGTTTAGTACATATTGTTTGGATCTGGAGTATCTTCCCAAAGCTTAAAGTTTGGAGTCTTGGTGTCCAATTCAACAATGCCCAGAGGTGGGGCTTTTGAAAAATGATTGGATCCTATGGGCTTTGACCTCATCAGTGAATTAATCCATTGATATGAACTAACATTGAATCTATTAAATGGCTACTAGAGATGGTGGAAACCATAAGCAGACAAGGTATGGTTGAAGGAAGTAGGTCACCTGGGACAAGCTATTAGGGACTACATCTTGTCCCTGGCCCCTACCTCCTATCTTCCTACCTTCCTGCTGCCATAAGCTGAATAGCTTTCCTTTGCCATGCCTTTCCACCATGATGTTCTGCCTCACCTCATGTCCAGAACAAGGAGCCAGCCAATCATGGAATGATACCTCTAAAACCATCAGTCATGAATAAACTTTTCCTCTTTTAATTTGTTTATGTCAGGTATTTTGTTTGTAGTGATGAAAAGCTGACTAACACAAGTGAGTTGGCAACTTTGTGTTTAGGAATTGTTTATTAATAGAAATTTTCATTTAATATACTTGGACCCTGGTCAATTGTAAGTAACTGAAACCATAGATAAGAGGGTACTTGTCCACTAAGTACTAAGTACTTCTTGACTAAGAATCATATATTTGTTTTGATGACTTGGAAATTTTAATGAAGTATATCATCCTCACAGTATCAAATTTCCGATGTACTTCCCCATGTACACAATTGCCTTAGGATTATTGTGGTTTTATAAGGAATCTCTTTCACTGTGTCTTTCCCTGACTTGTCTGCTAAAATACCTGCCTCTATTTGTATCAAACCTTGCTGTTAGCCTCTACTACTTGTTATACACTTATTGCTTTTTACCACTCTCTGGGGAATAAATTTCTCCACAGCCTTATTGAATTAAATTCAGGTCCTTTGGTAGTGGTAATTATTGGGGTTAGTCTTTGAATTTTAGGCCCACGGGTACCATTCTCTGTTGGCTTCTTTCTAAGTTTTCTCTAGTGAACCAGATGAACAGTGATTTAGCTTGTTGTTCACATGGCTACTAGCATTTTACTTATTTATTACCAACATATCTTGTGCTTGTGTATGTGTGTGTTGCTGGGGATCAAACCCAGGATCTCATGCATGCTAGGCAAATGCTGTAAAACTGAGCTGTACCACTAGACTCTCTTGTTCTTAAATGTGAACTCCCACTTCTTTCAAGCAAAATTAATTCATTTAGGGGAGACTTTATAGGCATTTACTAGTCTGCAAAACTTCTGAGAAAATGCTCACAAGCTGGAGACAAGTACGGTGTCGGCTCACTTCTCTTGGAGTGACATCTATGTTTTATGTGTAGGTTCCTGGGTGAGGGAGTAGCTGGCATTTTTTCAGCTTGCCTTCTAACATGGAAATTCTTCTCTACCAGAAAACTGGACTTGAGTGATTGGGGCTTTGTTTTTCTCAGCCTGTCATAACTAGGATAAAGCCTTCATCTGTTGGGTTGCAGCTGAGTGGATGAATAAACAGAGCTCCTCAGTTGAATAAACTCCTCAGTAACTTTTGCTTGGTACTTAACCAGTGCAAAATAGAAATTGGGATAAAGAAAAATGCTGGTGACCTTGTTCTACTGGGAATATATGGTGAATCTTGTCTGAGAACTAGGGAGAGGGATCTCTGCTTTCTTGGCCACGCTCACCCAGAGAGGAACTGTCATATCTGTCATGCTGTGTTATGGTTTAGATATGAAGTATTCCCCCAGATCTCATGTGTGAGATAATACAAGATAATTAAGAGGTGAAATGATTGGGTTATGAGAGTTTTAACCTAATTGATGCATTAATCCCCCAATAGGAATTAACTGGGTGGCAACCGTGTGCAGGTAGGTTTTGGCTGAAGGAGGTAGGTCACTAGGCTATTGCCTTTGGAGTATATATGTTGCTCTTGGTGAGCAGAGCTCTATCCCTGCTTCCTGGTGTGATGTCCTGAGCCACTTTTCTCCATTAAACCCTTCAACCATGATGTTCTGCCTCACTTTGGGTCCAGAGCAACAGAGTTGGCCATCTATGGACTGGGACCTCGAAAACTGTGAGCCCCAAATAAACTTTTTTTCCTGTAAAATTGTTATTATCAGGGTCTTTGTTTATAGTAAAGATAAAGCTGATTAAAACATGCTGATATGGGGATAAGGTTGAATGGATGCCAATGAGCCAAGGCTCAAGTACTATGTATTTACCCTTAAAAATTTTATTAGGTTTTATTAAATAAATGTTTCTCCATTTGCTTTATGAATTTGGGACACTTTCTGAAGTCTTTAGATGATTGTTGTTTTATCTACTCCACTGTTTTAAACATCCACACCCAGTGTCTCTTCCTTGACCAATAGCAATGGTTTCCCGACTTGTTTTCTTCACTACAATATTCCCCTATTGAAATAGAATTATCTTCCTTCTATCACCTCTGACAGAAGGACCTAATAATTGATTAGGCCATTTGGTCACTTTGGACATTCTAATGGTTCCACATGGGCCTGGAGCTGTAGCTCAATGGCAGAGCACTTGCCTAGCATGTGTGAAGCACTGGATTTCATCCTCAGGACCACATAAAACAGATAAATAAAAGTTTTGTGTCCATCTAGTGGTTCCACATTATTTGCCTTTAATTTTTTAAATTGTTTTTTGTGGTTCTGGAGATTGAACCCAGGGTCTTGTACATGCCAGGCAAGTACTCTACCACTGAGATAAGCCCCTATCCCCATCCACACATTTTATTACCAGATAAAGTTATAATTTTATAATGTGTTATTTCAGGCCTCTCAGATTTATCTCTGAGTTTCTGTCTATATGCACCCTATGTTTTATCCATAATGAACTGTATCCTGAACATGCCACACTTCTCACATCTTTGGGATATTACTTATGCTGTTTCTTGTGTCTAGAATGCTTTTCCCCCACCTTCTTTTCTTTCTGTGAAACTTACAGATATTTTAAGGCATATGTCCATGTCACCTCCTCAATTTGGAACTGTCCAGGATTTCTCTCCAGACTTAATTATTTGTTCTTTTCATTTTGTTCTTTCAACATGTTCCTCATACTTCTAATTGGAACATTTACTCTTCTTGTTAAAAATATTTACAGTTCTGTCTCTTATAGACTATGATCATTGAGTATTGCAACTATATTTTAGAGTGATCCCCATGTCTCATATAGTACATGATTATATAATAGATGCTCAATAAATTTTAAATTCATTAAAAATTTTATGGATCTAGTAATTAGTGATAGTAATTCTGGGGTAATTTTTAGTTTCTTTCTTTTTCCATTTTCCCAGATATTCCAGGGGAAACTGGCAGCCTCAGTTGCAGCTGGGGCTGCCCAAATCATAGTTGCTATGGCAATATTGTTTTTAACAGAGACTTTCTCTGGCCTGACAAAGGGTTGTGGCTTTTAAGAGGACTGTGAATGTGTTTTTTTGCATGTATATTTATGTGTATGAGTCATGCAAGTATGTACTGAGTGGTGGTATTGGAATTGGAGAAGGTGAAGCTGTTTGTCCACCCATTTTGCCATCCAAATCATCCAGGAATGCTTTTCTACATCATTATTTTACTTCCTTTTCTGATATATTTTTGTCCTTTTTTGATTTTTTTTAATGGAATTTCAGAAAACTTCACTTCCTTTTCATTAGTTGTGGCAGATTCCATTAACTCATTTATTGGCTTTTCTAAAGGTAGCTTTTAACAGCAACTCCCACAAATTATCCTGGAAAATAAATAATAGGGTATGATTTTCCTCTGTAATTTTCCATTTTATACTCAGTGATACAGACACATGGAAAGCAATTTCCAATCCAGCACCTGTTTGCTCATGGCTGTATGGAGGGACATTAGCTATGTGAATTTCTCCACAGTGACATAGATTTTGGCAATATAATTCCTGACTTGGCAAAGATAGGATCTTGGGCTTCCCATGCCCAGTTAATCATAAAACTGAGTATAGGTGGCCTCTGGAGCTGGTGATCTTCTACCTTGCAGCTTCCTGAAGGCAGGTGGATTGGAGCTTGCCATCCAGCCAATGGCTTACCCATCCTGGTCAGCATTCTGCTATATTCAGACAAGATTCACAGCACTTCCATTATCCAAGAAAGGAAACTGCAGCATAATAGAAAAACTACTTTCTGTTTTCTAATTTTTCAGTTAGCCAGACTTGGTCTCTATTATTTTTTAGCTCTCTGTCTCTTAAAAATCCCTGGATTTCTATTCCTTCACCGAACTATAATATAACCAAAATTAGGTGATATATAGAGAAAATTGATATGGAGTGGAAGTAAGGACAGTGGTTACCAACATTTATTGAGTACCTTCTATATCCCAGGCACAATATTTGGAGTTTATATAAATTATCCCATTTAATTCTGATGAAGACTTTGAGATAGTAGGCATGTTCTTCATATTACACGTATGAAACTGATCCTCAAAGAGGTGAAATACTTTGGTCTGTATATTACATGGCAGGTAAATAGCAGTGGTAGGATTTCAAATAGCAAACTATCTGAAACCAAACCCATATTCTTTTCTGCTCAGGTTCTTCCAATTTGCTTAATATTTATTAGTGGTATTTATTATGCACAGATTGCTGGTGCATCAAACTGGTTGCTAAAATATCTGTAGACCCCATTTGAAGAACCCAACCTTTCAGCAAATACTAGAGGCAGGAGGAGTGGGTGTGAAAACCTCTTAATAGTCCTTTTAATGCTTGTTTGGGGATGTATTGGCATTATCTACTTCCTCAATTCCTTGGAAGATATCCTTCCTTTAAGCTGGACTGTCTCATCACCAAGAGCTCCTGGGAAAATGTCCAATGAGTCAGTGTAAGTTTTTTCCAATGAAGAAAATGCAAGTTATGAAAGAGAAGATGTGGGACACACTGCTGAACCTGCACCAGATCTTAGGTCTGGACAGCCTGGTGAGGACAGCCTAATTAGAAGAGAATAGGTCCCTTGTCAATCCGTCATTTCTAACTCTCATACCAATAATGTTTTGGGAAATGAGTGGTTTACTAGGGGTTTTGTCTGCCTTTTTCAATGTGTCTGACTTTTGGCATTAACTGCTACAAAAACACTGAGAATGTGGTATAAATTCTCTGGCCCTATTCCGCTGGGGATCAACTTGAAAGCTCTTCTACTGGATATTGATCCTATTAATCACCCAGTTGCCATCATTATCACACTAGTGTGATTTCAGCCCCCTCAACCAGCTGGGATCATCTGATAAATTCAACCCTGCAGGTGTCTTATACAATATTAATATGAGAGTTTTATGGAACACTTTCTTAGAAGCACAAAAATCCTCTACAGCTCAAAGTTACCTAGATTCTCTCCATTTCTAGTGGCTTCAAGTAAGGTCACAAAGGGGGTCAGTTTGCTTTTCTCCCTACCACCCAGTAATTTTCACCCTGAGGATCACCCTTTAAGTTAAACAGCTGCCACAATGAATAAAATTCAACCTATTATGTTAGTGTTTCCCATGTTTCACTGCTTTATGAGGTCAGGGGAAGAATCTGGGTTTTCTGCCTGTGGTGATAGCTAGAGGGACACCAAGTATAGCCTTACTGGGATTGGCCTGAAGTTGACATAACTGAATGAAAGACTTTGAGAGATGAGGTTTTGCTCAGAAGCCTATAGTTTTAATCTTCTCACTTTCTCCAAAGCCCTAAAGCCCTATGGGTCCAGTAAAGATGCCTCTTACCTCCCCTGATCTTCCTCCAGGAATGCAGGCATTGCCTTGGAAGCACAATACAACTTACTTTAAATTAGAATTAGTAGCAGAGTAATTATAGACAAGATATTTAAACTCTCAGTATCTCAGTTCTCCATTGGTACAATGGAAACAATTTATCTTAAAAGGTTGTATGCATTATGAAAGTTTATTAAAATCTAACACAAGTGTCAAGTCCATATAATTTTATTATTTCATTCCTTCTCTTTCAACCCCTCTTACTTCCTTTATTTCTGTAAGGCAAAGAAATTAAAAACAACCTGAATATGAGGGATCTGTTTAGACTTCTATTTTCCCTAGAAGAACAAGGCTGGGAACTTTTTGCTTATAGGTACCATTATTTGCATATGCCTAAGGATAATGTCAATGGGGCATCTCAAGATCCTACTCATGAATAGGATAAACCCAAATGTAAATCAGTAGACTTTTCAAAGTAAAGACTAAAGTGAATAATTTGACCAATCACTATGTATGTTTTAAGCACCTATTGTTAACCTTATTCATTTATAGAAAAGAAGGTAAGACCTCTGCTCTATTCCTTGGAGAGTTGACAAAAATGTTTCAGGGTGTTGGAAGAAAAAAGACTAGTATATTATAATGTGCAGATCACACTGAATTATAGAATGATAGTTGTTAAAAGCACAAAATAACTCTTAAAATGTACCTGTCACTGTGTATCTCTTTTTTACCCCATAACAGCCAGGACTATAAGCATGGGATTAGTACATAGAGTAGAAAAGGAACTGTTCAAATTTCCATAGTGATGGAGAAAGGATTTGAACCTAGTTCCATCTAGATCTCAAGCCTGTCATATTCCCACTGCACCACACTACTTCAAAAGCATAGAGTGAGTTATAACACCTTGAGAAGTCTGTGAAAGAATTTTATGCCTTTTACATTCTTTCAATTTCTGGCTCCAGCAATTATACCCTCCATTGTAAAGATGTCTTATGCATTTCATATGCTAAAAACCTGTTGTGAATCGCAAATTTTCTAACTTAGCTCATTTCACACATTACTTCCCTTGTGTGAATGAGCTTAGACTAGATTTTACACCTGATAGTAATATGATGGTATTTCTTTGAAAAAAAAACTTAGATTTCAACTCTGTTCAGCCCATTCATTGTTCTCAATGCTAGTTATGCGACTTGACTTGCCATGCAAATATTCCCATGGCAATGTTAGTCAGACTGACCTGGAAATCTTTTTTTTCACTGAGTGACAGTTTCTTTTGTACTGTTTCCTCTCTAGTTCATATCTTCCAGTTTTTTCTTTCCCTTTGTTCCTCCCACCACCTGACCCTGCATATAAAAAGGTATGCAGCCGATAGTGGGCATGTGGAAGGCTGGAAGATGTTAGGAGGAGATGAGTTTAGGATGGAATGGTGGGGTGACACTGAGTTATGCTCTCTCCCCCTTTCCTTCCTCATTTCCAGACAGCACTATTTTCTTGTAAGCTGTCATTGCTTCTTTTGCTTCATGTCACTCCCATCTCAGACAAACATCTCTGCTTTATGTAGTCAATTTCATTTTGAAATTAAATGTACCACAGCACAGCTTCCTGCTGGGTTTCTTGTGGCAAAGAGAGAAATGGCAAGAAGCATGAGGGAAATGGAGAGACTTGATAGACTCAGTGTGGAAATATGTCAGTTATCCATAATGCTTTCTTTAACAGTGCAGGAAGGAACAGCAGGCAGGCTGGGTGAGATCCACTTACTCTGTCCAGCCATGAAATTCAGCATTTTGTTGTCTTGCAGAGGAAATTAAGAGGGGGCAGCAGGGATGCATCCTTGTTTTCAGTTTAAATGCAAAGGAACAGAGGAAGGTTTACAATGAGATGGAAAGATGAAACAATATGTACATGAGACAATGAAATGATATAAGGCATCCTGGGATTAGATACCAAAAATGATTGCTACTGACAGCCTTTTCAATCTGTGGAAGGTCTGGGTAGAGTGTACTCTGAATAAGCTGGGGTGGGAATAGTGGTTTTCTGGATATAAGGAGAGGTTTCTGCTAGGCCCTAAGGGAAAGAAACCTATTGAAAGACAGGATAGAGGTTGATATTCCATGGCACAGCAGGGGAGCAAAACAGGAAGAGTTAAAGACTATATAAGGTTATATAGTCAATACTGAGAATGGCCCAGGTAATATTTAGTAGTGGTGGTTGTCATCATCATTACCACCAATAATCACCACAATTGAATACTTACTATGTAAACCTATGCTAGAAGCTTTACACAATTATTTTCACCTTAACTCTGCCAGGGTATCACTATGACATCATCATTATGTAAACAAATGAATGAAACAAGGATCAGAAAGGTGAACAGATTGTTCAAGGTCATGTAGCCTTGTAGAAGGACTAGTTGGAACTCAAGGAATCCTAATCTGTCTTTTAGCAGCTTCCCTAATGTCAGACTTCTTCAAGGATTGCTAATGTGTCCACCTAAACGCAGGGATGCACGATGCTTGTTTATTGTCTGAAAGACCCTTAAGAAGTTCCTGAAGAACCTGACATGCTACCTGAAGGAACTTCTGCTTCCCAACTCTGGTCTTCTCTCTAAAATAGATCAATGCAGGGACACGACACGTGGACACAGCAATACATAGACAGCAATACTTTTGACCCACTGTTCCTTTTGCACATAATGGCCCAGGAAATCTGCAAGCATACATTGCTGTCCTCACCCACTCAGAAAGCAAAGATGGTGCTTGTTAATAAACACTGGGACCTGAGCCCTTTGCAGTTAATTGGCTGAGTCATTCTTCACTTGTATTCTGTCTCTATTTCACTTGCTTGCTTTAAGTACACGACAGAAAAAAAAAAAAAAAAAAACTAGATATTTTCTGAACCAGCACAGTGAACACAGTTGATGTCTGATAAATCTGGAAAACAATTTTATTGCAATGATAGCTGAATTACTGCTGAACTTGGCTACCTATGAATTTGGTCTTGGGAACGGTAACTTTCTTTAGCTGCCACCCCACCATTATCACCTTGTTGCACCTTGTTCCAAACTTGCTGACCCACTGATAAGTGTTGCTAGTTCCATCTTCTTCTTTTTTCACCACCTCCCTCCCTTCCTGCCTCCCTCCCTTCTCCCTCTCTCCCTCCCTTCCTTCCTTCCATAGACTCTGATTCCTGTCTGTATTTTTTTTCTATTTTTTCAGCATACAAATTATTTACCTTTTCTGAGTTTAGCCACACACTGTTCTTTATGCTTTATATGACTGTATAAATTTATGCCTAGACCTAAAGACATTTGAGAGTTAAATGGAGCGTTATAATAAGTATGCTAGGACAACAGGTATGAAGAGGGACTGTCTTAAGATATGATTATCCTACTTATATGCCCCAATCTCTCTTCTCTCATCAGCTCATTAGATGGCATAGTCTTTTCCTCTTTCAGGCTTAGGTGTTACTTCCTCATAGACTCCTTCCATACATGCTCTAAGCAGGTACCATATCCCCCTCATTATTCTTTATAACTATATTCTATTTATTTACTTATAATTTCTAAAAATCATACATATATATCTATTTGTCTAATTATTTAATGCTTATCTCCATAATGAAACCATAAATTCCAAGAGGGCAGGGACCTTATCTGCTTTATTTATAAATGTATATCATGTGCCTAGCACATTTCTTGGTACATAACAATAATAATTATAACAATAATAAGAATCAACACTTATCAAGTAACTACTATATGCCTAGCACTGTTATAAAAACTTTTACAGATATTGATTCATTTAATCCTCACAACAAGCCTACAAAGAAAATAATATCCTTATCTTCATTTAATAAAGGAGAAAACCAAGGCACAAAGAGATTAAATGACTTGCCTCAGGGCATACATTGGTGAAAGTAAGACATAAAATTCAAATTCATTCAATGTGACTGAATGACTCATGCTATTAACCAACACATTCTAGATATTTGGTTGATGAATACATGGATAGGTGATTCTGTGGCTGTTGAATGGACAAATTGACTCAACAAACTTTTACTGAATATTTATCATGTTTTAAGCATAATGCACTATTGGTATACTAAGGTAAATAGGATCTAATTCCTGAGCTAGTAGCTCTGTAGGATCCCTGAGATTTTTCTGGAGCTGGTAGGTAAACCTATTTTGGATCTTGCTGAAATGAGAGACTCAAACAGTGATTGGCTGGCAAGAACATGGCAGAGTGAAAACAACATGAAATTCAGAGCCAGATAGTCTGCACCAATTACTGTCCAGTTGTGTGACTTGGAGCAAGTAGAAATAATAAAACCTACTTCACAGAGTTTCTGTGAAGATTAAGTGAGAGAAAGTGTGGGACAGGCACAGAATGTATATACAATATATGATTATTCCCTTCATTCTCATATATATGAAACAGGTAAAGCTTGACTTCTTGGCCTTATAATCTACAACAAGGGGCCACAGTTGGAAGAATTGACAGATTTGATACTTAAGCCTCCAGAATTATAACACACTCACATCAATATGAACTCAATATGTTGGGAGATAAACCTATATAACAATGGCTTTGGATATAAGATTAATGTACGGGACTGGGGTATGTTTCAGTGGTAGAGTGTTTGCCTAACATGTGTGAGTCACTGGGTTCAAGTCTGAGGACCACAAATAAATAAATGAATAAAATAAAGGTTCATCAACAACTAAAAAAATTTTTTAAAAGAGTAATGTACATAGATGTAATGCCTTGGATGTAAGGAGTAGAGTTTAGATAAGGCTGCCCTCAGCCTTTGGAGACAAATTTGGTAAATATCTCACTGATATTCAGAGAGAGGAAGTGACATTCCCATGCCCTGATGAAAATTTAGGCATTCCGACTCCAAGCCTCAGGTATTTTCTTCAAATCAATAATTGTTGTGAGGCTTTTTGGAAGCTTTTACTCTCTAAATTCTGCCAGATTCTACTTTATTTTTTTCAGCAGTGAATTCAGGTTAATTATCCCTCCCCTGACTCTTTTTACAGGATTCTTGTGAGGCTCTAAATAAAAAGGAGGAAATGGATTTAAAGGCATTTTGTAAATATGATCCAAATGTGTTTTCTGTTACAAGGATTTCACTGTTTCAGGTAAAGTGGGCATGTGGAAATTGAAACAAAAGAAGAGGAGCAGGATTGAGTCCAAGTCATATACTGGTTAGTGGCTAAGCTAAATCCAGAACTCCTGGGTCTCTGCATACCACTAAACCCATTTTGCTGTTGGTCCCTCTACTTCCAACATATTTTTTAATCCAGCAAATTCTTTTCACATCTGCTGTACTTTTCTTATACATGCCAGCATCATTCTCACCTGGGTTACTATAATAGTCTCTTTGTGCTTCCACTTTTGTCTCTTGTAATCAACTTTCCACATTTAAGTGAGTTGTATTCTACCAAAATATAAACTAAATTATGTTACTCTCTGGCTTAAAAGCCACTGATGATTTCTCATTTATCTTTGAATCAAATTTATCTGGACCTTGGCAACTTGATCTTTTCATTTAATAATAATTCTGTATTGTTCATTTTTTTAATCCAGCCACACCTGACTTTTTAATGCTCCTCAAATGTGTCAACTATTTCTACCTCATAGTCTTCATACTTTTTATCTTGGTATGAATTATTGTTCTGTCATATTCAATCATTGTTAGCTTCTTTTCATAATTCAGATTTCTTCTCTGATTATACTTTCCCAGGGAGCCCTTATTGACCACCCAACCTATCTAAAATTACCTTTTTTAGATTATTTTCTATCCCCTCATGCTCTTTATCTTCTTCATAGCAATCATCACTATCTAAAATTTTACTAATTATTTGCTTTCAATATATTATCTGTCAATCCCCATTAGAATATAAGCTACATACAAGCAGGATATTTACCTGTCTGCATCCTCAAATTCTAGCACCATACCTGATTAAGGGTAGTTAATATTTAATGAATTAATGGATGAATAGTGAACCCTCCAACGTGGTATGCATGCTTTTATGAAATGATGCTGAATATCATTAGAAAACCTACCATGTTCCTGGGAGGTAGGGTAAAAGTGTCCCAGGATGACTTCCTAGATAATGAATTCATCACTGACATTAATTTAGTGTACACTTGGCAGAGTTTGGGAACAGACAGCTCTAACCAGGCTGCCAGGTTTCAATACCTTCCCCAGAGGATGATGCTTTGTGGTTTCCATGGAGACCAGCAAAACAAAACAATCCCACTGGTAGATCAAATGGGGGCAGTCACAACAGTCTTTGTTCTGGGAAGGACCCCTGCTGTGATAGAGACTTGGGGAATAGGAACCATGTAGACAGTAAAAGGTGTGAGGGAGCAAAAGGAGGGGCAGGTTGATAGAATGGGGAAAAAAACACTAATCTTGGGGGGAAAGCAGATAGAGTTTTAACTTCAGACTCACTTACATCCAGCTGGATGACTGTGGATGTGTGCCTTAAACTCTCACGGCCTCTCCAGTTTCCTCATCAGTAAAATGGAGGTCTACTAATTTAAAATGTTTCTCCAGAGGAGTTACTAAATTGTATATGTGTGAAAGTTTCCCATTATAGCATCTGGCATATAGTAGGTATTCCATAGATGATGATTCTCTTTCTGTCTCCTTTCTGGATTTGCAAGTTAAAATGTTGAAAATAATGGAGTGTCTGCTCAGAAAAGCTTTCTTTTGCTTTGGTTCCTCTTCTTCTTCTTGATTCATTGATTTAATAATTATCTATTAAATACCTTGTACCTAGAACCAAGAGATGATGCTAAATTTGTCAACATGTGTGCTGATACATGGCATCATGGGTCTCCTATTCTATTGGGAGTTTACAAACAAACAATAAATAAACAAATAAATACATCATATAAATTTATGTAGTACTGTGAGTAGGATGGAGAGGTATTTCTTATGTCAGAGTATTGACCTTAAAACATCCTATTGAATGTTTTGTGGAAATGGATTATAGGGGGAAAGAATGAAGCAGGAAGATCTGTTAGAAGATTTGCAATAATCTATATGAGAGATAACAGCAGCTTGGATTGGAGTTGCAGTAGTGGAAAGTTTGATAAATAGACAAATTTAGAGTATGTTTTGGAGGTAGTTACAACATAAATTGCTGTTGGTTTTGGTGTGAGGTGAAGAAGAAGAATAAAGAGTAATCTCTTGTTTTCCCTTTTAAGTGTCTGGATCATGGTGGTATAATTTCCTGAAATTTTTTTTTTTTTAAAAAGGGAGGAGGACCAGGTTTGTGTCAGCAAAGAAACAAATATGCCAACCAGTTACATGCTAATTTCAGGTGATTTTGGACATCTGAATTTAGAGGTTGAGTATATGGTTGGATAAATGAGTCTGCAGCCCATGGGTGAATTAAATGTAGGGACACATTTATCATTCATTAGAATACAGGTAGTGTTTAAGGTTCACCCCTTAAGATTTATGGCTTAGATGCTGTTGTAACTTGGGGTTCAGTTCTCCACTGTCTTTTCTTTTCCTGTGCTGTCCTTCAAAAGGTGCATCTACTGAGTCATTGCTCAAAATATCACAGATGTGAGAGACTTTATAGATCATCTATTCAATCCACATTCCAATTGTGAAACCCAGAAAGGGAAAAAGATTTGTTCAAGATCATACCACAGATGAGTGACAGAATTGTGCATAGAAAATTGGTTTTCTGTATCTTACATTAAAGATATTTCAACTCTCCATATTTTACTGTTGCCATTCCCACCAGTTGCAGTTAATGATCAGTGATGTCTTCTTCAACTTCCCTTCTCCATTCAGTACCCTCCATTTGGGTTCCTGAATCACCATGTGCAACTTCTATTATAGTACTTATTTCTTTCTGTCTTGTGCTCTATCTAGCCAATTTTTTAGATCCTTGTTATTCAAGGTATAATTTTATGGGTCATCAATTTCAGCATCTCCTTGAAACTTGTTATGAATGCTAACTTTTAGACTGAACCCAGAGTTACTGAATCCTTTCTTTTCATATTAAAGTTTGTAAGGGATATGCTGAGGTTTAAAATCTCTATATATCCATAGTATCCAGCACAAGGACTAACATATAGTAGAGTCTCAGGGAATACCTTTGGAGTGAAATGAACTGATGGAAATATCTCCTTTATCCTTCCATATTCTTGAGCTACCTCTTAGAATGCCTTTGGGCATTCCCATTGTCAGTTTCCATTGATCTTCACTATTACCTAATGTTACCCACTTGGGAACTTGGCTGGCTGGGGCCTGGGTACTTCAATCAAGGTAGGCAGCCAAGAGGACATTCCAGGAATGGAACAAGCTCTGTGCAAATGGACTTACAGAGACATCAGTCTGATTGTAAAAGCCAGTGAATTAGCAAGGATGGTTTCAGCTGCAAGTAGCAGAAACTTCACCCCACAAAGGCTTAAACTAAATATATATATATATATATATATATATATATATATATATATATATATATATCCTGGCTGCCTATTAAAACTAAAAGAAGAGTTTTTTTAAAAAAACAGAGTTTTGGTTAGAACACCTTAGATCAGTTTATTAGTAAATGTACAGTATGTAATACAATATTACTTACTATAGGCATCATGCTCTACATTAGTATTGACTTATTCTTCTTTCATAATCACAACTTTGTACCTTTTGACCAACATCTCCCCATTTCTCCCCATCTCTTGTTCTAGTAAATGACCATTCTACTTTCTATTTTTTTGATTTCAAATTTATTAGATTTCACGTATATGTGAGATTAGTATTTTTCTTTCTGTGTCGGCATATTTCACCTTTAAGAAAATTGGCATGTCAATTTGCTTGATTTTAGTAATAATTTCACTATGTATATCAAAACACGATGTTGTACACATTAAATACATGAAATTTTTTAAAAAATGTAAAATGTAGAATGATAGACAGGACTCTACCCTTAGACCAAATCAGAATCTCTGGAGGTGTAATGTAGGCAATAGTAAATTATTTTTAAAGATTCCAGGTTCTTCTTTTTTTTTCAGTACTGAAGGTTGAACCTAGGGGAACTGTACCACTAAAGTATATCCCCATCCCTTTTATTTTTTATTTTGAGACAGGGTCTTGCTAAGTTGCTGAAACTGGCCTCCTACATCAGCCTCCTGAGTAGCTGGGATAACAGGCATGCATCACTGCCCACCCCTCCATTACTTTAATAATCAGTCAAGGAGAACTTCTGGCTAGAAGATTCAGAATACATTTATTATTTCACATAACTGAAAGTGAAGAGACAGGGCATTTCCTGGATTGGTTAATCAGTTGCTCAAAAATATCATTAATGACTCATTCCTTTCTCTCTTTTACTTTGCTATGTTTTATTATAAAGATTTTTTCATAAGAAGGCAATAAGAGATCTAGGCCCCATTTTCCCACTCATCAACATCTAGACATCTAGAGGGACTTTTTTTGTTGTTGTTTTTGCAAACATCTCTGCTTAAAAGCAGGATGAACCTTTTCCAGAAATTCTCCAGTTGACTTCTCATGTCTGAATGAGCATATATTCATCACACACCAATTCTAAACAAATCATTAACAAGAAAAATGGTTCAGGATTTATTACATAGGTCACCCTCCTCTAAAACATATGGAAAATATTCAAACAAAACAAGGGGTTTTTTAATCAGAAAAAGTTTGGGAATGCCTTTTTTTTTAGCTACTGGGGATTGAACCTAGGGTCTTGTGCATGCTGGGCAAATACTTTATCTCTAAGCTATGCCCCTAAAGTTTTCTAAAATTTTACTTTGAGACTTAGTCTCACTAAGTTTCCCAGCTGGCCTCAAACTTGTGATTGTCCTGCTTCTGCTTCCTGAGTAGTTGGGATTACACTCATGGACAGTGAATAGCTCTTATTCAGGCACTCAACAGGATCTGCTACACAGAGTACATACACACACACACACACACACACACACACACACACACACAACTACAGTAACAGCAGTCAATAGTTCCTGCAGGTAAGCAGGAAAGCTGGTAAGAAACAACATCAGAGTTTCAAGATGAAGGAGCCCCACTAGGTAAGCAGCAATAATCCCAAGGAAAGCAATAAATTGGTATCATTAGATGGCATCTTAGGATAAAGATTAAAAGCATGGGATTTGGAATCAGACAGATTGCAGTTCAAAATTCAGCTCTTTATCATCAGCTTTATAACTTCATCATAAGTCATTTGCCTTCTCTCAATATTAGTTCCTTTTCATCTAAAACATGAGAGGACAGTAAGAATAGGTTCCCAGAAATTAGTAGTAGCTTTATGCACAAACATTCAAGATTTGTTTTTCATTTTTTTTTAAGATAGAGAGAGAGAGAATGTTTTAATATTTATTTTTTAGTTTTCGGCAGACACAACATCTTTATTTGTATGTGGTGCTGAGGATCGAACCCGGGCCGCACGCATGCCAGGCAAGCGCACTACCGCTTGAGCCACATCCCCAGCCCTGTTTTTCATTTTTTTTTGAGTGTGTATGTGTGTGTTTACTGTAAACACTATCACTATCACTATTATTTAACAGAAAAGTCATCAATACAAAGTTTAGGGACAGCAGTCCAATCTACATCAGGTATCAGATGAAATAAAATGGATTTTAAAGTACTCTACAGACAATTACATAGGGACTTAAGAATGGGAATAAAATAAAAATAGCCAATAATGATAATGATAATACTTATAATCATATTTATAGTAAAAGTTAAATGGATGAAATCAGCATGATGGTGAATCAGTATGATGGTTGAACACTTGTGTACCTCTTAAGTTTATATATTGAAATCTAACTTCACTATGATCATTTTAGAAGGTGGAACTCTTAGAGTTGATTAGGACATAAAGGCAGAGCCAAAAAAAAAAGTCTGAAATTTTTAAAAGATTGAAGTATACTGAGTATCTTCTGTAATCAAGTGAGATGAAGCTTGAGATCAATAACAAACTTTTGGAAATGTATGGAAATTAAACCACATACTTTTTTTTTTTTGGTTGTGTATTGAACTCAGGGGCACTTGACCACTGAGCCACATCCCCAGCCCCATTTTCTATTTTATTTAGAGACAGGGTCTCACTGAATCGTTTAATACCTTGCTGTTGCCAAGGCTGGCTTTGAACTCACAATCCTCCTGTCTCAGTCTCCCGAGCCACTGATATTACAGGCATGTGCCACTGCACCCAGCAACATACTCCTTGACTGTACTACTCCATCTGTAAAAACTTATGTCAAAAAGAAGAAAGATCTCAAATCAACAATGCAATTTTACACCTTACCAAACTAGAAAAAGAAGAAATTAAACACAAACCTGGCAAAAAGAAGGAAATTAAAAAGAAGAGCAGAGATAAATAAAACAGAAAATCAATGAAACCAAGAGTTGATTTTAAAATATGATTAACAAATTAACTAAACTCTAGTTAGATTGACTAAAAAAAGAAAACTCAAAATCAGAAATAAATGTGGGAAAATTATTACCACTTTTAAATAAAATCAAGTTACTCTTATGTATCTATCCAGGAGAATTGAAAGCAAAGACTTGAACAGGTACTTATTTGTATGCTGATGTTCATTGTAGCTTCATTTACAATAGCCAAAAAAGTGAAAGCAACCCATTTGTCTGTCAACAAATGAATACACAAAATGTGGTATATATGTACATTACAATGGAATAGTATTCAACAACTAAAAGGAATAAAGTTCTAAGACATTCTATAGCATGACTGAACCTTGAAGTCATTTTGTTAAGTGAAAGAAGTCAGACATAAAGGAACAAATACTATAGAGCTTCTTTTACATGATGTGCATAGAACAGGCAAATTTATAAAAACAGAAAGTAGATTAGAGTTTGCCTAGGCTCTATGGAAGGAAAATGAGGAGTTATTTCTTAATGGGTACAGAATTTTCAATTAGAGTCATGAAATTTTTTAAATGAATAGTGGTGATTGTTGCACAATCTTGTAAATGTGATTATTACCATCAAATTGTACACTTAAATATGGTAAAGTGTCATTTTTGTATCAAATGTAAATGCAAATTTACCAAAATCTTAAACAAATGACAATGTATCAAAGCTCATATAATTGTTCCCTTTAATTGGGTGAATTATATATAAAAATAAAGTTGTTTAAGTGAGCAAAACCCAAGAAAATATGAGGCTGTGTCAGTGTGAAGAAACAGAACCCAATAATTAAAAGTGTCCTCTTCCAGGTAGAAAACTTGTGCAAAATGTATGTGGGACCTTAAACAATATATTTCCTCTCTCTAAACTTCAGTTTTCCCACATCTTGAAAATGAAAAGTTGGGATTAAATTATCTCTCTAATCTCCTGCAGCTTTGACATTCCAGGATTCTATAACTCAGAGGTGATAGTACTTTAAAAAACATCCTGATTTTTTCTCCATGAGGGAAAATGTGAAGACATGTGGATGAAAGATTCAGAGTCCTGTATGGTAATGCACTCTGAAAAGATTCATAGCTTGGGGATACAAAACTATTAAAAAAAACAGACTGAAGCAAATGTTGAATAAGTGCTATCGTAAAACCCAAACAAAAGCATTAAAGAGGAGTGACTAGAAAGAGTTGGGCTTTGAGAACCACAAATCCAGGTGGAGGAGACATACCAGAGACCACTGTTCCTGAAGATCTGGAATTAAGGTGAAACACATACACTTTAAGAGGTAGAACTCTGAAGATTGGGAGGATTTTCACCAGAGATGTAGCATGTGCTAATGTATTTAGTGGGAAGCATGATGCTTTTAACTAGCATGAGATCAAAATACTTATTACATGATATGGTAATAGCATCAATTAATGAAACAAAACACCATGACCATTCAGAATTGTTACAAGCCCTAAACAATGCAAATGATTATACTGGTATATACTGGCAGAATTTCTGCTGTGTTTGTCCTATGGGTAGGGAGTTTCCAATTAAATGGACTGTGTATTCATTGAGCTGCAGTAGATAGGGTAGAGGCGCAGCTTTGAAGGCATAACTTCAGAGGAAAAGCTCTCTATGGGCCTTAGTTAATAGCAGTGCCGGGGAAAATTGCTCAAAATGGAAGAGGAAATATGATCCATCAAAGGGAGCTTCTGATGTAGGCTGTTCTAGTGTTACATTTCAGGACCTCATATAGTCAGTCACCCTGATGGAGTCCCGATGGGGAACAACTGTGGCCCATGGATCTTCTGAAATTGAAAGTCAAAGCTTCAAGAAAGAAAGAGCAGACATCCAGAGTCAGCCCCAGGTCACACTGGGAAAAGTTATGGAGATGGAAAATGTCTGGGAGAGATAAATACAGTGAAGTAAAAGGCTTAAAACCATGGCTCCTGCTGGGTTAATGTTCAGACAAGTGAGCAACGAACAGGAAATGGTCAAAAGACAATGAGTTAACTTTAAAGTCCTGGGTTGGCCAGGCTTCCCCAGACCTAGTCATTCTGTTTCTTGAATTGACAAAAGCCTAAGGCCAGGCTGAGGACAATACTTGAAGTGATGATATGACACTTTCTTGCCTCCAAATATGGATGCAATTCCACGAGGAAGGGGTTGGGACATGTGGATGAAGGACTGGGAATCCTGGTTGACAGTGAACTCTTTTTCAGCTGGTTGTGTTCTCCAGAACTCTAAAGAGATTTCTTCAGCCTCCTAAGGTAGGAAAAAGCCAGTGTGTGGCACTTGGTAATTCCCACTTTGAATGTGCATTTAACCAAGTCCACATAAAGTCTCTATTTTCAACAGATCTGACCTAGAAGGCTCTGATTCTATTGGAAAATGTGGAAGTGCTATGAGCAGTGGGTCATTGGATGATGGCTTTTCTGGCTGGAATATCAATATACTAGATTTCCCACAGTCATGCCTAGTATTCTTTAAACACTGAAGAAAAACAGAGAGCTGTTTTATAGAATGTCACATGGTATGGGGCAGATTGACTGCATGTTTTTACTTCTCTCTCACCTTGTGTGTATTTTGTGTGTTTCTGTCTCCGCCTCTTTATGTCTGATGGTCTTTGTTTCTCCATTTGTATCTGTGTCTCTCCATTTATGTCCCTCATTTCTATCTCTTTCATTTTCTCTGCATTAGCTCTGTCTTTTTCTCCCATATTCTATCACTTCTCTAAGTACATACTACCTGTCTTTGCCTATGTCCCTGGATAGCAATCCCAGGAATATTTGGGAAAGTCTTTGGAACTTCACATCCAATCTAGACATGTATCATTGCCAATAAGTTAGAAATCAAAGGCTTCCATATGGACTCCATATGGAATCACAGTAATTCCCATCCCCATCTGCTGGGCATATGTTAAGGGAGAACAATATAGGCTGCCACGTACATGTTGGGATTTAGACTGCTGCAATGTATCTTGCTCACCATACACTATGTGATATAAAATCTCACCATTGGGAACTTGTTAATTTATGGCTTAACCACTGTTTAGAATACTATGGATTTCTTTAAATGCAAATTACCTAGGGAAGGGGTAACACATTTAGGCTCAGTGTTAGAATTTTTTGGCTGGATGTGAACTAACTTAGAAATTATTTTATTACTTTCATTCAGATCCTAACTTCCCTTCTCACTGCACAAATTATCCTCCTACACACTCTAACATTGTAGGCTTTGCCTCTGCCATGATTTTCAGTCTTGATTATACATTAGAATCACCTGGGGGACTTTAAAATACTCCCAATGCCCATGCTACACTCAAAACCAATTAATTCAGAATCTCTAGGGATGGAAACCAAATATGGATATTCCTTAAAATTCCCAGTTGATTAAACTGGGCAGATTGGATAGTGTAAAAATGTTTCTACTCCCTGCTTGCACTTATCTAGTGATAAGGAGCTTCCCAAGTAGCTTATTCCATCTGTGAACAGTTCTACCAATCCTAAAATTTCTTCTTTGCTAGATTCAAAATTTAGCTCAACTATAGTTTGTATTCACAGGTCTAAGATCTGCTGCCCTGTAGATATAGATACAGTGATGGTTTTCTGCCCTATGACAAACTTTCAGAGGTCTAAAGACAGAAACTGTGGCTCCTGAGTCAAATTTTTACTAGAATAAACAACTCTTAATTCCTTCAATGATTTTCCATTTTCTTAGTGTTTTCACCCATCCACTATCTGATTCTTGCATTATCAACTAATATTAAGTCTGTGACTTCAAAGCATCCAGTGAAAGAAACCTAACTATCTTCTGAGGCAGCCCATTTAATCTTTGAAAAGCTTTAACTGTTCAAAAGTTCTTTGTTGTTTAGCTGAAATCTTTATCACTATGGCTTCCAGCCAGAGATCCTTGATCTTTCCCTACCACCACACAGGTCCTGTATCTATCTGCCCTGGGATAATCCTTTAGAGGTCTGAGTATAGAGACCACATCCAACCATTGCCCCTTTTGTCTTTTTCCTAGGCCCAATAGCCCCAGTTCTTCTACTGTTCCTCATAGGACCTGTCTCTTCCTGTACCCTAAATTAGGTCCTTTTTTTAAGCCTGGGTCTGGAACTGCCAAAAGTGCTTCTGGAGAGCTCTAATCTGCTCAAAGTAAAGCTGGAGTGTTATGCCATTTGTCTAGGCTTTGATATCCCATGCATTTAGTTTCTATGGCATTTGCTTTGTTGGCAGCCCCATCCCACTGGACTAATAATCACCCAAAACCCCAAAGTCATTTATCAGTTTCTCTTCCTAAGGTCAATATCCCCCTACTGTGAGCTATTGCTCATGATAAATCTGAATTCACAAAATAAATGATCATTTTTTATATATTTTTAATTGTAATGGATACAATACCATCATTTTGCTTTTATTTTTATGTGGTGCTGTGGATGGAACCAAGTGCCTTACATATTGAGGCAAGTGCTCTACCACTGAGCCACAACCCCAAGCCCTAAATCTAAATGATCATTTCTCTCTCTCTCTCCCTCTCTCTCTCTCTCTCTCTCTCTCTCTCTCTCTCTCTCTCTCTCTTTAATTTTGTAGTTGTAGATGGACAGAATGCCTTTATTTTATTTGTTTATTTTTATGTGGTGCTAAGGATTGAATCCAGTACCTCATACATGCTAGACAAGCACTCTGCCTCTGAGCTATAGCCTCAGTCCTATCCTGTATCGCTTGACTACAGCAATCCAGGATGTGTGGGCGAGGGTATGTATTAAAACATAAATGTGACATCTGTACTTTGTCCCTTCATGTTCCTATCTCTTCCCCCTGAACTGTGTCAGTCCCTGCCTTACTTTTCCCCAGACTACTTTCATTCCAGCCTGCTCCTTAATGGCCTACCCACTTCCAAGATCAATGGCTTTTAATTTTTGTAGTGTCTAACTTAATACTTCTCTCCCACCTACAATATCCCCTGGTTAAAATTTCCAAATTTAAATAGTATCAGTCCCCAGACATCCCCTTCCCTGGTTCCAGTAACACAACATCACCCCAGACTCCCTATATCATGCTGATTGCTGCTTTTCTGTCTCCTTCATTAGCTTGTTCTAGTGGCGCCCCTCCACCAAAACTGTGGGTATTCTGCTGTCTTAGGAATTAATTCTCAGCTTTTGGCTTAATTTAGACAAAAGTCTGAAAGTTGCCATCCTAGTATTGAATCTCCATTTACCTCCTGTAGGAGAATTGCATAAGCACTTTTATTGGTGTCTGGCAGCTGCTAAAGCTGGTGCAGATGCTCTACCCGGCAGGTGACGGATCACTGGTTTCCACTACTCTCAGGGAAGACTGTGAATGAATGCCAGACCAATCGGGGGTGGAAAGCAAGATTATGGCAAGATCATACCTAACACTGCCAATTAACCCTTGATTTCCTGCACTGATAGTGGGAGATGTAGCATGGATTCCAGGGGTCCTACCTAATTTCCTGTGTATACTGTAGAGCAGGATCCAGAACACAAGGCTCAGAAACACACTTGTTATAAGTTAGGTATTGCAATGTATTCAAACACAAACCTTGTCCTGGTGACCTAGGAATGAAACATTGACATGTTTTGGTGGTGGGGTGGTAGGTGGAACTGGGGATTGAACTCAGGGGCACTCAATGACTGAGCCAAATCCCCAGCCCTATTTTGTATTTAGAGACAAAGTCTCACTGGGTTAGTGCCTTGCTTTTGCTGAGGCTGGCTTTGAACTTGAGATCCTCCTGCCTCAGCCTCCCAAGATGCTGGGATTACAGGATAGGCCACTGTGCATGGCAAAATATTGACTTTTAAGGAAACTGGGCCAGGAAATAAAATGAAATCACATAGGGCAAAGAATATTCCTGTAGTGTCCTCAGTGAGGTTGTACCGGTAGGCACTGTTTAAAATAATGTAGTCAACTCAGGGGCACATCACCACTGAACCACATCCCCAGTCCTTTTTTGTGTTTTATTTAGAGACAGGGTCTCACTCAGTTACTTAGTGCCTCACTAAGTTGCTGAGGCTGACTTTGAACTCATGATCCTCCTGCTTCAGCCTCCTGAGCCTCTGGGATTGCAGGTGTGTGCCACTTTTTCCAGGTTCATTGCCAGTTCTGAAAAGACAGGATCTGGAAGAAGTTTGATCCCCTCAATAGAATTGAGTCATAGGTTAACATTTTATAGATCCTTTTCACCACTGTTCCCGGAATTAAGAGGACTGTATTCCTGTCCCATGTCTACTGTTGACTTTTGATGTGACCATGGGTAACTTTATTTCCCATTCTGAGCCTCATTTCTCCATTTGTAAGATATATTCCAGTTCTGATATTTTGTAATTCTGTGGCTCAGGAAAAGTCGGCAAGTTCTTCCTTTGGAGAGATTGCAACTCCAATTAATCCAGCAGCAATGCAGATAGCAGACACAGGCTGCAAATATATCATGTAATCATCAGAAACAAAGTACATGTTCCACTAAGGCAAGTACAGTTATTTGATTCTCAATCCTGAACTACTTGTGGAAAAAAAAGAGAAAATTGCCCACATCTTCATGACAAGGATACAGAGAAATCAGTTCATTCATACATTGCTGGTGGGAATGTAAAATAGTACGTTCACTCTGGAAAACAATTTGGCAATTTCACATAAAATTAAACAAGAAATTTTGCTCTTTGGTATCTTTCATAGAGAAATGAAAATGTATGTTCACACAAAAGTATGTATGTAAATTTCTATAGTAGATTTATATGTAATGCCAAAAGAGAAAAAAATGGGGGCAGCTCAAATGTCCTTCAATAGGTGACTAAAATTACATATGCTATATAAATAACATTGAATACTACTCGGCAATGAAAAGGAATGAACTGTTAGTACACACAACTTGGATGGACCTCAAAGGCAATTATACTAAGTGAAAAGTAAATCTCAAAATGTTATGTGCTGTGTGATTTCAATTATATGATGCTATGGTTTCAATCTGGAATATCTCTCCAAAGTTCTTATATTGAAGACTTGCCCCAATGTAGAAATATCCAGAGGTGGGGCTTTTGGGGAGTGATTGGATCATGAGGGCTCTAACCTCATCAGTGAATTAGTTGAATTGATGGATTAATAATTTGGATGGATTAGTTGGTAGAGGTAGAATTTATAGGAAGGGAGTACATGGTTGGAGGAAGTATACGGTATGCCTTGGGGACTATATCTTGTTCTTGGCTCTTTCCTTGTGCTTGCTCTTTCTCCCCACTCCTCTTTCTCTCTTTCAGTCTGCTTACTGGCTTCCATGAGCTAAGCAACTTTCCTCTGTCATGCCCTTCTTACATAATGTTCTACCTTACCTCAGGCCTATAGCAATGGGGTCAGATGACCAAGAACTGAAACATCTGAAACTCTGAGCCAAAATAAATCTTCCCTTCTCTAAGTTGTTCATGTTAGATATTTTGGTCACAGTGACAAAACGCTGACTAACACATAGCACATCCTAAAAAATATCAAAATTATAGTTATAGAAAACAGATCAGTGATTACTGTTGTTTAGAGTTGGGGAAGGGTGTGATTATAAATGGTTTTTCTTTATTATGATGGTGTTTGTAGGAATCTATACATATGACACAATTTCATAACATTTCACATCCCTACACATGAGTGTGTGCACACACATGTGCAAAGTTTGCATGGGAAAACTGATAAAATTTTAATAAGGTCTGAAATTTGCATATTTATTCATTTATTGCAGTGCTTGGACTCAAACTCAGGACATCAGGCATTCTATGCCAGTTCTCTACCACCAAGATATATCCCCAGGTCCTGGTTTAGTCAATGGTATTATTATGTCCCTGTTAGAGTCCTGGCTTTGATAATATACTGTGGATATGCACCATGTTATGGAGTAAACTGGGTGAAGGACACTTGAGAACACTTCTGGAACATTTTTGTCTTATGAATCTAAAGCAATTTCAAATATAAATATAAAAAAATTAGCTCGTGGGACTGGAGGTATAGCTCAGTGGTAGAGTGCTTGCCTAGCATGCGTAAGGCACTGAGTTTGATCCTCAGAACTATATAAAAATAAATAAATAAAGGTATTGTGTCCATCTGCAACTAAAATTAGCTAGTAATAGGGTCCTAAGCATAAATGATACTGGAGATTTTGCTTAGGAGTTTGGAGTAAAGGTGGCTTGGATTTAAGGTGCAATCTGCTGGACTTGGAGTCAGGAATACCTAGATTCAAATCTCAGTTCTCCTGCTTTCTAGTTATATGATCTTGGATCAATTGCTTGGCCTCTTAACACCTTAGTTTGTTAATGTAATCAGAGATAATAATATTTATTACTCTGGTTGCATTGAGATTTAAAGTTCCTGAATAATGATGATCAAACAATGTTTGCTCCCTTCTGGAATTTTTCAGGGTTTCAAAAAGAAACTGTCATTCAGGATTACTTATTCTTTTGGTTGATCCTGAAATTAACAGGAGAGGAACTCAGGAAAAAATAATTAAACAGTCTTACAGCATTTTTGTATATCAGGAGGCTACCAGATGAAGACAGTGAGCTCTGTACTTCAGGTATTTGACCACCCAGGATAAATTTCAAGTGGAGAGATGTGGTCAACCCAAGTTTTCTTCCCCAAAGACAGACATTTCTGGTGCACTTCTTTGCATACTGGAATGTGACATTTTGTAATACTGTATGTGAATTTAGGACCTCTTTGGCAGCTTAGAGAACATCTTGTATAACTTCCCTTGTTTGATGTTTGAATACTGTGTAGCATCTCTGGTGCTAAGCCATACCATCTCTGTGTGCACACTTCATGTAACATCTCCCAAGGTATGTAATTACATCTCTGGAGAGCTCAGGTTGTTGGAAAGTGCTCCCTTATTTTCCATTCCAGTGCCTCATGGAAATCGTATGCTTCTACAGGATGGAGAGACCAGATGCCTGAGTTCCTCCTGAGGCTCTGACCCTTTCATTGTACTTCATTCTCAACATATCTATTCTCTTTCTTAGTTTAAATTATGAAAGCCCTTGAAATTAGTTATCATGTATATGCTGAGAATTCTTAGAATTGTATCTTTGGTCCAGTCCTTTCTGAAGAGTAGGTCTCTATATAGGACTAATTGAGTTTTTTGCTTGGATATCACAAAGCCTCATTCATATCAACATAACTCAGTTTGAGTCTGATCCCCAAAAGTAATTCTTTCCCAGAGATCTTATCTGTAAATGGCTCTACTACTCATCCAGAGACCTGGAATTCTTTCCTGAAATTTCCCTCTTATGCCATCCACATACCCACTCTATCCCCAAGCCCTGTCAATGATACCTACCTCCTAAATATTTCTTGGATAATATTATTTTTTTCCAATATTCTTCCTATTCCTACTGCTACAGCTCTATTCTTTCATTTGGACTCAGATGATCTCCCACAAGTTATATCTGAACTGATGCATTTGACATCTGTTCTTAATGCTGCAGCCAAAGCAATCTTCCCAAAACAAAAATCTGATCATTTCACCCACCCTTGTCCTTTCTTAGAAACAGTTTAATGGCTTTCTTCTGTAACTTAGGATGAACAATAAAATCTCCTATCACCTACAGACCCTACATTGTGTGACTGCTATAGCTTGGATATAGTTTGAGTGTTCCACAAATTTTCAGGTGTTAGGAGCTTGATCTCAGATATGGCAATGCTAAAGAGTTGTGGACCTTTAAAAGGTGGGTCGTAGTGTGATATCTTTAGGCCAAATGGAGGCAGGAAATTGGAAGTGGTTGTGGGACCTGGATCTCTCTCTCTCTCTCTCTGCCTTTTCAAAAGGTGTGATTTCTTCTTCTGTACATGCTGCCACTATCTGGCATAAGGTACTTATCAAAGCTGAGCTGATCCTACTGTCCATGCCCATGCCCCCAAATCTCCAGAACTGTGATTTAGTCTGCATTGGGTATTTTGTTATAGTGTCCGAAAATAGACTAAGATATGGGCCTAATTCTCTGGCTCTTCTTTTGCCATGTTTTCTTTGTTTTCTCCCTCATTTTCTGGGCTCCAGCCTCATCATCTTTATTTCATTTCCTTCATTGAATTAGACTTTCTCCTGCTAAACATAGGGCTTCTGCACATGCTATTGTTTGTGAAACATCTATCCCTACCCTCATGCATACATTTTGTTTACCTGGCTGGCTTTTCCTCTTTCTTCAGATTAACATTCATATGACTTTTTTAAGGTAATTTTCCCCTGATGTCCTCAACTAAATCAAATCCCAGTTTTTATACATTTTTGTAGGTCCATGTACTTCTCATTCCTGGCATTTATTTCACCTGTATCTTCCCTTTTTGCTTGTAATTAAAAATAGTTTATGTCTCCTGAACTAAAAAGTAATGTCAGTAAGGTCAGGGATTAAATGTCTTTAGTTTTATGTTTATATTCCCCAAAATTAACACCATACCTAGTATATGGTGGGTATTCATAAAGTTTTGGTAAATAAAATAGATTAAAAACCTGAAGAAGACATTGCATATTAGGTGTTGGGTCGTCCATGATGGTTTGGGGACATAAAGAGTAGAGAGGGAGAGGTAAAAGTATTTGTTGAAGAGTTCTGTAAGTGGGAATCATAAAAAAAGGAAAGTAGACAAAAACAGTGGGTTGAGAACCCAAAATACCTCTAAGAAGTCAGACAGCCCCCGAGATTAGTGATTCAATATGTTTTCTAATTCCTGCATCATTTCAGGAATTAATATCAAGGTAGTATAAAAAGAAAGAGGCATAATTAAGAATCTTGACCCCTCTGAAAATTTAGAGACCTGGAACTGTTTCCTACTCTGAACTATAACCTCTTGAAATGCATTAGATGTTTCCTTAGAGACTGTGCCATCAAATCCCTCACTGTAAAGTTGTAGGAAAGGCTTTTGCAAAGTAATATAATTTAGAAGCAAAGGTGTCATTATATAAATTCAGGCACCCATTCCTCCAGGAAGCTACCCCCAAATTACCAATGCTCCCTTTCTATATTGCATATGCCTTTATCATACCACATTGCACTATTTGATAGACTTGTGTGTAATGTTATTGGGCAGTGGGTTCCTCACATTCAAGGTCTGTGTTCTATTCATCTCTATACCCCATGGTTGAATACAGGGTCTGGTATATAGAAGACGTCTAGTAAATTCTTGTAGATTAAATGAATGGATTGGAGCTGGGGTTGTAGCTCAGTGGTAGAGTGCTTGCCTAGCATGTGTGAAGCTCTGGGTTCAATTCTCAATGCCACATAGACAATAAATTTTTTAAAAAGTCCATTGACAACTAAAAAAATACATTTAAAAAATGAATGGATTAATTGATGCAGCAAACATAGATCTTGGATACCCCACTGCAACATTATTCCATTGTACTGTCCCTTTACAAAAAAAAAAAAAAATTCCCCCAAAAAATCCCCTGGGGGTGATCTGCTTTTATAAAAAAAAAGGGAGAGAGAGCTTTTGATGCTTTACTAGAAGATTTACTTAGATTTAATACCTGCTTTGTTACTTAATAGCCTTGTGATTTTAAGCAAGTCACATTAACCTCTGAGTCTCTGTTCTTGGTATTGTAAAATAGGACCAATAAATTCTACCTTGCTTACTTTGAAGGTTGTATGGTTTTGAGATAGTGGTCTTTATATGACCTTCTCTCAGTTCTAAAATGCTTCATATGCCCAAGAATGAAATCATGGTTTCACTTGGTTCTGTCTTGCATCTTTATGGGAGGAGCGATTCTCCTTTTGGTTCCTATACTCCCTCAAGATAAAGAAAAACTGTCTGACTTCTATCCATTAGCACAACTGGAGTACATAGAGCATAAAGAGCTCAATCACTAACATAAAAGAGAAAGAGAAAGCCATGTTTCTTTTTTCCTTTCTTTTTCTTTTATTTGTTTTGGCACCAAAGGTTGAACTCAGGGACACTCGACCACTGAGCCACATCCCCAGCCCTATTGTGTATTTTATTTAGAGACAGGGCCTCACTGAGTTGCTTAGCGCCTTGTCAGTTGCTGAGGCTGCTTTGAACTCATGACCCTCCTGCCTCAGCCTCTGAGCCACTGGGATTACAAGCATGGGCCACTGTGCTCTGCTGAAAGCCATGTTTTTCAATCCTGGGAATACTTTTAACCTGAGGAGGCATCGTAATCAGAGCAAAATGTAGGGTTGAAGCAAGGAGGCTTGGGTACCACCTCTGTTACTCATGTAGTACCTGACAGAACTGCTCCAATCAGCAGCCATTCTTGAGGCCCTGGTAGAAAGTTAAAATGTCCCAAGTATGTTGGCATAAGAAGACAGATACCAGTGCAATAATTTGTGTTGTTACAAGCAAATGGATTAACCCAGTTACATTTAATTAATTGATCTTAAATAATGTACTGCCTGTGGATCCTTCCAGCACTCATCACAATGAAATCAGAGTATGGACTACTTATTGAATGAAGGGCAAATCTGTTTATTTTTCTTTTATATCCTTGTTAAAAATCTTCAGAAAATGGAGTGATTAATAAATAGAAAGTAGTAGTGGACAAAATTCTAAACCTAAACTTTTGAACTCCTTTTGTGTCTTTGATCAAGTCCCTTTTGTTCTTTGGGTCTCGGTTCTCTCATGCTGTGGTCACCATCACACCCTATGTATTTGGCAATCAATGCTTCTTTCTTACTTTGAGAAACTCTAAAGGCTCTTTATGAAAAATGATCCTGTGTGGAGTGATTGGCAAACCTGGGTAGGTATAATAATTTTGAGGAATTTTTGCTTGTTAACTTTCACATTTCCACATTAATTAGTTAACTTTGACTCCTAGTAATTTTTTGCCTGGTGTATTTTCTCCTTCTTGTTCCCTGCTTTCAAATAAACGAGGGCAGGTCCTGTTAATTCACCAGGTACAACTGGGATCATAAATCTTCAAAGAAAGGAGACAGAGACAATAAACTTTTGCTTGACATGCCTAAGGGAAGTTAATGACAGGTTGCAAAGAAGAAGAGTTTGCCAACCTGAATTCCTCTCTTGATATCTGTGGGAACTAAGTCAGCACAGTGAATTCTGTAAAATACAGAATGGTGCTTTGTATCTCCTTTTTATTTCAATTGAATGCAGTTTGATCAACATTAAGTATCTCTTCTGTTTAGAGCATGTGTCAAGGATTTGCACATGGAAAAGTGGAGAGGGAGCAATATAAGAATAAGTAATACCCTGGCCCTGGTCTCCAAGAATTAAGACTGTTAGTAGAGACAGTGTGAGGGGAAAATGAACTAGCAAAGGCAGGTAAGTAATGAATGGAGGTACATGTAGTATGCTGCTGCCTGAGCAAACACCAAGGCCAGTGTGGGTGGGCATGGTTATTGGGGACAGGTGGTAGAAGGTTCATTAAGCACCACAGAAGAGGAGCCTCCATTTACCTGTCTAACTCAAGGTCTAGAATGGCTTCATTATGGCTATTAAAGTGATCCAAGCAGTAAGTTACCTAGGTAATTTATGCTCTTCCATTATATTCTCCTTTACAGGTCAAAGAATAACCCCTAACTTGCAGATATGTATGTAGGGAGGAGATGGAGACTATGGAATGAAGGAAAGACTCTCTCTGCCTCAGAGACTTTATTATTTTTCATTTAACAAGTACTCTTTCTGGCAATTTTTCTTGGAATCCAGAATTTTCTCCGTGCATTTTCTATTCTTATTTGTTTTTCATATCTTTGTATTCTAAATAAAACAATCTAACAATTCTAAATAAAGCAATCTAATTGTTAGATTGTTTTATTTAGAATACAAACATCTTTTAAATCCCAGATGATTTGCTTTTACATAGTGGTTCTCAAACATTGCTATGGTCTTCTTATTTTTTTCCAACCAAAAGATTTTATTGGGGGGCTGCCCGAAGGAGAGGCAGAGAGCAGAGAGAGGAGAGAAGGAGGGCAGAGAGAGAAAGAGAGAGAAAGAA
Source organism: Callospermophilus lateralis (assembly GCF_048772815.1). NCBI lineage: Eukaryota > Metazoa > Chordata > Mammalia > Rodentia > Sciuridae > Callospermophilus > Callospermophilus lateralis. The sequence goes on along the minus strand of NC_135325.1, from coordinate 55,821,921 downwards.
GAGGAAGAAGAGGAAGAAGGCAGAGAGGAAGAGAGCAGAGAGAAGAGAGAAGAAGAGGAGGGTGCTGTGGTTTTCAAACTTAATACATATTAGATTTTTTGAGGAGCTTTTAAAACACTCCACTATTCAGATCCCCAAGAGGCAAATTATCTAAAAAGTCTTTAGAAGTTAGATCAGGCATTAGTATTAGTTAAGGCTACCCAGATTCTTCTAATTTGTGGCTGAATCTAAACAACAGTAGGGAGTTGTTATTTATTTTTACCTCTTCTTTATTAAGTTTATTTTTTTAAATTTTTGAACAGATACATATAACTCCAAGATTGCTATATATGTTATTGCTATATATGTCTTCAAGTTCTTATTTGTTACTATTAATAAAAAACACTCTATACAAATAGCTGTTTTTTTCTTTTTCTCTGATGGAAAGTCTTTTTATGCTATTAGCAGTTTTGAAAATTTATCCTCTTAAAATTTTACTTCAAAGGTAATAATACTTTTGATCTTACTTTTTTTCATTGAAAAATATAATGTTGAAATTTCTTCTGATAATATGAATGGATTTCTAAAGCATGTGAGCATCTTTGTAAAAAATCAAGTAATTAAGGCTAGTAGTTATTTATATAGGTAGTTAGTTTTCCATTTATTTCAATTAAAGTAAGCATCTTTTTAAAAAGTATAGGTGTCACATTTGGACTTATGGAGTACTACAATGTTTCTCAAATTTTATGTGCATACCAATAATCTAAGAATTTTGTTAAAATTCAGATACTGATTTGAAATGTCTGGTAGTGAGCTCCCAGGTAATGTGAATGCTGATGGTTCAGGAACTCTACTTCAAGTTACAAGGGGCTAGTGATTATCTGCAAAGCTGGTTCCCTGAGGTAAAGTGAGGTGGGAGGAAGGAATTAATCACAATATTTGTCTGCCAGGGCCAGTTATCCTTGTTTTATTCTCTCCTTTTTTTTTTGTATGCCAATTACAAAAGATTGAGTTAATCCTACCCTTCAGCTCATAGTAGAGCCAACTCCATGATCAGAATCCCTCACTCTCTCCCCCAGTGATTGTGAAATAATTGAAACATAATTTCTGATTTCAAAAATGAAATGCTTATGTCAGGGAGATGAGCAGCTGATTGAGAGGAATGCAAGAATTAGATGCTAAACAATGGTGTGAATTCATAATAATATCAATACCTTATTGTTAAAGTGTTTCCCTGTATGTAACATATATGAGCCTCACAGCCATCCTATGAGGGTAGAAGGACAGATTATAATGCTCATTTCATTGTTGAAGAAACCCAGACACAAAGATGCTTGGTGACTTGCTTGAGTTTATACAGGGAGAAAGGAACTGAGAGGGAATCAAACCCCTGGTCTCCCGGCAGCAAAGACTAATGTTCTTTTCATTAAACAAAGAAACATCAAGATCAGCAGTATGAAAGAGGGAGGGGGAGTGTTCTCAATCTGAATAAATTTGGTAAACATTGCCTTTTCAAAATGCAGAAATATAAAACAATAATAACTTGCTTAAATCTCCATTCATCAGCTAAAGGAAGATGATGGGCAGATGACTGTTTGGTGATCTCTTGTGAGAAGAATATGAATTATGTCTTTAAAGTTATTTGAAATAATATTGTTTCAATGAGGGAAGCTCCCTGCCAAGCACATTGCCTTCTCCGGACAGCATTGCTGGATGCTGCCTGAATTCATAACCACAGTTTTCAGCCCAATTTCCTTCACTTGTCTTGGTGACCAATCCTTACCTGCAGTGGTAAGGACCACTGTCACCAACAGGTGTTAAATTCCACTAGCATACACAATAAGCCTGTGCAGCCAATACAGATACATGTGGCTGTGCTTTATATCTTGTTGATCCCTTCAAACTTCTGGGTCCTGCCTGCCTGTCAGTTGGCCAGACTTAGGGAGGAAAATGCTGCAACATAATAAGCAGCTGGAGAGAGGTGCGGTATAGCAGTCTATAGAGAAAAATTCAGTATGTGTCCAGAAAGCTAAACAAATAAATAAACAAATAAAACTTACATTTTAGTAAATGTGATTATGTGAAAAAGTTCATGATATTTTCATAATTTCAAAGCTCACTTTCTCTCTCAGTAACATGGGGATAACATTACATTCTACAATTGCTGTTATTATCAGTTAACCTGAATCTTAAGAAAATACATAAAGGATTATAAGATGCTCTGCTTCTGGTAAAGAGATCTATTATCACTTTTTTTTAACTCTTTGAAGATGAGAAAAGCCTTCTCAAAACAACTTATTCTTGTTTTTTTTTTTTTAATCTCCATACTATCCTTTTTTCTATTTCTTGAACAATCTAATCTGTTCCTAATCCCAGGCCTCTGTACTTGTTCTTCCTTATGCTTGGGGTGCTTCCCCCTCACCTTTGATTTCTACTTAGTTGATTCCTCCTCATTGTTGAGGTATCAGCCCAAATATCTCCTTGCCAATGTGGTCTAGATCATCCAACCTAATGAGTCACACACACCCCAGCCTCTTTTTATCACTTAATTATATTTCCTTCATAGTACTTGCTAAGATGAGATATTATCTTGCTTATGGGCTCATTTATCTTTTGTCAGTCTTCCCTTATTGGAATTTAAGTTCCACAAAGTTAGGAGTTTTCTCTGTCTTGTTCATTGCCGTATCTACATTCTTGAATAATGTCTAGCACATATTAGATACATATTGAATGGCAAAATTGGTAATCACTATGGCCTTCACTATTAAGTAGAAGGGAGGTAATGTGTTTGCTAAATTCCTTAACCTCACCCTCATTTTCTTATATTTCTGCCCTTCTACGCCCTCTCCCCAAAGTGGCTGTATTTCCAGGGATAAATCAGAGACATATCTGGGGGTTCTAATTCCAGCTGTTACTATCATTGTTTCAGTTACTATTGTATTATAAGGTAGCTCTAAGAACCACCCCTTCATCTCAGGTACATTTACATAGGTTGAAAAGATACATCTTGGGTTATTTATTGATCTTATCTGAAATATAAGGGACAAAAATAGCTTATTGCTGTATAGGATGTCAGTGATGAATATACAATGCATTTGAGCTAAGAGTTTTTAGATGATTGAATCCAACTTTCTTATTATATATATGGGTAAACTGAGTCCCAGAAAGATCTAAGTACCCACCCTAGACTACAATAGATTATATTGCATGTTACAGGCAAAGCAGAATTCAGAAATCACTGTCCACAACTCCCAATTGTAAAAAGACAAAGTTTGGAGACTCTGTTATCTGGATAAAAATTAATGTCCAGATTGATCAGATGGCCCTCAGGAACTTTCCAGTTTTGAGATTCCAAAATAAAGAGACCTGTAAAAATAAGCATTTCTTTTTTTAATTGTTATGGTTTAGATATGAGGTGTCCCCCCAAAAAACTTACGTTTGAGACAATACAAGAAAGCTTAGAGGTTTAAATGTTTGGACCATGAGGTGTGAACTAATAATTGCATTAATCCCATAATAGGGGTTAATTAGGTGATAACCATAGACAGATAAGCTGTGGGAGGTATGTGTCTGTTGTTGTGTCTTTGGAGTATATATTTTGTCCCTGATGAGTAGAGCTCTCTCTCTTTCCTGATTGTCATGTCCTGAGCTGATTTATTTCTCCACACCCTTCTGCTAACACTTGGGCTCATAGCAATGGAGTTGGCTACCTATGAACTGAGACATCTGAAAGCATGAATGCCAAATAAACTTTTCCTCCTCTGAAATTGTTCTTGTCAGGTCTTTTAGTCACAGTGGCAAAAAAAATATTTTTTATTTATTTTAAAATATTCATTTATTCATTCAACTTTTATTTATAGAAGGCCTATTATATGCCAAGGAAGATTATACAACACCCACCAACAAAACCTTGTTTCTTTTCAGGGAGGGATACATAGACATAACAATGAAATAAAGCATACAGTCACAAGGATAGCAAACTACAGAAACTGAAGGCAGGGAAAAGAGCTCTAGAGTAGACAGCAGTTAGTGGACCTGAATTCTAGGGCTGACTCATCCTTTGTGGCTATAGCCTTTCTTGGTATTAGTGTCCATGAGTATGAGAAGGTATGCTTAGAACTCTGTTCGCTGCCAGTTCCATTGCTTTGATTTAATGATTTAAATCCTGTAGGAATACGATTACCTCAATGGAAATGAATGTGCTAATTGACATGTATATCATTCCTGAATTCCAGTTTAATGGCAATAGGGAAGAGGGGAAAGAAAAATAGTGCAGGAAAATAGAATTCTGAGCTATCTACCTCTAGTCAGCAGCTCTCTCTGAGCCTCAGTTCTTCCCTATTAATGCAGAAGAGGCTACATTAGCTGGTCTCTGAACACTGCCTCTCTATACCTGTTGCTCAGACTTTCTCAAGATTTTATCATTGCTATGACCACAGTTCCTTGAGAAAGTGGCAGAAAATGGCTAAGATTAACCTGTAGAAAGAGGTAAGGATCCAAATCTCTGTCTTCAAATAGATAAAAGACTGTCATGTAGATAATAAATTAGGCTGATTACTAGAGCCTTTAGAGCAGAATTATAATCATAGGTGAAAGACAGAGAGAGACAGATTTCATTTTCTTAGAAGGGCTGCCACTTGCTTACATACAGAGCTATCCTAACAGATTGGGCTGGATTCATAGTTAAAGAACTGCCTGTCAGTGTAGATATATAAAGGAGAGTGCATTCCAACTGTTGGTGGGGATACCTGAGAGTGGGAAAGTTGGAGTACAATGGGTTTCTTTATTTATTGTTCTGAGTTGTTGAACCTTTGTGGAGCTCAATTAAAAGTTCTGGACTTGTAGGCTGGGGTTGTAGTTTGGTGGTAGAGCATTTGGTGGTATAATGTGTGAGGCACTGGGTTCAATTCTCAGCACTGAATATGAAAAAATAAATAAATAAAGGTCCATTGACAACTAAAAAATATTTTAAAAAGTTCCAGTCTCTTTTCTTAGGTAAACACACACAATACACATACATACACACATATGCACATACACATGCATACATGATCTCAGAGCTTCACTAACTCCTTTAAAAACCTTTGTATTTACTTTTGTACTTACTTTGAAGCCCTTAAGTTTGAGATGTTAGATTCTGGACAGAGAATCCCAGCCAGTATTCTCTCCATGGTCTTCCCTAACTCTCTAACATGTAAGTGTAGTTAGCTTAATTTAAAATTTGGGATCTTAAGATTTTTATGCAAGTATGCACTTTATTTCCCCTCCTGACCCTCTCTGAGAGAGAGAAAGAGAGAGGAGAGAGAGAGAGAGAGAGAGAGAGAGAGAGAGAGAGAGAGAGCTTCCCCTGCCCCCTGCTAACACTTTCTCCATGATCAATTATCTTACCCCTTCCTCCCTTCCTCCTTCATGTCTCTTACCACTTATTGCCTTCATTGAACTGAAATATACACCAAGAAGAAGGTAGCCCAGGAGAAGTCATGTCTTTTCCAAATAGACATATGGTGCTGCTTTTCTTGATTTCTATCCACCTCACTGTTTCCTCTCTAAATTAACAGAGATTATTCACCTCTCAAACACTCTTGAAGTTATAAGGCTTTGTCTACCTCACAATCATGACAAGATGAGACTACAGGGAAACATGGATTCAGTCTTAAAATATATGAAAGGTAGGTTTGAGGCAGAGTGATTACACTGATTATGTGTGACTTCAGAGAACTGAAGTGGGGCCATATGTTGGAAGTCTGTGGAAAGCAAGTTTTGGCTCAATAGAGAGTGAACCATCTCAAGTTTGTGGTAGAACAGGTAGCACTATAGTGACAACTCCCTTCTCTGGAGGACTATGTGGTGAGGCTGAGTGATCTCTTAAGGATGGAATGCCTTAATCCCAGCAGCTTGGGAGGCTGAGGCAGGAGGATGGCAAGTTCAATGCCAGCCTCAGCCACTTAGTGATGCCCTCAGCAATTTAGTGAGACCCTGTCTTAATAACTAACTAAATAAATAAATTGGGTATGGATCTTGCTCAGTGGCTAAGTGCCCCTAGGTTCAATCCCCAATACCCCCCTCCCCAAATAAAAGCCTTTTGCCTTTGCTAGGTAAAGAGAAAGTACAATCGACCACCATGGAAATCCTTAACTCAAGAATTCACAATGGGTAGTCTTTTTGGTTTCTACTACCCCAGACTCCAACAGTTTGCAACAACAAGGTAATCTCTGTCCTCATTGATGTCACCATAGGCTTTTCTTTCTATTTGCCTCTTCTTGATAGTGGAGTTGCTTTTCCTTCTCTGAAAATTGGGCACCAGACTAAAAGGTTTTCCCAGTCAGACTTATTAAATTACTTCATGGACTCCTGCAGAGATAAACTTCTAGAGCTGCCTGTGACCATAACTGCATTGACAATAACTTGTCATAGCTCTCTGAGACCCCTAGGCAGAAGTACATTTGGCTATGGTCTTTGATCAGGGAACTAGGACAGTAGGGTATTTTGTAAAGACACCATTAGGACTTGGAAAATTGTGAAATTGTGTATGAGGAATCATGGATTGTTTGTAAGCACAGCAGGGAGATGAGATAATGGAGATAAAATCAGAATCTGGCTCTGATTCCCTGCATGAGAGTGGGCCAAACTTCTAAGGGTACTATCTCCATTAGGAGTTGCTGGCTCTGGTAGTACAGGCTGGTGAGCCTGGCACAGTATCCAAAGGGTGTGAATGCCTTGGTTACAAGTCTATACAATCTCTCTACCAGAGGGGCCAAACTAAAAGAAAATCCAGTCTGGGGGAATTTTGGAGGAAATTAGCATTTGTGGACCATCAGCAGTAAGCCTATCTATAGGTGATAGGAAACAAACATTATGTAGTACTTCAAGCAGACAGGCATGAATGGGAGTTGGGTTACTAACAGGGCAATCAAAAATTAATAAAGAGTTAAAGCCAAAGTTAGATCAAGCAATATAAAACATGGTAAGGGGCAAGATAAGGACCAGAGAATATATTTGCAGCAGGGCTTCTTGTTTCAGTGAGATTTTGTAGCTTTTGAGAGCAAGGGAAACTTTGCAGCTCTTCCTGGCTCCCTGAACACCAGGATTGAAAGGAAAATGTTACTTAAGAACCACGGAATGTTAAGGTAGACTGAAACAGGTATGACATTTTCCTGTCCTTGTTAGAATTTGAGAAGGAGGAACTGGGGTATCTAGGGTTCCATTGGGGAGAGCTGAGGTCTTCACTGTGGGTTGGAGAACTAAGGTATGTGCTGTCACAGAAGTTATAGTAAAAGATGTAAAGATTTTCGGTGTGTTGTTTATATGATTTTGCTTGATTTTACATTTGTGACTCAGAAGATAAAGGAGGGAAGTGGTGGTGATTTTAGAAGGGAGGATACTCCATATGAAATGCAGCTATGCAGATAGTGAATGGTCTGTAGTGATGGAGACTGAGCACCTCCAGAGATATACAAATAAAAAATTGGAACTGTTTTGTCTGAGATGCAGCTTTTATTGTGATTTGCAGGGTTAGAATGGATTTCAGAGGCTCCAAGAGATGAATTTGGGTTGTATTAGACACAGAATTTTATAATATCTTTATATTATATAATATCTTTATATTATAACTACATAGAAATATATTTATATTATATAATATCTTTATAACTACATAAAATTGGCATGGGGAGCATTGGGCAAAGTGAGCTCCCTGGTCCTGAAACCTGGACAATTGTTTAGTTTTGATACTGTGACTCATTCTCAAGCCCTGGAGAGAAAGTTAAAACCACCAGAGAACTGTTGAATTTTTGTTTTCCAGCATCAAGTGTCTGATTCTATTAGGAAGAATGGAGAGGGACGAAAGAGAGAGGGAGGGAGAAAGAGAGGGCGGGCGGGAGGTGTGTCAGGAGCAGGATTAACATATAACTTGAAAATATTACATGAGAGAATGTGCTTATTCTGGCTCTTACTGTGCCAAGGAGCTTCTTTCTTCCATCAGCCATGCTATATAACTATTTTCCTCAACTCTGAGCCACACTATCTCCATGGAAATACTCAGAAAAGACTGCAGTGCTAGAGATACGCATAGGAACAGCAGATACTAAACTCTCCATTCAAAACATCCTCTTCTTTTCCTGTCCCCGGAACAAGCCAAGAGCATTTCCCTTCTTTATGTCTTTACTCCTGCTTTCCGGGAGCGAAGTTCCAACCTCTTGCTCTCCCTCATATCTGACCATTTCTGTCCTTTGGTTGTTTAAATTCTAGCTCAAATGCTAGCCATTCTGCAAAGCCTCCTCTGCCCTCATCCTGCACTATTTGTTCCTATAGTTCCTGTCTGCACATTATAACCTGCCTGGAATTAACTGTTTCCTGGTTGTGGGTCCTTCTCTGTAGTGCATTTGTAAGCAGCTGAAGAGAAACTATACTGAATTTTTTCTTTTTCTGGTCCCCAGCCCTTTCTTCCATGGGTGGATTGGGTATATTGATGGGCTTACTGGCCCTCGGAGTCCTGACTACCTAAATATGCCTTAGAAAGTCCTAGGTAGCTCATGGACTTTGATGAATTGTGGGTCAAAAAGAGCTCACATGTACATCAGGATCTGGGATGCATAAAGAGAGCTATGGTGTCAAAAGTTTGAGAATACTAGTGAGATATAATGGGCATCATTTCCTTCTTTGCTTCTTGAAATGTTGTTGTATGGAATCTTCACTTGTCCTATGGAAACGAGGCGTTCTCAACCCCCTGTTGAAACATGCAAGAAATCTGGCTCAGAGAGAACAATGAGGACAAAGTCTATAGTTAATAGCTTAATAGTCTGGTGAAGCACAAGACCATGTCTTAGTAAACCTGATCCTGCCTCTGCATGTCTGTTTATGCTACAAAAACTCTACCCCCCCCCCACTGTTCCTCTGTGCTTCAGTTAGATTTTAGCAAGACTAGTCTTTGACTAGATGTCAACCTACCCTTTACTCCCCTACCACATCTTAAGCCCTTTTGGGTGCTCAGGAAGCGATCTCAGAGCCTGTCACAGAGAAAATGCCCCCTTGTTACTCAGCTCATATACATCTGCAGAGGAATCAAACTAGAGATCAGTAATTTGAAAACTTTTGCAGAGGAATCAAACTGGAGATCAGTGATTCTCAGCTAGTGACTCAGTACCTGCCCTAAGAAGGATCTGTATGTTAGAGTCAACAATTATGAATCCCTTTGAATGTGTGCATTTATGTGTTCAACTCTGTAGGTCAACAAACAAAACAGCTTGTTTTATCTTTTTTTTTCTTTTTTCTTCTTTCTTTTTTAAAAGAAGTTATCTGGTAATTACATAAATTCTTCAAGCCTAGGTCTACATTTGGAAGGCTTAACTCCCAATCAGAAAAAACAGGCTTTAGTTAGATTTTTGGTGAGCTATCCAGTGTTAACCTGTTAGACTCCATCTCCTCACAAGCACCTCAGGAAGATTGCAACACTCTCAAATCTCTGCCTTGCCTTTCCTTACTTTCTTAATCCATAAGAAGCAAGATGTGGCTCAGGTGCAAATAGGCGTACATGCCTGTACACACATGTGATAGAAGTTTACTTGCCTCCATCATGACTGCTTGGTAATCTCTGATGCCTGGGAAATGAAAACAATGATGATTTTGATAATGATGATAATAATGGTGATAAATGAATTTCTATGTATGCCTTAATAAGTAGTTATTGACATTATTGACATCAGGGGGCTCCCTTTCTGGCTTCTCTAGAAGAGGGATGCAGCTGCTGATCTCCACCATCCCTGGGCAGTAGGGGGTGGCTAGGAAGTCATGAGACTGGTTGAAACAAACACCAGGATTTCTCAGAGTGACAGTTTGCTGCATAGCAGAGCACTCTGAACTGCCAGGCTCTTCAATTCTAATTTCTAGTTTTGGTGCTTTAGTTAATTCTTTCCTGTGACATTCCTTAAACTCTCCCTCCAAAGCCTTAGTTTCTCTACCTTTAGTTACTGGGAGAGGAGTGGGTGATAAGGAAAGGACACTAACTCCGAAAGGCTCAGTTTTCTGTTTTCTTCACAGCCTCCAAGGACCTCTAGGGAGGCAGTTCAGTTGCTGTAGTTATGGATCAAATGCCCCCTTCCCAAGACTCCTTTAGGAGGTAGCTTAAATTCACAAGTGAAAAATGACAGCCTTGGACCACCAGCTTTAACCTCTTTTCCACTGCAACCCCACGACTGAGCTCTATCTCCTTATTTCTGCTGCTTCTGACTCTGACAGCATTGACTTACAGAAGCTTTCCAAATTCTAAACCTTCCTTGGGGATGCCCCCTCAGCCTCCGACTAACCTGCCACAGTCCAGTTCCCATAGTGGTACTTCCTGGGTGTCGGAGGAGAATGCAGTGTCTCTTGAGGCCAGACTCAGAACTCCAGGGTCACTGCACGCAGTTTGAGGCTGGAGAAAGCAGAACAGTGTGCTGGCTCACCCCATTCCAGGCGACCCTCACTGGGCAAAGACTCTAGAGCATTCCCTCCTGGTTCTTCAACTTCCCCCTGCCTGTGAAACCCCAAATGTGTGCAGGCCTTTCCTGGCGACCACTCTCCCCCATGACTGCCTGGGCTGCTGGACCTTGTATGTCAGACCATGGGTCTGTCTGTCCAGTCGCCACGGCAGTCTCCGCAGCCCCCTCTCAATCCCCTGCGCCACAGCTCCTAGCCGGTGCCTTGGGCGCTGGTGCAGAAAAGAAAGAGTAAGGGGGAGATAGATTATGTATGCGTGTGTGTGTGTGTGTGTGTGTGTGTGTGTGTGTGTGTAGGGGTGCGAGCAGAAAGAACCCATAAGTCCGGGCTCCCAACTGCAGCAGGAGGGGAGGAAGAGCGAAGAAGGAGCGGCGAAAGGAGGGGGCAGGAGACAGGAGCGGTGAAGACTTTGCCACCCGCTCTGGAGCCCCAGCCCCGGTGGACAGGGCGGGCGTTCAGTCGCGGCTCCCCATTGGCTCCCGCGCGGGCCCCTCGACTTTCTATAAAGGGCGGCTGCAGAAGGCGCGGCCGGCACCCGCTCGGAGCGCTAGTGGCGGAGCCTGGCTCCGCCCTGCTTACAGCGCGGGCCGGCCTCGGACAGACGGACTTACGGACTGATTGCAGACAGAGAAATTGAGTCAGAAAGACCCAGGACTGCGGAGAGGAAGAGGGGGCTGGGGCAACGCCTGACGCTGTCCCCAGTTCAGAACGGGCGCTGCCTGCGCTCTCCAGGCAGCGGAGCATCTGGAGCTGCCCGCGTTCCTCGGCTCAGCGCTAAGCTGCCCAGCTCAGCTCTGCGCACTTGACCACTCCGAGCCGCTTCTTTCCCCTCCCCATTTCAGACACCTTGGAGAACACCTTTCTTAGCTCAGAGCTTCAGCGCACTGAGCAGAGCTTGCTGGGCTCTCCGTCGAGGGCCTCACTTTCCCCTTTTCCTTCCTTGGGCACTTCCTGACCCCGTAGCTTAAGGACCTCACGGTCCTCCAAAGGCGTCAGGATGGACGCCCCAACCACAGAATTGCCCCAAGGATCTTTGCCAAACCCCGGCACCATGAGCTATGGGGATGAGCTGACCCCTGAAGCTCTGAGCGTGCCCAGCGGCTTTGATGACCTGATCACCTCCACCACCTCTCAGGTGCTGCAGGCCATTTCCAACGCCGCCTCTGCAGTTGGCCGAGCCGGCCGCAATACCGTGCTCTCCATGATGCCAGACACCGGCGACCTGGCCGACACGTCGGGTCCCGTAGCTTCAGAAGTGGTGTCTCAGGATGAGCAGGTGCAGTTCTGGCTAGTGGTAGGGTACACCATAGTGGTCTTTGCTGCCATCATAGGCAACTGGGTCTTAAACCATGTGATTATGAAATACAAGAGGGTGCACACCGCCACCGGCCTCTTTGTCGTCAACATTTCCGTGACCAACATGATGCTGGCTCTTCTCAGCTCCCCCTTCACCATGGTAAGTTGGGTTCTGAGGAAGGCGACCTGGGGAATAGGGAGAAAGTTAAGGTATAACTTTACACTTGAAGCAGAGAGAGATGTTTGGCGGGAGGAAGTGCTGGAATGGGTTGGGTTGATTTGTAGAACGTTTGCACAGAGGTTAAAATGGTTGAGAGACATTGCAAAGGGTTTAGAAATGGGGTGGGGGAGCAAAATGAGACAGCCAGGGTTGTAGGTGCATTGCTGAGTTAATCTGCTGCCTTGATAGAGGCTGAGAGAGACTTGGGGACCTGTTGCAGATGAGATTTTGTCTGACATGTGAGTCTGAGTTTTGTCACAAAGATCCACTCAGTTTTTCCACATTTCAAATGAAGTGCTTGGACTTGAAGGTGTTTAACAGATTTTGTGATTTGGCGTCTATGTCTCCAAACCGGACTGTTTGTGTGGAGAAGATGGGAAGAGCAGAACTGCAGTGTGGAAATATTTTTTTTGTTTTGTTTTGTTTTTTTGAGACAATAAGGCCAACAGTTTGGTGAAGCAAAGATTCTTTTACTTGTGTTTTGGGGCTTGTGAGAATAGTGGATCCAGGGCTGTGTGGCTCATGAAGCATTCTTTCCCCTAGGTGCGCTATCTGTGTAATTCCTTGGTGTTTGGGAAGATGACATGCCACCTCAGTCGCTTTGCCCAGTATTCTTGTGCCTATGTAACTGTGATGAGCATGGCTGCTATTTCCCTGGACCGACATCGGGTATGTTTCTCAGATCTTGTAAAAGATAGATTTTCTTCTTAGGTAAATAGAGTCAGGTAAGATCACAAATAATCCGGAATGTTCTTTGAGTTTCTTGATATAATATATGTGAATGAATATGTACAGTTGAGGGGAATTGCAAAATGAGGAAATATAGACTTTCATGAAATTAAATCTTACATAATAAAAATGCTACCATCTTTGATATAATGCTATGGGAACAGAGATGTGGCCAATAGACAAATAAAAAAAAAAAAAAACTGCTCTCCCCCTTTGGAAAACATTTCTTATTTGCTGCATTGCAGGACCAGCTAAGGGAAAAAAAAAAAAAAAGAGGGAAGGTATGAGTCAGAGGTGGGTGTGGCTTCAGGGCTGGTGGTGGGCTGAGTTTGGGTGGTGGGGGTGAGGGAGGGCTGAGGAATTGAAGATAGTTGGGGAGGAAAAAATTGGGAGGAGGGTCAGAAGTGACGTAAAAGGAAGTAGGGGAGGGGATGAGAAGCTGGGAGGGGTCACATAGTTAATGAGTTGGGAGGGAGGGAGAAAATGAATGAGGTGGGAGGGGCAAAGAGGGGATTGGAGGGCCTGTGGCTGGAGCCAAATGGGAGGGGCCTTGGAAGGATCCAGTGATAGGAGATGGAGGGAAATAGGAGACTTGGAGGGAGTGAGAGAAGAAGGAATGAGTGGTCATGGAGGGATCAAGTTGGGAGGGGATGGAAGTAGAAGGGAAAGGGCATAAAGAGCTAGGTGAGAGGAGGGGTGAAGAAGTATGAGGAGTGCTTACACATCCAAACATAATAATAAAAATAAATCACACTTTTGGACATCCATCCTTTTCCTCCATTAAACTCCCAACTCAGAGACAGGTAATTTGAAGTTGGTCTACTAGGATTCCTAACATCTCATTGAAATGTTTTTCTCAACATTAGCTAATGTTGCTCTTTCATCAAAAAGAAAGGTCATACCGTTTTCAAGTGAACTAGTACTCGAATCACATTTTCTACCTACCTACCAAATCTTTGCAAATTTGCACCAGAATTTCAATTGATGAAGGGCTAATATGTAACCCTAATTTGAATTGTTGAATTGGGTTGGGGTCCTTTTCCTTCTAGGTGATGCTATATCCCCTCAAGTCCCGGATTACTCCAATGCAAGGCAATGTTTGCATCATTATCATCTGGATTGTGAGCACCTGTGCTGCTTTGCCACATGCTATTTACCAGAAACTTTACCAGGTGGAAATTGGGTAAGCAACTCATGACCTCAGTATCCACATGCATTAACTCATGGAGTAGCATATTTCAAAACATGGAGATGAAAATAAATTCACCTAAACTGGAATTTATCATAAGAGTTCCCAAGTACTCTCATGGCATTGGGTTATTAGACATATTCTTTCCTGTTTGGGGACTATAATTTTCCTTTATGTTATTTGAGAAATCTGGATCAGGGGAACCTCAGAGCTCCGTGCTTCATAACACTGGGCTTTAGGATCAATGCAGACACAGTTAAATATGTATGCCCCTTAAGGACTAACTGAGAATGTAACAGCTAGCTGTGGGCTTTAAGAAAAAGGCAAATAAAGTTTTTTTTTCTTCTTTCTCTGTCTTGTAACCTAGAAACATTACTGAGGAAACTGCCTGCCTCCCCAGTTTCCCCTATACTTCAAAATCCACATGGAAATACCTTGACCTGGGCACCTTTTTGCTCTTCTTCATCTTGCCATTGATGGTGCTGGTGGTCGTCTATGGTCATGTGGCCAAGAAGCTGTGGATCCATAATGCTGTTGATGACATCAATATCCATACCTACATCTGCCAGCGTGGGAAGAAGAAGCAGACCCTGAAGATGCTGATGACGGTGGTGCTTGTCTACACAATCAGCTGGCTCCCCCTCAACCTCTACCTGGTGCTGCTGTCTAGTGAATCCATCTCAAGTCACAATGGTCTGTATTTTTTCCTCCACTGGCTGGCAATTAGCAGCTCCTGCTACAACCCCTACATCTACTGCTGGCTCAGCGATAGCTTCCGGATTGAAGTTCAGAAGGTCATCATGGAAATCCAGAAGACGCTGCTCGATGGAATCAGCCGCCTGAGGGGGGAGCACCGCAGGCTGAGCTCTGTGTCACCCACCCACCGTCCTGCCTGGGTGGATCCCAATCCCGGAGTGCCCAAATTCCCACGATTCAAAGATTTCGATGAGCTACCCAGTCCCCCTCCCTCCCCCACAGTGGAAGTCTCCTTTCTCTATCCAACAGTGCCTAGAGTTTAAAATGCCCAGACCGCGATAGGTTACCCATCCTCAAAATACCTGAGATAGGATGGGACCAAAACAACAAACACTCATTCATTTCTCATGGGTGTGGTAGGGAGGAAAGGGATTGGTACTTGAGGGGTAGGGGCCATATGTGAACCATCATATGTCTCAGTCACTCTTTCATTTCCTTTGCCTTTTCCCCTTTTCCTCTTTCCTGTTATTTATTTTTTTCTCAACACTGAGTACACTAAGGATATTAGCTCTCTAGACTCATCAGAGTTGTTTCCCTGACACTTAAATAAAAATTCCACTTTGACTTGGAAGCCCATCTCTGTTTGTGGTCAGCAATCTCCTCTATTCATTCTTGTGTACCAAGTGGGCATGATGTTATCCATATTACAGACACTGTCTCCTCATGGTTTTGCCTTTCTTTTTCAGGAAAAAGAAAATGTCTAATGTGCTCCCTGGCATTTCAATTGTTCCTGTATCTTTAGCCTAGGAGGATTTCAACTCAGTAGGAGAGATGAGGAGGAAGTAATATTACATCCTTCTTGGGCTACTACTGCCTTTATTCTGGAGACATTGTTACTAATGCACTTTGAAAGGCACTGATGTTTGTGTCAGGATGATGCCAGGTTGGGAATGGAATTTCTTGTGCTCTTTATCTTTCTCCCTCTTCTTTATGCCCTTTTTCATTACCCTTGGCATTGCCCTTTTCATCTCCTGTTGTCCTCCCCATATCTTTCCCCCTCCCTATCTCTTGCCTTTATGTCCATCTTTTCCTCCTCCCTCTGTTCCACAGTTTCCCTCTCCTCATTCTCTTCTCTTACCCTTCCTCTTTCTATAAATTCCTTCCCACCTCTCTTGCCATCTTTTATTTCCTACTCTCCTCCATTCCCCTCCTTTCCCTTTTCCTCCTATGCCTACCCACCTTTTTTCTCCTTCCTCTTCGCTCCTTTCCCCAATTTCTGTTTTCCTTATCTCTCCTCAACTTTATCCTCCTCTTTCCTCCCCCCTCTCCCTCATCCTTCTTAGGGCTTTTTGTTTTTCAGCACTCCTCCAATTCCTCCATCTTTCTTCATTCCTCCTGCATTACCTTTTATTTCTTACTTCTGCCTGTGCTGTAATGTTACAGACACTCTGCTACCTGTTAGAAATTTTGAGAGTGGGTTATCATTAACTGGTTAGAATGAATGCATGCCTCTGCTTGCATTTCTTTCTCCTTCATTAACTTTAACTTTCTTCTCCTCATCTTAATTATTTTCAAGTTAATAACGACATATTCTCAATGTCCTTTAAGATCTCCCCTGGGAAGTGGTGAGCCAGTCTCTAGGAGCATGACACAGATTAATTGGAGCTTAACTTTTGGCTTGTGTGATCCCACTTGGTGACAGGATGTGGTGGGCTTTTCCAAGTCATAACCCCAAATATCTCTGGTAAATTTCCACACTAGCTACAGTGTCGCATCCATTTTTAGGTCAAGCAAAAAACTGAGAAAAAGATCTAATTGTACTTTAATCTCTGTTTCTTTCCATTTTCACTTTAATGTATTAATCTCTTATCTCCTCTACCTTCCTACCATCAACACCCCAACTCAAACAAAAACATTGAACTATTGAACTGTTATCACTCAAGTACAAGACTAGAACACCAGGATGAATGGATGACCACATCTGATGTAGTTAACATTTTAAACTTCACATCCATTTATAGTATCCTTTTGGCTTCAGCTGTTTTTGAGATTAGTAGTCTTTGTGAATGGTGAGCTCTGCTGGTGTCTTTACCCTCCTCCTTATGTAAATCCTTCCCATTCTCCTAAGGACAGAAAGATTTCCTCCCCATTATTTCTTTTTCCTTTTGGTGGTATGGATACATCCCAGGACAGTGGAATGACTGTTTAAGGTTTTGCCTCCCCACAAGGAGAAGGAAGAGTTTTGAATTGCCCCTGGGTACCCAGTGCTTCTTGGAGGAATCATACTTTGCTCTGATATCCTCCTTCTCCTACCTAGACTTAGGAGAAATTTGGATAAAAGGGCTACCATTGTAATTTAAATGATTATTGTGCTATTGTATTCTCACCTAATGTTCTCTCATTCCCAGGAAAACTCTTTCCTACTCCCATCCTTATCCTCTACAAAGAACAGACTTTTTCACCCTCAGTAAGGCTGGCAATCTGGAATGTTTCGTGCTTGACAGATGAATCAAGTTTGGTGTTTGCTGCTGACTTGACTGGAAACTCCACACTCACAGAACTTCGTGGGTCCATCTGCTTTGGTGATGTATTTAAAGAAATGGGCATCCAAATAGTTGGAGTTTAATGTGGGGTTTTGTTTAGATTTTTTTTTTCAGCAGCAACTAATCTGAATTCAGCACCCAGCCAAGTCTGAGGGTGCTACCATTGTAAGTAGTTTCTGGCTGGGGGGCTCATTTGGTTGGAACATGGTGCTAATGAGCTCTAGGTCCTAGGCTCTAACCCATGTGCGGCCATTTAGCTCTGTGGGTTCGAGCATGGTGCTAAAGAACTATGGTCATGTGGTTTCAAAACCCCACATGTGTCCGTTTACACAGACTGCACCACTCACCCTAGCCAGCCTTTTCCTGAACTTGGGTTATCAGCCACCTGGAACACCCAGCAAAACTGATGTGTAAATAGCCCTGCAAAACCCGTTTTCACTTCTAAAGCAACAGCTTAAAGTGTATTCCCTACTAATTGTTCACTAGTGGTGTTATTCTCGTATCAGAAAGAAATACCTTTCTTAATGTGTGTTTGAACAAAAAGAGTGACAGCAATGGCAAACAGGAGAAGGTGGCACATTCTGCCCTTTCACAAATCCAAACAATATCCCAACTTGTCTCTATTAGCAAGAAACTGTGTCTTCATCCAACCTAGGACATTTGGAGAAATGCTTTGATGATAGTAAGATCTACATGTAGCTGGTCCAATGTTCAACCATAATGGGACTAGTTGAAATGGTCAAATTCACCCACTGACACAGATTATCTGGGTGCTGGTAATCAACCTTACATTTTGGTGACTTATATATGTGTCTTGTAGATTCTTTCCTATGTGTTTTGATCTGAAGGCCTATTACACTGAAAATTCTTTTCCTACCTATATTTATAGTTCTATGCTATCACACAGTCCACCATACACATGGGTACCCACACATATGCAAACATACATATACATTCCAACACACATACCTATATATACAAACATACACAAACATACATGCATACAAATAATGCGCACACGAGGATTGATTGTATTTCAAAACAGATACACACAAATAGTTACACAAAACACACACACACACACACACACACACACACACAGTTTCAATAGTCCTTTAATAAAAGAAAAAGGATGTTCCTGATCCATGCTAGAGAAGAGGTCAAATACCTTTAAAAAAAAGATTACACATGAAATTGGTAGGCAACTGGGAATTCATGAAAAGTGAGACTTCTAGACTTTGTCCTTCATTAGCACAGGTGGAAAAAAAAGAATATAGAACCAAAAGTTCTTTGCCTACCTTGTGAGGAATTTTCTAAGGTTGGATGTATTTGTTTCTACATGAACTGCTCTGATAAGTAATTTAACACCAGGAGAGGTACATACCTTATTATCAGCAAGTTTCTACCTGGAACCGTAGTTGTACATTTAGACCATCTACTTTCTACTCTGTCATTGCTGAAGGGTGAAAACATCTCTAGACTATGAGGCAAAGACTCATTGACAACAATCTGTTGTCCTATGTGCCACATAGGAGGGAAAGATGGACCCCGTCTGGACAGTCAGAGAGTGGGAATGAAGTTGTTTATTCTGATAACTCATGTTCACGGACTTGTGTCTACTTCAAACTCCTTTCCCTTGTAGTAGTAATATAGGTTTCTCATATGTGATGATGACTTTGTAATACCCCAAAGTAAGATCTTCTGATGTTTTCCAATAAGTGTTTGCTGTCAATGTTTTACCCCATATTGAAAATTTTTAAAAAATGTTGGGGGATTGGGTAGGACTGTAGATTTCACTTTCAAATGTACTGGTGAATTGAAATATTGTCTCAAAACTACAAAGTACTGGTTCAACAATTTCTGTTGTCCTTCAGCTTCAAGAGTCACTTTTTTGCATTCTTGAGCAAACTTGACACTAAAGAACAGAATACCTTATCAGGAGGCACAAAGGAAGAAACAATGTAGATATGGGTGTGGTGAGTTTCCTGACATAATAGACTCTGAAGGAAGTGCTCAGATTTAGATTTATTTAAATAGACATGTTAACTGGATTAGTTGAAATATAGCATAAGAATTTAAAATTCAGGAGTGAATCCTATGATCCTTTGTGATGAGATCTTGCTGGAAATAGTTTCCATTAGCTTGAATATTTTGTGGAAAGATCTCAGAAGACACCAAAGAGAGAAATAGATCAGCTGGCCCTCAATGCCTTTGATCTATAGGATTTTCCACTCAGAATACTGATCTAAATGTGGTGAAAATTCATTAAATGTTGGGAAGCTGAATACCTATTTGTAGCTTTAGACAAGAAGCTGTTTATCAATACCTTTGTACTTATAATTTGGTACTTAGGTAGGAAAGTTTGCCCCCCCCCATTAAAAAATCATTAAAAAAATAGAAAAATAAAAAACTAACAAAAAAACCCTCCAAGAAATAAAGAAAATAAATGACCATTTTGACTTAGTAAGGTAGTAAAGTTTATTTCCTAATCCAACACCTGCCTGAGCAGTGTCCCTCGCTCCTCCCACCACACAATGGAACTGAACCTGATGATACCTTAGTGACTTTTCAGCTTTGCAGCTTTTTACCAGTGCTCACTCCTTGCTCACATCCTCAGTTGGATTATGGAAAATATCCTAGGAATATGTTCACAAGCACATTACACACTAGCTACTTGGTTCAAACCTGGCAGAAGTGTGGACTGTGTGCACCTGAAGACTTCCAGGGAAAAAGACTGTGAGACTGCTGAATTCTCTGTATGCAAGCAGCAGCTGCTGTGTTTAAATGACAGGAAATAAGGCTCCCTGTGGAGATACTGATGAATTACAATGGGACATCTTGATGAAGGGGATTGAGAGAAGTCAAACTGTGTAACAACAGGAGAATGGACATTATTTTGGGTTCCCAGCAGGGATGTGCCTGTTACTTATTTACTTGTTACTGTTACTTTAAAATATTCCCTGCCAGTGTTCCTATCCCTCTGTACCCTAATTTGATGTTTGATTGTGGATTCTGGGTTGGGGAGGGGGTGGGGGTGGGGTATAGGCATGGGGGTAGATTAGTATATAAATATATATGTATTCACACACACACACATACTCATGCTTACACTAAATAAAATATTTGTTCAAATTACTTCTGAGTGTTTCTCATATAAGTTTATCTGGTTGGAGGAAGGTAAGGATGGGAATGCAGCTTGCATGGTGGATATTTGTGATCCACAGGGGTATTATAAACTTAAGTCAACATTGAAAACTTTAATGTGCTCAACATGTGGGCATTGAAGTGGGAGTGGATGGCAGTGGGGGTAATACATAAAAGTAAATCCTATAATCTCTGCCATGAAAAAGTTTTTGGGTAAACTTTTGGGTATGGTAAGTAAAGGAGAAAGTTTGTGAAAACAATGAAGACTCAAGTCTCTAAGTTCTGGTTTAATAACCAGAAAAGGATGTTGGAGCCTCAGTGGGAAGGAATGAGAATAGGTATATAGTCCCAGAGTAGATGGGTCAAGGCTAGAATACCCCAAACATGGAAGATGCCTCACTCAGTTATACCAAATTCAGAATTCCCAAGGTTTAACCTCAGGAGGAAAATTTCCAGAAGGGAAAAAGTAGGTAATTAAGTGGTCTTGACTGAAACACCCTGAATTTATCATTCTTGTGTCATTTGTTTTACTTCTTACTGAAACCATCACATAGGCACTCAGAAGAATTCATGATACCCCTTTGGATGCTCTGACTGTTGAATAATTGGTAGTCTTTTGGAAATCCCCAACCTTTCCAGGGTGTATTAAAGTAGTACAATTGAGAGAAAAACGTCACTGGATCCAAAAAGCATAAAAACAGGTTAACAAATTCCCAGTCTCTGGTCTTATATTTTCCAGCTTCCACTATAATCCATTGACAATGAAAGCTCTATCCTTGTCTCAGTTGCCAACCCAATAATGAGAACAAGGTTTTGAGAAAAAGGAAAAAGTTTTATTGCTTGCTAGCAAAGGAGAAACACGGGGGACTCTTGTCCAAGATGCTGTGATTCTCTCTGACACAAGTAACACAAGGTTTTAAAAAGAGGAATACAAGGGCTGGGATCCAAATATTATTAGTAGATATAATTAATTTGTATCCATCAGGCGTCCTTGAAAGAGATGTTGCACCAGTTCCCAGGTCTAAAGGTTTTTCTTTTTTTTGGCAGTGACACTCTTCCAGCCAGTGAAGGACATGATAGCTTAGTCTGGGACAGAAAAAAAATGTTAGTTTTGTTTTTTCCCCTGCAAGGGAGAGGGATAATGGGAAGAGAAATAAATACAAAAAAAAAAGAAAGAAAAAAAGTAAGTTTCAAAGTAAGCCACTTGCTGTGGAGCAGCAAAGTTTGTGCTCAAAGCATGAAGTGGACCCCCCATTATACTATCCCCAAGTCTACCAATTCGTTTTTTTAAAAATAATGTCAGAGATGAAAACCATTACAGTCCAACACTGATCCTACTTAAGTAACCTTTTGTAGTTTCCTTGTTTCCTAGCCTCTGGCTTGTGTTTGCTTGAACTTTGTATTAGTTTTTGTCACAATAATGGAATGCCTGAGGAAAGCTGCTTACAAAGAACAGAGGTTTATTTAGCTCACCGTTTTTGAGGCTTAAAGTCCAAACAATATGGTGCAGGCTGTGGCAAGGACTCTATGACAGATGGTGGATGGTGCAGTGTATGCAGAAGAAGGATCACATCTCAAAACAGTAATGGGAGGGGGGAGAGAGAAATATGTAATGATTGCTCTTTTTCCATCACCCTCTTGTAAGAACTTCAAAGGGGCAAAATACCTGAAAAACAACTTATAAAGAGGAAAAGGGTATTTAGGCCCACAATTTTAGAGGTTTCAGTACATGGTCAGTTGACCCATTGCTTTTGGGTCTGTCATGAGGCAGTACACAATGGTTGGGTGTATGTGGTAAAATAAAGCTGTTATTGCAACTAGAAAGAAGAAAGTACGATCAGAGAAAAGCATCCCAATATATCCTTCAAGGGAATATCCCAATTACCTTCTACTAGACCTTACTTTCTAAAAGTTCCACCATCTTCCCATAGTTCCAGAAACTGGTGATCAAGCATTCAAGACATGGGCCTGTGGGGGACATTACAGTTCCAAATATACAGAACAAATCATAGCAAATATGATCATGATAATGTCTGCTAAATAAAAGCCTCTTCATGGGCAAAGGCATATCTATTTTATAAAAATAGTCCTATTGTAAGTGTTCTTATAACTTCACAAGCATCAATAACTTGTTTTTTTATTGAAGGTGTGCTCATTTATTTAATAGCATAATCATATTCTTTTGGTTAATACATACTTGTATATAAGCAAACTTCAAGCCTTAGGTCTAATATAAAACATACAAATACATACCAAAAAAACCCAGCAATAATATTTTGTCAATACAAACGTATGTTAAAATTTAAGCAAGCTAAAAATATTTGGCATGATTTGCCATTAGCAAAATCACTAGGAAGTTTTGCAACTTCAATTTTCTTTGTCTTTTGTGAATCTATGTTTTATACTTCTACCTCTATTAAATATTTTTGACACAGCTCCTTAAATAATTTTTAAATTATTTTTAATCTGGAAGAAGACAATTTTGTTGTAGATATAGTGATGAAAATTAGAAAAAGAAAGCACATTTTAGAAAAATTTGTACCCATGCTATGATATTTTATAGTGATTATGTTAGATAGTTCTTTTATTTCATTTTAAATGATTTTATGCAAAGAAGTAATTGCATTGGAAAAGATTCTGACTGGCCATTTGAAACTTTTATTTGCTTCTTCTTTGTATTTCTCACAATAGATTTTTTATCCATCTGAATTAATTCGTTAGAGGGTACACAAACAAATCAGCAGCTCATTTTAGTCCTAAAAGCCAAGTAGTTACTCTATCAATTACATGGTGAAACATGATTAACTTACAAAAGCTGTTGAATATAAGAGCTAGAGTTAAGTCCTGGCATACTTTCAGGCAAAGCCTGAGAATGCAGACATATTTTAAATATCATATTGTTGAATCCCAGCAAAGTTGTGCCAAAGAGGTTTAAGTATAGAAAACATAAATTTTTGTTGCTGTATGTATTTTATTGTACTTTTTTTGTGGTGCTGGGGATTGAATCTAGGATTTTGTGCATGCTAGGCAAGTACTATACCACTGATCTATATCCCCAGCATCTAATGTACTATTTAAAAATAATTTTTACAGAGGTATAATTTATATACAATAAGATATTTGATACTGTCATGTATAACTAATTAAAACAAATTTTTAAAAGAAATAATTAAGATATTTGAATGTTAAGAGCGTAGCAAAATGAATCTTTGTATGTACTCATACTATCACTACCCAGATCAGCATGTTGATTATTTCCAGGACCTGAGAAGGTTACTTCATTCCCTGTCTCTATATTCCCCTAGATGTATCCACTATTCTTCTATCAGCAGAATTTGATTTTCTTTTTCAATGTCACTATTTTATCTTTTATTTTTGATTAACACTTAGTAATTGTACCTACTAGTGAGTTTCAGTGTGATATTTTCATATATGCAAATACAGTACATTGATAAAATCCAACATCCTTTTGTATACCTGCCCACACCCTTTCCAATCTCTAGTAGTCACTATTTTCCTTTCTGGTCGACTGTCAATGTCAATTGTTAACGTAGCCCCAAGGACAATGGTTTTGTTCACTCTGTATAAATATAAAATGCTAATAAGAACTTCTTTCTCTCTTTGGCTAAAATCAGCCAACTGTCAAATAGCTATTATATACTACCACTGTGATTTGTCTTGGTCAATGCTGATTAAAGATCAGAGGATTTTTATTGAAGTTCTGAATGCATCAGCAAAAAGATACATAAAATTTGTACATCATGATAAATCAGTTGAGCTACACACTTTTAAAGTCACCTGTAAATAATAAACACTGAGGTCCTTCTGAGCCATATCAGAGAATGCTTGAATAATGTGGGGTAAAATTGACTAGAATATGACTGGTTGCTATGTTGGGCATAGTTAGGGATTTTGATTTTTTTCAGACCTATGTAATTTATGTTTGAAACTATGTAGGCAACTAAGGATTAAGAGAGCAAGACTTGAATGTTACTGAATAGCTGACAGAATGATTTATTGCTGTATAGGTCATTGGAGTATATACAGTATATATGTACTCAAACACCTGCTTACTTGTTGAGAAGGCTCAGACCCCAATTAATGTATTTTATTGTGAACAGATTTTTGAAAAAATCCAATCATAGTTGTACTCTATTCAGGCAAAAATTCATTTGTTTTCTAATGATGATTTATTGGTATATAAATACATTAGTCTATTCAGTGATGGAGGCCAAAATTTTAAATTCACACGAGCTTCTTATATTCCAAAGGTCATAATAGTTCCTGTTTTCTCTAGGCTACTAACATACTACATGCTAGGGGCAAGAAGGGTAATCATAAGGCTCAGAAATATAGCCACACTTTAATACCATTAAATAATTATGACATTTGTATAGTCATCCTTAGGAACAATATAGAGATACAGTATAGAGATTGATAATCTAAATATCAAGGTCTTAAAGTTCTGGAAAGCTGAGATCTAGTTGGACTTCCTCCAGACACATGAAATTTCTGAATATCAAAACTAACTCCATACTCACAAACTAGATTCACTGGGCTAGGCAGAGCCAAACAATAAGGACAGCAGCCTGTTACCTTAAAGTTTGGCTTTGCCAAATTTTGATCCAGCCTAGACCAAGGTCAGTAGAACATCAGTGGACTCAGTCAGACACAATATCTAGGAGGTTATGAAATTATCTTCTTTTCATAAATTCTATTTTTGGTGTGGTCTATAGTACTATCTGGGGACCTATGTTCCCATGAGACCAGTTCTTTCCTTGATGCCTGACACCTTTGGCCCTATATGGACAACTGAGTATCTTCCTCTCTATATTATTCAACATCACAATCCCCACATTGGAGCTGTAATCTTGCCCTGGGGAAGTCAGGATATACCTAAACCTTTGTCTATGTCATCTATAATTATATCTAAATCTGTATTTATAATTATATATGAGAGAGGGAGGGAGGGAGAGAAAGACCCAAGAATGCTAATGGTATAGTTTCAATCCAGTCCAAATCTGGAGGCCTAAAAAATCAAGAAAACTAATGATGGAAGTTCCATTCCACATACAGGAGAAGAATGATATACTAGCTGGAAAACAGGTAGAGAGAGCAAATTGCCTCTTTTGTTTTAGTCAGGCCTTTAGCTGGTTGGAAGAGGCTCACCTGCATTGGAGAGTACAACTTGCTTTACCTCATCTACTGTGTCAAATATTAATCTCATCCAGAACAACATTATAGACATAATAAAAATAATATTTAGCCAAATATCTTTGCATCCTGTATACCAATCAAGGGGTTATAAAATTAATCATCATAATAGTTTTGACAGGAGGATTTTTGAGGGCTTGCCTAACATTATGGAGTAAAAAAGAACCAGTTTTTCTTTTTCTGCCCTTATGCAGCCAGAGTGTGGAATGTTAATTCAAACTCTGTCAACAACATGCTCTCTCCTGGTATTTTAAATATTTATCAAGAGACCAAAAATTGAAGCAAGCAGTTGGTTATCCTCCATAACTTCAATCATAGAATTAGTAGCAGTGACTCTTTGATCCAACTTGATTGAATTTTGAGAATAGTGTGGTAAAGTCTGCTTCTTGACATTCTGGAGTTGTCTCTATTCCAAAATCTGGTCAATTCTCTGAGGCCCCAATGCCACTTTCAAAAGCTTTCCAATAGTTTGCATTTTACTTAAGTAAACTAGAGACAGATTTTGGTGCCTGCAAATAAGAATGCTAATAGAGGGCTGGGGCTGGGCTCATTGGCAGAGCACTTGCCTCGCAGGTGTGAGACCCTGGGTTCCATCCTCAGCACTACATAAAAATAAATGAATAAATAAATAAAGATATTTTGTTCATCTACAACTAAAAAAAGAATGCTAATAGATACACATTCATTCAATATATTTTTATCAGACACATGTTACTGGGGTAAGTGCTAGAGATAATTTGATAAAAAAACACACTATGCTCTCATAGAACTTACAGATAAATTAGAGAGACCAAAAGAAGTTACATAAATACTTTCAGTCATTGTAGGGGCCATAAAAAGAAAGTAAAGTTAACTTTTGCAGAAAATGATTATCTCTTTCAACAAATTAGGTGAGAAAATCTAAAGATAAGGGAGGATACAAATAAGTTTTGGGTGGAAAAAGAAGGAATTTTGATTAATGGTCTGTATTTTCTACATGAAGCTTAAAATAGCAGTTATTGGGAACTAAGGAGAGCTGCCTAAGGAAAAGTAGAAAGTATTTCTGTGTATTGCCTAGAGTCCAGTTAAGGTTAATGGCCATTAATTTGTAGCATCCCCAATATGTAAAGAAGTGATTCCGTAGAAGTTGTAAGTAGTCTGAGTTTAATATTAGAGAAGGGAGACATAGTGATCTGAGGTGAGGGTTTTCTTGGTAAATGGCTAGGATAGATAAAAAGGGTGTTAAGGTGTTGGTAAGATAATGGTTGAAGTAATTAGCCAGGTGATTAAAGTTTTAATGCAGAAATACCATAGGATGACTTTGTTAATTTAGAAGTCTAGTCAATGGGTATATTTTGGGGAACTGAAATAAAGTAGCAGTATGGCCACTGAAATTAAAGTCAAAGAGTTGACCTTATCAGGCTAGGATTAGGATGGACCACTGTCACTTTTTGTCCTTGTCTTCCCACATTTGAAAGTCTTGAAATGCATATTGATTAGAACTCAAATTATGTTTCTTGGTATTTTGAATTTCATTAAAAAGTTCATAATAGCCCTATGCCATATTTGGATTTGAATGCTCCACCCTAGGTCTCATGTGTTGAAGGCTTGATCCTTAGCTGGTGGCACTACTCAGAGTCAGTGGGATAATTTAGGGAGCAGGGTCTAGTTGGAGGAAGTAGGTAATTTGTTTTTTTTTTTTTCAATTTTCATTTAAAAAAATTTTTTTTATTATTAGTTGTTCAAAACGTTACAAAGCTCTTGACATATCATATTTCATACATTTGATTCACGCAGATTATGAACTCCCATTTTTACCCCGTATACATATTGCAGAATCGCATCAGTTACATATCCACTTTTTTACATACTGCCATACTAGTGTATGTTGTATTCTGCTGCCTTTTCTATAACTTGTAGCATGCCTTTGAAGGGTTTATTTTGTGTTCAGCCCCTTTCTCTTTCTTTGTCTCTCTCTGTCTCTCTCCTTCCTCCTGGCCACCACAAAGTGAACATGTTTTTTTCTGCTACGTGCTCTCTGCCACAACTTTCTGCCTCATTGCAAATCCACACAACTATGGACTAACTCCTTGAAACTGTGGGCCAAAATAAATCTTTGGCCCTCTATTTTTTTCCTCAGGTACTTTGTCACAGGCATGAAAAGCTGACAACATTTCCTATAATCACCACTGTGACTTCTCGAGGACACACAAAAAAGAATCTGGTAACATTTACTTACTGTTTCCTGGTAGCTTTTGTTTGAACTGATATTGAATAGAACTTTGAATAAACCAAGTGGGTAAAGGGTGAAGGGGAGAAATTATGGTTTAGCCTTCACTTTGAAAAATGCTTGTCAGTTAGAGAAACACCATCATCATCAACAACCCAAATTCAAAGTCAGGAATTCAGCTCTAAGGTCAATGTAATGAGTCTGAATTTTCTGCTTGACACAGAAATGTGTACTAAAAGACAAGAAAACCATTCGTTCAAATGCTATCTTTCTTCATGATTACAGAATTAATGTATTCTAATTGTACAAAGTTGGTAAATAGAAAATCATTAGAATAAAGTTAAAATAATCCATGAGCCAACAACACTAAATTACAAAAATCATAATGTTCAGTGTATATCCTTTTAGTGTCTTGTAAATGCAAGGATTTCTCTTATTTTTTAATAGTGTTATATTACCTATGCATTTGAATTTATAGTCATTCAACAAATACTAGTTGATTTCTCATTAAAAATTTTTATATAGACACTATTTTGTAATTTACTTTTCTCACTTAATATGATTGATTTTGACTATTAACTCTTCTTTTCAATACCACATCATTTTCAGTACCTGACAGTATTACCCTGCATGGATATATCATATTTCATTTAACCAATTTCCTTTTTTACCATTTAAATTGCTTTCATTTTTATTATTATACATACTAACAGAATGAACACAGTCTTCCATACATCTTTGAGCATATCTATGATTACTTTTGAACAGCTTATTAGTGATAACTGAGTCATCCAAATAATCTCCCCAGATCTCCTCAATGTTTTAAGAGGGCAAAGGGAAGTCACTCAAGAAACATTTATTTGCTGCACAGTGGAAAATAGGGTATGGTTTTGGACTACAGGGATTGTGATAAGTATGAAGGAATGCTAAGATATATAAGAAATGCATGATTCTTGTAATCAAAGAGCTTAGTTTGGAAAAAATGTAATAGTATGCTTTATAAGTATTAATTATATCCAATATTTATTATCTTTTGAATTTCTGATAGTCAAATTGTATTTTTCTATGTGTTAATCTTTATAACACTTTAAGAATGTTAGTGACATCAGCACACATCCAGCTGTTGGTTCATGGAGGAAATTTAATCCCTTAGATGGAATCAAACAACATAGGACTGGAGGTGCTGGAGGTAGGGCTAAGGGACAGGAAGTTCAAGGTGAAGCAATGAGTCCCTTAAGAGGTAGTCTGCAGAGCTAAACAAGAACTCAATGATGAATGAAACATACATCTTCAGGAGAATCAGTAGAGATGAGCACTAGACCAAAGTACACAGGGCCCTGTCCTGTGGAACTCCAAGTCCTATTCAAGGCATCAACATATCTTCTCTGAAATTGTGACAGAGACCAGTGATCAGACATGAAAGACATGTATCACCTGATTTCATGGCTTAGCTGTTGGAAATCTCTCTTTTGTCTTCCTATGCACAACATCATCCCACCCATCTCAGAATATGCCAGTGTGAGTTTTTTTTTTTAATTTATGTGTATTCATTCATCACCTCAAGCAATGAGTTTCTTGAGGTCAGGAATAGTCTGCTTCAACATTGTCAGATGCTCAATAACTATCAAACTGGTGTTCTGAATTGCCCAGAGATGAACTCTACCTCTAATAAGCCAGAAAGTTCTAGACTTTCTTTTCTATTCTTTATTTGCTTTTAAAATTTATTTTTATTTATTTATTCTTTTTTTATTTTACTGGATGTTCTATGTTTGTGTTTCTGGATGTTCTATGGTTGACTGTTGACAGAAGCAGTCATTGTAACTCTAGGAAGAGAGATCCTCTGCATAACCCTGGTTTTACTGGGCAGGTCTTGGTTAAGGAATAAAAATCATTACCACGTGCCACAGTGATAGACCTTTCTCTGGTGGTAGATATTTTCATCCTCAGATAATAACGTTGGAGATGGTACTTGGGTATAGTTGACTTTGAGTCCTCATGAATGAGCAGAGACGAATGGGAAAAGAGGGAAATAGGTGTAGGAACCTGAAGCCTAGGAATGATAGTAATAGCAGTTTGGGAGGAGATTATGCAAGCTGGAATTAGTGTATAGCATGTGTTAGATGTGAAATGTTCCCCCCAAAGCTCCTGTGTTAACACAGAAATTTTCAGATGTAAAGATTGGACTATCAGAGCTGTAACCTAATTAGTCTGTCCTAGTTTGAATGGACTGACTGTGTGGTAACTGTTGGCAGGTGCGGCATGACTGGGGGAGGTGGGTCATTGGGCTTATGCCCTAAAAGAAGGGTTATTAACTCTGCAGTACCCCCATCATTCTGCAGCCATTGCCCTCCCTCCTGCCACCTCTCCCTCTCTCTCTCTTCTTCCTGACCCAGTCATGAGCTGAGCAGCTTTCTTCTTCTGGACCCTTCCTCCATGTGCTGCGTCATTTTGGGCCCCAAACAGCAGTATCAGCCATCTATGGAGTGAGACCTCTGAAATGCTGAGCCCCAAATAAACTCTTCTTCTTCTAAGTTGTTCTTGTTGAGTATTTTGGTCACAGTGACAAAAAGTTAACTAAAACAGCAGATTACTTAAGAATTCTGCTTTTTGAACTAGATAGATAATGAATTGTTTTGAATTTTGATTTCCTGCTTTTCTTTCTTTTTTATTTATTTTAGATAGACATGACAGTGGAGCGTATTTTGACATATTATACTTACATGGAGTATAAATTTTTTTTATTTTGAATAACATTCTTGTGGTTGCACATGACGTGGAGTGTTTTTTGCTTTTCAAATAGGGGCATTGATTGTACCAAATGCTTCACATAATAACTTAAATGACTGAGAGATATTTATCATTAGTTTTGTCCCATTCTCACATCCAATCTATTAATAAGTCCTCCTTATGTTCAATAGATTCCTGGATAGTTTTTCGTGTATACTGCTCCTTCCTTAGTTCAAGACACCATCATCTCTCTTTCCTGTAATAGCTTCCTGTGCCTACTCTTGCCTTCTTCCTTAACCATCTAGTCAGTGGTCTTTTTAAAGCATAAATTTTACAATATCACTTCCCTTCTTGAATATCTTCCAATGTCCTTCAATTTAACTTAGAACCAATAAAATATATGACACCAAATAAAATATGTGAGGCACAAATAAAAATCACATGTGTAGTTTAGAATTTTCTAGTAGCCATACTTGAAGATGTAAAAAGAAGCAGGTGAAATTTATTTTAGTGATATTGTAATCAAAAATATAAAAATACCATGTGGATTTGTCATTGATACTTAAAAATATGAATGAAATAATTTACATTCTGTTTTTTGCACAAATCAAAATTGTATTTGGGTTAGCCATATGTAAGGTGCTCAATAGCAACATGGAAGGAGTGGTTACTATATGGGAAAATGAAGAACTAAGATGACCATAGCCTAGGAGCTCTATGTAATCTGACTCCTTTATATCTCTCCAGTCATATCTCCTATCATTCTTTCTGTGTCTGTCTCTTTTTTTCTTTCTGTTTCTATCATTAGCCACCAGTGATACTCAGGTTTCTGTCCCTCAAATACCCAAAGATTGTTTTTTAGAGTTGCTCTTCATTATATCTGTGATGCCTGGTCTTCTATGACTCATTCTTTTTATCTTTTAGCCTCAGCTGAAATGTCACTTCTTCAGATAGGTCCTCTTTTGTACACTTCTTTTAACTTTGTCTTTACTATCACTCTATTCATTTACCCCATTTCATTTTGTTTATACCAGTTTTCATAACTTTAATGCTTTATTTACTTGTTGATGTGTTTACACTCTGCTTCCCTCACTAGACCACATCCCCTTCATCTCCCCTTTATCTTCACTGGGTGAACTCATCTTATAAGGCTTTGTTCCTACATTACTATCAATCATCTATCAACTCTTTTCTCCCAAAGATTGAGTGCTGCAATGGGAATAGCAGAGTATTATAATAGGAATATGCATGCCATAGTAAACTATTGGGTATAATCAAAGAGATTGAAGCCAGGGGAACCTTCCAAAGGCAAAAATGAGGATCATATCAGTTATTATGAAACAGTAATACTTGGCCACAATGATTAATAACAAGAGTGGCATCAGTCCAAGATTGAATAGTTGTCAGGCATCATCTATCTGCTATTTATATGCTACACAATTGCTAATACAATTAGGCAAGGAAATAGTGACATGAACATGTCTCCAAATCCAAACTCACCATCTCATGAGGAGACAGATATGTTAATACAATCAATAAAGTAATTTTTCTACTGATGGTGTCATGATCCTTAAGGGCTAAGCTATCCTGAAGTAATAAAACAACCTCCAAAATTTTAGTAGCTTAACACAAAGGCTATTTCTTGCTCATGCTCTATGTCCAATGTGATTTGGCAGAGGGTTGGGCTTATTGTAGGCACTTAAGCCAAGATGATGGACAGTCCATCTCAACACATGCTTCCATGTTCACTCAGGCTGGAGTTTTGTCAAAATCTCTCATTGACCCTTAAACCTTCTTCTTATAGACCAATCAAGACACAAATTACACTAATTTCAAAGGGAGAGTCTGTTTCTGGAAAGGAAAAGAGCTATAAATATTTGATGAACAATACAAATAATGACTCGCATAGAAAGTCAAGAATGCATAAGAGAAGACACTCTTGGAAGCCATTTGTGACATTCTCCTGATTCATGCTTGCCATCTAGAGGGTTCCCTATTCTTTTCTCATGTCCCTCATATTCCTGTCTGTCATCTAATACTATAAATGCCTTTGGCCTTGTTTCTCTCCTTCACTAGTCTGGGAGACCCTCTGGAAGTAGATAGGGTAGAAAAAATAATTTCATAGAAATCAAACTATTTTGCAGGGATTTCTTCCTATACAATTTGGAGATTTCTTTTTCTTTAGTCTCTGTATGACCTGAGAGTCTGTTAGTCTGCCTCCCTGTGACCTTGGGTAAAATCCCACCAGGTGACCTCACACAAATTTAACTACCTGAGATTTGGTTTTCTCATCTTTAAAATGGAGGAAAATCACACCTGCTTCACAGGGTTGTTATGACCTTTTGAGTGAAATAGTGTATATCAAAACACAACACAATGTATGGTCTACAACTGGGGATTTAAGTCATATTAACCTAATTAGATTATGAAATTTTGGAGATAACCAAAATATGCATTCATGTTGGAAACTGTTCAGAAATGGAATAGGCAAAATAAATGCTAGAAGATGCAAGCTTATTTGGAAAAAATTGGATAAAGCAGGTAAGGGTAGAAATAAAATTATATTATTTATTCAAACAATGCCAATATCTCTATGCCTCATTTTCTTCATTTGTAAAATGATGGAATCAATGCTGCTTAACTTGCAGGGTTATTAATTTATTCTTTCATTCAATAAATATTTATTGAGAACTTCCTATTTTCCATACACTGTTCTTGGCTCTGGGAAATTAGTAGTAAACAACACAGGCATAATTTCTTCCCTCACAAAACTTACAGTCTAGTTTTCACTTCACAAATATGCTTAACTACTTTGTACATCATTCTACATCTCATAATTTTTACTTGGGAAAGAAAAGACTCATGGATGCAATTATAGAGGTTTTTTGTTTTTGTTTTCATTGTTCCAGAGATTAAGAACCCAGGGGCTCTTAACCACTGAGTCACATCCCCAGCCCTTTGAAAAAATATTTTTTCATTTTGAGACAGGATCTTGCTAAGTTGTTGAGGCTGACTTTGAACTTGTGATCCTCCTGTTTCAGACTCTAGAGTACTGGGATTACAGTTATGTGCCACCATGTCCAAAACAGTTTTTGACCTTTGCTAAGATTTTGAATGCTCAAGTGTCCAGGCATGTACCTTATCCAAGGCTTTGCCTTGATTGAATGTGAATGACTGAATTAATCAGGATTGTGGATGAGTTTTTGCACTGAGAAATATATTTGGTAACCTGAGAGGTAACTGTTTCTTAAAACCAGCAAGGCTGAAATGTTTCTTCTTAAACATATTTATTTATAGGGAAAAGAGCTGGTGCTACATGGTACCTGGACTATGCTATGGAACAGAAAATAATTGAGTTAATGCCACTTGATTCTCCAGATATTTCAAATGATAATTTGCTATGCTTTGGTGTGAAGCATCTGGGTTATAAATTATGGGCAGAGGGAGTGCAATGTGGAGGCAGAACTCTTTCTCTATCAATGGCCTGAATGTAGAAAAGGATAAACAGGAAGGAAGGTTATGACAAGTGGAGAGACTATGACAAAGATCTACCAGGTCAGAGAAAGAGATCTGAACTGTTGAGTAAAATAGGAAAGAAGAGAAAAGTAGAGCTCTCCTTCTCCTGGTTCCTTGTCTGTCCAATATGGAATTGGGTGGGGGGTGTGGGCTAGAAGAAGCTTTATAGAGAAGTAAGGTATAAAACTTGATTAGGACTGGAGGAGTTGAGAGACTTAGAGCTCTTATTTTGAAATCATAAGCTGAATACATTTTCTCCATTTAAACTGAAAGGTTAAAACTAATTTACTTGGGAGGCTTCTTTTTCCTCTTCTTCCTCCTCCTTCTTTTTTGCTTCTGCTTCTTGGCTAGATTCAGCTTGATCATGAAAATGTCAAGGCCAAGAGCTTCTTTCTGATTAAGGAAGGGGTTTAGGTGGGTGGGGACAATAGAAAGAAATGTGGCCTGACTCATGGTGCCTGTTAGGTTGTGAGAAACTATGAACAGGGATATTTCAGACAGGTATAATGATATTCAACAACAACAAAAAAAGTCATGAGCTTTTGACTTTGAGATGGTGGGATATAAATTAGACCATGCTGATATGGTTCTAATAGGATGCATTTCACGGTTTACAGATTGATTTAATTAGTTATTTTAAGTATAGTGTAGAGAAATTATCTTTGATAGGTTTAGTCATTAATTGTGATATGTTGTGTTAGCAAGTCTGACTCACCTGTTACTTAAATAACTTCCATAGTGATGATTCTGTTCCTGTCATTTAAATGGGATATAAACTTAGGGAAACAGGCTGAGATTCCCTTTCTTTTCTCCCATGAAAATTATTTGAACCCTGAATCAAATATACTGAGAAATGTGGGCTAAGCGGAGTTTCTCTCAGTTCTCAGCACTTGGAAAAGATGTTTTCTTGAGCAAATGGATTGCTTTTATTTTATGGAAGATAAACTTTGTATCATTTTTTATGTTTTCCCTGTTTGCATTTTCTGCTACGAAGTTCAGGATCCAATCTATGATCAACCTCTAGCAAATTTATAGCATATCACAGCTTGTGTTTTACTTATTAACTTCATCAATGGATGAATCTTATTTCTTCCCTTTCTTTTTTTCCCTTTCTCCATTTTTCTTATTTTACTCATATGCTATATGCATATGGTTCTAGACTCTATTAAAATTTCCATGTGGAAAAAGGCAGGCTTAACTTAAATCATTATTGGGAAACATTCAGTGATGTACATTTTTATTATTATGATTAACCCAGAAAGTATTATAACATTATATCACAGATGACAGAGAGATTCCTTCCAAAACAGGTTATGTGTATCCCTGTGAAGCTCAAAAGTGTGTGTGGAAGCAGGAGATAAAGGAAAGTAGGTAGAGAGGGATGGCAGAAAATAGAAAAGGAGGAGGAAAGAAAAGCTAGATGAAGAGATGCGTAGGTTAGATGTAACTGGTTTAGTGGACTTCAACTTTTCCTAGACTTACTTCTCTCTCTAGAGTCAGCAGTTTTCAGTATATAACTACCCACCATGAAGAAATAGATTGAAAATTAGTGTCTTTCTGCATTCAGCCAACTCATCACTTGAGGAACAAGTTATTTCTACAGATGCTCATTTCTGGATCATGCATGCATAACTTCACTCATTCCTTTTTGAATAAGCTCAGGCCCTTGTATAAGGAGAAAGACTCTCAAAATAGGGAATTGGAATAAGCTGTCTACTAGGACATTTATAAATGAAGCGTGAATGCATCTTCAGGGAAAAAGGCATCATTATTGAGATCCATTAAATAATTGATGAAAGATCCTAGCTGTGGAGTAGCTAGAGATAGAGGAGTAGGGATCAAAACAAACAAAGAAAACTAAAAACAAGGAATGATCTCCAATTTGATGTCTATTACCAACTTTTGAAACCTATCTATTATTTGTTGAGTGAATTTAGGCATGACAGTCTCCATCTCTGAACTTTTCTCTTCATCTGGGAAATGGGGATTAAATTGGATAGTTCTAATAGACTTCCCCACATTGGCTTTCTATGGATAGTTTGCTGTATAGAAAAGGGAAATGACCTGAAATTAGGATTGGTGGGTTCTGTTCCTGGCTTTGCTATTGATTTTGTTAGTAACACTTGCTAAATTCTTTACATTATGTAAGTCTTGGTTTATCTATTTATTATATTAAGAATAGGACTAGATAGGCCTTTTAGAAGACTTCTAATTCTAACATGCTACCAACAAAACTTAGATTATTAGATAACAGAATTCTAAGCATGCCAAATCCATATAGAATTGTGTTTATCAGCTTAGAATTGTGTTTAATGCCTGAGCAATAGGAATACAAAGATGCCTCCTCTTTAGCCCCTTCTTTTAGCCATGTCAAATGACAATGACAGATATGCCCTAAGAGGAGTCCCCACTAAAATCTGTGGTCTAGTCCATTGTGATACCTTGATCAAACTTTCTTTCACTCAGGATGTCCAGGTCCAAGCCACTCCAGAATGACTAATATCTCAGAATAGAGATTCTACTTATCTCCCTTGTTGACATCTAATGCTTCTTGTCCTGTTGCTTTGGCCCTTCGGCATAATGAAAAATCACCTTGTTATAGTCACTGTGGAAAGCATCAGTAGGCTCCTAAAAATTAAAAATAAAATGATTCTTTAATTCTACTTCTGGATATATCTCCAAAATAATTCAAAGAAAGATCTTGAAGAAATATTTGCACATTTATGTTCATTGTAGTATTTATTTACAAAAGCTAAGATATGGAACTTACTTAAATGTTCATAAATAAAATGTGATCTATACATCAAGGGAATATTATGCAGCCATAAAAATGATCCTGTCATATGCTATAATATGACAGGGTGAACCTCAAGGTATAAAAATCTTATGGGTTTGGGATTAAGAATAGGTTTGTATTGAGACCATTCTGTTACATTGGCAGAAGAGTATGTACCCTACATAGTATGAAATAAGGCCATATAGATGTCCCCTTAAAATATATTTTTGTTACATCCTCCTCCTGTTTCTCTTCCTCTTCATCCTTCCCTTCTCCTCCTTATTCTCCTTCTATATGAAATTCTGAAAAAATGCAAAACTATAAAAACACTAAGAATATCAGTGGGAGAGAGAAGGATAAAAGGATGAATAGAAGAAGCACTGAGAAACTATTCTGCATTATACTGTAATAGCAGATAAATGATATTACACATTTTTCAAAACTTACAAAACCAAAAAAAGAAGAAATAGCGTAATGTGAGCTATGGACTTTAGTTAATAATAATGTATACATGTCAATATTGGTTCATCAATAATAAAAATGTACCACACTAATTGAAGATGTTAATAATAGGAAAAACTGTTGGGAGGCAAGGAGAGGAAGTATATGGGAACTTTATATTTTGTTCTTTTAAAAATTTATTTATTTTGCAGTCTTGACAATCAAATTTCGGGACTTACACATGGTATGTAAGTGCTCTACCAATACACTACATCTGTAACACCTCTACTCTATTAACAAATTAAATTTACTGTCATTGTTGTGTTATAATTATATACAATAATAGGATTTATTACATCATAATCATACATGCACATAACATTATTTGCTCAATCTCTTTTCCTAATAACTTCCCTTTCCTTCCCCTTCTCTGATCCATTTTCTCTACTCTACTGATTTCCCTTCTATTATTATTATAAGTAGTATTTTAATTAGTGCATTATCATATATATATATATATATATATATATATATATATATATATATATATATATATATATATGTTTGTGTGTATGTGTGGGATTCATTGTGGTATATTTGTACATGGAGATAGCTTAATCTGGGAAATTTCATTCCCCAGTACTTCCCTGTACTATTTACATCCCCTTCCTCTACTTTTCTATTATTGTAAGATGCTCCTTTTCTTATTCCTTTTTTCCTCTCTAACTTCCCCATATGATAAATAAGTTTCAACCCTTTACTTTCTAAGTCTGGCTTATTTCACACACAATGGAGTATTAGCATGATGTTCCCCAGTTCCATCTATTTATCAGCAAATGACAAATTTCATTCTTCTTTATGCTCTGCTCTATTTTTATGTAAACCTAAAAACTCTCTAAAACTAAGTTCTATCAATTTTAAAACACTCATACCAGTAGCTTCTCATTATCTTTCTACAAGATAATGCCATCTAAGAATCCTCAAAGGTCATGAAAGGTCCTTCACAAATTGGTTAAAAAAACTCTCTTTTGGTTTCTTCTCTATTTTTGGCCCTCCCAGACCCTCTACACTACAGTCACATTGGGGTGCCTGATATTCCAGAGACAGACAATGTGGGTTCAAGTGACATAGAGGTATCATTGCTCATTCTTATTTATCCCTGTGGAGCACTATGCTCTACATATTCTTGTTTAGTCTTTCAGGTCTGTTTTTGTGACTCTTTCTCTGAAAAAGTTTTCCCTGTGGTTCTCTCCCCTTATCAGTCACAAGGAATCACTCCTCTGGGATGCCACAGATGTTTTAGCCCTCGGTTAAAGTTCGTAGGCACTATGAAAATCTTTTGTTATCATTATAATTTTTATCACATATTAAATATATGAAGTAATGGAATTCACTGTGATATTTTTATACATATATGCACAGATTTATATGTCATGCAATCATTATATCGATACACCCTTCTAAACTTCTCCCCACCTTGACTCTCTCTGTCCCCTTCCCCTTCCTTAGTATTTTCTCTTCTACTTTCAGGTCATCTTTTTTTTAAAATTAGTTTCCATATGTGAGAAAAGTTGTGCAATATTCTGGCTTATTTTGCTTAACATGATGTTTTCCAGTTCTGTCCATGTTACTGCAAATGACAGAATTTCCTTCTTTATGGTTGAATAATACTCCATTTTATGTGTGTGTGTGTGTGTGTACAATATTTTTCATCCATTTATCCATTGATGAGCTCCTAAGCTGATTAAATATCTTAGCTATTTTGAAAAGTGCCAAAATAAATATCAGTATTCAGATATCTTTTTGTATGCTGATTTTATTCCTTTCAATACATATTCAGGAATGGCATAGTTGGATCATATAGTAGTTATTTGTTTAGATTTTGGTGAATCTCCATACTATTTCACATAGTGACTGTAACTAATTTGCATTCCCACCAATGATATATAAATGTTCCTTTTAATCTACATCCTTGCCAGCATTTGTTAATTTTCTCTTTTTTTATAATTGTCATTCTAACTGAGGTAAGATGATATTTTATTGTGGTTTTGATTTTCATTTATTTCACTGATGTCTAATGATATTGATCATTTTTAATATATTTAATGCAAGACTAACATCTGAAATTACCAGAGGAAAATATAAGAAAAAACACTTAATATATTGACACAGAAAATAATTTTCTGGATAATACTTCAAAAACACAGAAAGCAAAAGTAACATTTGACAAATGGAATTATATTAAAAAAAAGAAGTTCTGCATGGCAAAGGAGGCAATCTACAAAATGGTGAAAAATCCTTGCCACTATTCCTCTGACAGAGAAATAATATGTATAACATGTAAAGAATTTAACAAAATCAATACAACAACAGCAATAACAACACCAACAAAGTAATTCAATTAAAAATGGGCAAATAAACTGGGTTTGGTGACACACTCCTGTAATCCCAGCAGATTGTAAGGCTCAAAAGGAGGATCATGAATTCAAAGGCAGCCTTGGCAAAGGAGAGGCACTAAGCAACTCAGTGAGACCCTGTCTCTAAATAAAATACAACATAGGGCTGGGATGTGGCTCAGTGGTCAAGTACCCCTGAGTTCAATCCCCTGTATGTCCCCCGCAGATGGTCAAATGATCCGAACAGACTGTTTTCAAAATACAAATGATCACTCTGGAAATCTTAAGAGATTTAACAGCTCTGCCAATAATTAGCTTTGGATTATCAACTGATTCCATCAGTCAACTGGGCCAAAGTTACAGGAATGGTGCCAGGAAGCCAAGCAGAGAATTAAAAAATGAGACCTTTGTAAAGCTTGGTTTGTGTATCCCCTATATCTTACCATAAATGGATGTACTACAATATTAACATATATATTTGTAAAAATGTATTATGCATTTTTAAATGCTTTATTTTGCTAAGATTTCCTAACATTGTATTTTTTATTGATTTTTTTTTAAAAAGTATGACATCAGAATGCATTACAATTCTTATTACACATATACAGCACAATTTTTCATATCTCTGGTTGTATACAATGTATATTCACACAAATTCGTGTCTTCATACATGTACTTTGGATAATGATGCCTATCACATTCCACCATCCTTGCTAACCCCCTGCCCCCTCCCTTCCCCTCCCACCCCTCTGCCCCATCTAGAATTCATCTATTCCTCCATGCTCCCCATCCCTACCCCACTATGAGTCAGCCTCCTTATATCAGAGAAAACATTTGGCATTTTTTTTGGGGGGGGGGGATTGGCTAACTTCACTTAGTATTATCTTCTTCAACGCCATCCATTTACCTGCAAGTGCCATGATTTTATTCTCTTATATTGCTCAATAATATTCCGTTATGTATATATGCCACATTTTTTATTCATTCATCCACTGAAGGGCATCTAGGTTGGTTCCACAGTTTAGCTACTGTGAATTGCTCTAGCATTATATTTTAATTTCTCCAAGAATAAATAAATAACACCAAATAACTTAAAATGAGAATAATTTGTATTTTTGCTATCTCTGGTGATTAATTCTTGCTATGGGAATTATATTGATATGTGTGATATGGGTTGGATATGTGGTATCCCCCAAAATCTCAGGTACGAGACAACACAAGAATGGCCAGATTTGATATGATTATATGAGAATCTTAATCTGATGAGTGGATTAATCTACCCACGAATTAACTGGGTGGTACCTTTAGGCAGGTAAGGTGTGGCTGGAGAAAGTAAATTACTGAGGTGTGCCTTTGAGGCACTTTACTTTGTGTAAAAAAACAATTTTTTTAAAAATAAAACAAAAATGTGTTCAAGAAATCTTAAAAGTATTTAATAAACCACGAAGTAATATGAAGCAGGTTTAGAAAATAGCATTTGAATAGCAAAACAGTGTTAATCAGACGAGGAAACGTTATCAGGGTTCTAGCTTAGCATCTTAGCTTGGATTTCTTCTGCTCTGTTGATGCTCCAGCCCTCTTCAGTGCCTGTGGACCCATTTTTTCCAGATGATTTCACTTGTGAAAGGCAAAGTGCTAATTACAGTATGGCTTGGTCCTGATTATTTTACAGGAATGAAAATATATCACCTTTTTTTTTTTAAACTCTTCAGTTTGATTTCAGTGTTCTGGTTCCCTCAAGTACACAACCTATATATTCAGATTGTTGCTTTCATTTTTTTTTCTTTTTTAGCTGTCTTTTTGTTTTACTGGATGTTTGTGATATCATGAATTTATTTTTTCCCTCTCTCCTTTCTCCTTAAGCTAAGCCCTAATTGTCTAAATGACCCATTTTCACTGTGTGAATGACAAAATATCATTTCCTGATTCACAGTCCAATTTCTCAAGGCAGTCAGCCTATTTGGTAGTACAGCTGAACATCAAAGATAAAAATTGCATCATATATTCAAATAAAAATATTAGCAAGAGCCATCTTCTCTCTGTGACTGGAGCTCAGTTTTATAATATTATATGTTACATGAAGGAAATTTAAGTAGTGATCAAACCACTAGTATCAAAAGTCATTCACAGAAAGTAGACTAGGAACATACACTTCGATAATCAATCTGCTGAATGTCACTTATATCTCCTGTGTGACTAAGCAACTAGCTTAATCTCTTTGAACCGCAGTTTCCCTCTTCATCATGAAAAGGGAGGTAATTTTGCTAAGTGGTTGAGAACCCAGATTTCAGTAATGGACAATCTTGGGTTTGGGTCCTTATGCTGTGACTTAATGTATGTGTGAAATGAAGAAATTCATGTCACCTCTCTAAACTGAGAGGATTAGATACATTATCAATACATGTAGAATGCTTGGTGGATGGCATGCCACATGTAACAAGAATACACAAATGAAAACTCCTCTGGTTACTACCTTCCTTCATAGTGTCATTATTAAAGGAGATATGTATAAAATTGTTGATACCCTGTGAGTCCTCAATGTCTCTATATTTTCACCATTCCAGGCAGAACCTGAAATATGGTGAGCCCTAACTAACCATTTGTTGGCTGAATGCTGAACTGTTAGAGTGGAAAGACAGCTGGAGACCTTCTATGACTATTAATTGCAGGATTTATTTCTTAGATCTGAATGAGAGTTTTCTACTGTCTGAGCAATTTGCTGACAAACTCATATCAGAAAATTTACTGAAGTCAACACCAGTGTCACTGTGGACAGCATGCATACAGTGTTTATACAGTGTCTGAAATCCAAGGGAATGACAAAGAACACAGATCAAGACACAGCTGCTCTTTTGCTGTTTACAACACCTTCCAACACTATGGAGCAAATCAGGAGATTTCTACTTCCCAGGGAATAAAAAATATTTCCAGTTAATTACAAAAACATTCTTGATAGCATTCTTCACTGTACTGAGGTGACAGATACATGATTTTGTTTCTAGCCTTCGCCCATTATTTTTTGTGTCAGTGTACCTTAAGTTGACAACAATTGATGATGCTTTAATTTAATTGTACCCCATGGGAATGAACAGAAAGAGAACCAGTTGGACTAGAGTCCTCTGTTTTCCTTCCCAGCCTCTTGCTTTCAAGAGGGGGTAGAAGAGCAACATCATTAAAAGTGAAATAAGAAGTTGTGTATTTAGGTGTCTCAAAAGTCTCTTGCTCAGAGAGGGTCAAGTAGGTCTTAAATAAGAAAATGAGATTCTCTTTATCCTACATGTAGAAATTATTCTGATTTTATTTCACCTCTAGGACACTGTTTAGGCAATCAAAAGTATAGCTTGATAAATAGGAGAAAGTTATTGGCTTAATTAAGTATTACTAAATTTATTTAAACAATAAACCAGAAAATTTTATACAAAGAAAGGAGCTAGTTCTATAACTTAGTAGCTGTGTGAGTTTGGCAAACCTATTTCTGGGCCCCACTATATTCAACTGTCAAAAATGGGCAATAATATACTATACACATTCATACACATACACATATACCTTCCTCCAACACCATTCTCACACTAATTAAATGAGGATG
Organism: Callospermophilus lateralis; assembly: GCF_048772815.1. Lineage (NCBI taxonomy): Eukaryota > Metazoa > Chordata > Mammalia > Rodentia > Sciuridae > Callospermophilus > Callospermophilus lateralis. Next base: position 55,778,784 of record NC_135325.1, on the reverse strand, counting down.
CTCTAAACTCATGAATGGGAAACTATAAGTGAAATGTGAATAGAGGTTTTATTAGAAAGCATAAGCATATTCAGAAAGCAGTATGGAGATTTCTTGGAAATCTGAGAATGGAACCACCATTTGTCCCAGCTATTCTTCTTCTTGGAGTATACCCGAAGGACCTAAAAACAGAATACTACAGGGACACAGCCACATCAATGTTTATAGCAGCACAATTCACAATAGCTAAATTGTGGATCCAACATAGATACCCTTCAATGGATGAATGGATAAAAGAAAAAAAGTGGCATTTCTACATCATGGAATACTACACAGCACTAAAAAAGAACAAAATCATGGCATTTGCAGGTAAATGAATGGTGTTAGAGAAGATAATGCTAAGTGATGTTAGCCAATCCCCCCAAAACAAATGTCTAATGTTTTCTCTGATATAAGGGGAGTGACTCAAAGTTGGGTAGGGAGGGACAGCATGGGAGGAAGATTATTTCTAGATAGGGAAGAGGGGTGGGAGGGAAAGGGAGGGAGAAGGGGGTTAGCAAGGATGGTGGAATGTGATATTCATCACTATACAAAATACATGTATAAAGATTTGAATTTGGTGTCAACATACCTTATATACAGAGATATTAAAAATTGTGATATATATGTGTATTAAGAATTATAATGCAAAAAAATGAGTACAAGTATAATGGCATAATTTGGCATGAACTTACTTCATATACAGAGTTATAAAAAACTGTGCTGTACATGGGTAATAATAAGTGTAATGCATTCCACTATTGTCTTGTATTAAAAAAAAAGAAAGCATAAGCATATTCATGACACTTGCCAATTTTTCAAAGGATTTCATTGCTAACGTAAAACTGATAGCAATATCAGTGCCCCTAGACCAGACAGAGTGTAAGTAGGTGGACTACCTAGTGCATAAGATTAGTGTTTGGGCCATGGTTGGTGATGCTGAAGATATGGACATTTTCCAGAATGTATTTTGTTCTGTCTCATTTATGTTTCGTCTATTGGTCAATGTGTCTCACACTGAGGAAGCTTGAGAAGAATATCACCATTAAACAGGGACTAGAGGGGGGAGGGAAAGAGAGAGAGAAGAGAAATTGCATGGTAAAGGAAGGACCCTCATTGTTATACAAAATTACATATAAGAGAAAGTGAGGGGAAAGGGGAAAAATAAGGAGAGAAATGAATTACAGTAGATGGGGTAGAGAGAGAAGATGGGAGGGGAGGGGAGGGGGGATAGTAGAGGATAGGAAAGGTAGCAGAATACAACAGTTACTAATAGGGCATTATGTAAAAAAGTGGATGTGTAACTGATGTGAATCTGCAATATGTATACAGGGTAAAAATTGGAGTTCATAATCTGCTTGAATCAAATGTATGAAATATGATATGTCAAGAGCTTTGTAATGTTTTGAACAACTAATAATAATAATAAAAGAAGTAGAAAAAAACAAAAAGTGCTAAAGTGGAGAGAGTACATGTAGGTTCCTATTTTTTTAAAATGTTTTTTGGGAGGGAAGAAAGGTAGGAGGAAGAGGAGGAGGAAAGAAAGGGAAAAGAATATCAAGAAAGGGCTTCAAAAATTGTACATGCGAGCCAGGCATGGTGGAGCACACCTGTATACCTGGACTCAGGAGGCTGAAGCAGGAGGATTGCAAGTTCAAGGTCAACCACAGCAATTTAGTGAGGCCTTAAGCAACTTAGTGAGACCCTGTCTCAAAATTTGTTTAAAATAATAAAATTAAAAGGTCTGGGGATGGCTCAGTGGTAAAATACCTCTGGATTCAATCCCCAGTACCAAAAGAAAAAAAAAAAAAGTGGAAAGAGGGCTCGAGACCTTCCATGACTACTGGCTGCAGGATTTATTTCTTAGATCTGAATGATACTTTGCTACTGTCTGAGCAATTTGCTGACAAAGTCATATCAGAAAACTTACTGAAGTCAACATGAATATCACTCTGGACAGCATGCATACAGTCTTTATACAATGTCTGAAATCCAAGGGAATGACAAAGAACACAGAACAAGGCACAGTTGCTCTTTTGCTGTTTACAACTTCCAAAACATTTTCAATCATTTTACATTCTTTCTTTAAATGCCTGAGTTTGAACAGAATTTTAAGCATGAGCAATATTCACAATTGCATTATTTAAATATATTTTTAGATGTTGATGAACCTTTATTTTATTCATTTATTTATATACAGTGATGAGAATTGAACCTAGTGTCTCACACATGTCTAGAGTGACACAGAGAAAGATATGGGAAGGTTGGGGAGAAGGAGAAGGGATGGGGGAGAGAGAAAGAGAGAAAAAGAGAGAGAGAAAGAGAGAGAGAGAGGAGGAAGAGGAGGAGGAGGAGGAGGAGGAGGAGGAGAGGAGAGGACAGGGGAGACGAGAGAGGAAAAAGAGACAAGATAATGAGAGAAGTTCAGAGATAAGACAACATATAGGACCTGGAACTGGGGAGGAATCCTAGGACCCAATTTTGATATTTAAAAAATCTAAGTGTATCTTGAATTGAATTAAATGAAGTGTATTTTCCAACAGTTGTTTAATACTGGCGCTGTAATATACCAGTTACCTTGATTATTAGTTACCTGAGTTCAGTTTCTTCAGGGGTCAAGTCAGTAGTATCACCTACCTTGCAGTATACACCTAATATATGGCATTCCATCTCCTTCTTGGCGTGCTGCTAACAGTGTCCCTAGACCTCCTTCCTTGCTAAAGCTAGTAATGGTAGTATGCACTTTTATCCTTTACCTGTCCTTCATAAAAGCCTAATGATGGATGAGCTGCTGCATGCCCTCCTGGGCATGGTAGCATAACTATCTTTCTGTGCAATTCATTACTGAATCATAGGCCAAAGCAGCCTCTTGCCAAGTGATTTTCTTGCCCTGGAGAAAAATCTTCTTCACTGTCATTTTTCCTGTCCTTTGATTTTTCTGGCAGAATTCAAAACATTTTCAATCATTTCTGCATCAGTAATCCAACGGTCCACTGGCACCTTCTCTTCAACCTTCTCTCTTTCATCTCATTTACACTCTTTACTGATAGGGAATGAAGGAGAAGACACTCGCTCCGTATTTAAGGAACCAGTGCTCAGCTGTGTCGGGGAGTGATGGCACCAAAGACATCCATTATTCTTTTGAGGACCTGAATACTTCTGCTGCCTGAAACCATCCCACAATGCTTCACATTCCTTCTTTAAATGCCTGACATTGAACAGAATTCTAAGCATGAGCAATGTTCACAATTGCACTTGTTAAATATATATTTTTAGTTGTCTGTGGACCTTTAAATTTTTCATTTATTTTTATGCAGTGCTGAGAATCGAACTCAGTGTCTCACCCATGTTAGGCAAGCGCTCTACCACTGAGCCACAACCCCTGCCCCATGATTGCATTTTTAATAGCATTGAGTTGAAAAATCCTGTAGGATGCTTGCCTACATGATGACTTGACTATTCTTGAGCTTTCATGGGCAGCATAGTGCGGAGAGAAGAACATTGAAGTAGGAGGCAAAGACTAATGGACTAATCCTGGCACAGCTGCTGAGTGGTTGTATGACATTGGGAAAATCCTTTAACCTCTCAGGACCTCAGATTTCTTTTCTGTTAAACTGGGGAACATCAAATCTGCTTCACCTAACTTAAGAAGTGGGTGTTTTGAGACTTAAATTGAGACTGACTTTTTGCTAATTGAGTTTACACCCACCTGAGAGACTTTCTATCTGTAATGCTGCCTGGTTTGCTAACTCACTTCATTCAGGTCTATGCTCAAATATCACCTCCTCAGAGACCTGCTTGGACCACCCAGTGTAAAATAGTACTGTCCTCTCCATCTTTCTATATTCCTTTACCCTGTTTAATTTCTTTTCACAATACTAAACTCCAAAAGGTATATTGTATATTTGTTTTGTCAGAAACCAGGCTGTATTCTTACTAAAATGTCAGTTCTCTAGGGTTAGGGAATGTTTTGTTTCTAACCATATCCCCCAAGACCTATTATGCTGTAGACTTTCAATTAATATCGATTGAAAGAATTCATGAATACAGCATCTTATGTCTCCATCTGAATGTGATCACCCTTTCATTGGAATCTTTATAATATGTACACATTATCTTTATTCCAGTAGCTTCATAGCTTGCTTTGCCTTATATTTATTGCTTTACATAATAGTAACTCCCATTTGTGGAGCACCTGATTTCTCATTTGTGAAGATCTTTCCTATATATTTTCTTAATCCTCATCACTACTTTCAGATAGGAAAAGTACCAAACTAGCTATCCTTCACTGAACAAATCCTACATTTTAAGCATTATGTTTAGCTTTCAAAACCCATTGCTGCATATTATCCTTGCAGTGGTTTTATAAGGTATGTTTTCTGTATTGCATTTCATAGATGAGGTCCCAAATTTGATAAATGGCAGAGTTGGAATGTACACCCAAATGTGTCTGATTCCAAGGTTCATGATTTTAAACACTCCGCTATTCTCAAATACTGGTGACTCAGTTTTATAGATATGGAAAATGAGACTCAAAGAAAAGAAGTGATTCTTTGATTCAAAGTCTAGAGTCAGACAGGCCTAGTTCAGTTTGATGTCATAAAAATATCACTGGACTTTATGCCCTTGAAAACAGATATGGTTGGTTATTCATTTGGATGTCACTCCCTATTCCTAAACATGGCCTTGTAGGTAGTAGGCTCTTGTCTTGTGAAGCTAAGCACAAGGAATGACAGATGCATAGGAAAGGGTTATAATACTCTACTCGATTCATGTGAGGAAAGGATGGGATGGGGTTCTGAGCTGGGCCAGTGTAAGCTCATGGGAATGGAGCAGAAACAGATATGAGTCTTTATAACAAATACAACTCATAAAAAGAGGGCTGAGGTCCAAAATCTAGAAAATTGGCACAGATGATTAATGAGGCAGGGAAGGAATGAGGAGAATTTCCAAAGCTAGAACACAGATAGGGTCAAGGGAGTGAGAGAACACAAGAGGACAAGAATCAGGGACACCGAGAGGAGATTTCAGAGTGAGCACAAGAAATGAGATTGCTGCTATGGTAGGACATTTGTTTACATGTTCTGACAATGTGAAAGCACTGGTTCCATGTAAAGGGCTGAGATATTATAGATATTTAGATTTTTTCATTGTTTTGCTTATTCATTTATTCAAGCGCTTATAAATTACCAGTCATTATAGTGAAATCTGGGGATATATAACTAAGGTTGTGTCCCCATTGAGATTTTAGTATGAATGATAGACTTATAAATTAGAATTTAGTGGTTTACCTTTCATAATATAAAGGTGTCATTGTGTACAGCTACCACAGAAGTGGGAAAAATCAATTGTGGGTAGAATGGAGAAAGAAATGAGGTAAGGGTAGGGATGAGAAACTGGGTAGAGTGTCCAGAGTTGATATATAAGTTGACCTGGAAGAATGCAGGACTTGACAGGGCCACTTCTAGGAAGTCTCCATTGGTGGACACCAAAAGCAATTATTCAGCATCTTTAAGGTTCTAAACACTGTCAGGTCCCTAGGCATTTGCAGTGTTCATTCTTAGACTCTGTGGAACACAAACTGATCTGAACTCCTGCTGGTAACTTAGAGACTGTGATAATAGGGAAGAGAGATCTTGCTAAGTCTGAATAAATCAAAGAAAAGGTTTCAGAAGTCTCAGTTCATAGACATCTGGCTTCTTTCCTTGGGCCTCGAAGTGAGGCAGAACATCATGACACAAGAGTGTCATGGAAGGAAGTACCTCACATGATGATTAGGCAGCCTAGAGCTAGATATTTTAGAAAAAGATCCTAGAAGATAATTTTAATTATTTAACCAACACCACAGAATAGAAAACTAGTGAAATACACCCAAATAAGGACTTACATTCCTCAGGGTGAACTCTTAAGATATCTGGCGATGGACTTCTTTGTTATTCTCAGGAAAGCCTAAGATTTTACAATGAGTTTTCACCAAGATAAAAAATAACAGAAAGATAAAATATCCCTCTGTGTAACACTTTTGAAAGCTGCAGAATGATTATATTTTTCAATTGACAAAGGCTTTGGTTTATGGAAGTCAGCAATATTAACACATGGAAAAAATTGCTAACTTGTTCTTATCCTGCTTAAATGTAATGTAAGGGAGTTTCAATGGTCTTGATCAGAGGATTCACTCAGTTCATGGAGCTGTATTTGCTTTCTCTTTGAATGTCTCTGGGTGAAGATTATATGGAGGCAGAGTTCAGATAGATGTGAGAAAGTGTTTTTCTAATGATTAATGCAATTTAAAGAGGAAATGATTTGCTTTGAGAGCATATGCACTCTTTGACTCTAGAAAGTACTGAAGAAGAAGACTATTTCTCTAATATTCTCATATGAAACAAGGAGATATACCTAAATTTAATCTTTAAAGCCTTTTTCATTCAATCCTATGACTTCATGATTCTATGAGTTCTAAAACACAGTGGGGGAAGGGTAGAGGGGAAAATCTTTTCTGAAATACTGCACTCTAATTTTTAAAATGACCTCTATGCAGCTGTCTCATGCTGAAGCATGTTTCAAGAAGCTGCATTTGTTCATTAAGATATTTGACTTTTTAAATGGCATTGGGTCAGAGAGGAGGCAAGCATTTGATCTTTTCATTAGAGAAAGTTTGGAATGCACTTAGATGGCTTCCATCCTCAGTACGATTAATCTCTGCAGCTAGTTTTGTGCAGAGCGAGAGGTTAGGGATCAAGTTTCATTCTTCTACATATAAATTTACAGTTTACCCAGCACCATTTATTAAAAAGTCTATATTTTCCCATCATATGTTTTTGGCACTTATGTCTAGTACCAGATAACTGTATTTATGTGGGGTTAGTACAGAAGTGACTTCTGTACTATGCCATTGATCTTTATGCTTCTTTTGTGCCAATACCATACTGTTTTTGTTACTATTGCTCTGTAGTATATTTTGAGGCCCTGTATTGTGATACCTCCAACAGTGCTCTTGTTACTTAGGATTTCTTTGACTATTCTGGGTCTTTTATTCATCCAAACAAATTTTAGGACTGTTTTTTTCTAGTTCTATGGAAAACAGCATTGGTATTTTGATGGGAATTGCATTAAATCTGTATAGCACCTTTAGCATTCTATTGTCCATTATATTATATTGTCCATTTTGACAATATTAATTCTGCCTATCCAAGAACATGAGAAGTCTTTCCATCTTCTCAGGTCTTCTTCAATTTCTTTCTTCAGTGTTCTATAGTTTTCATCATAGACTGTTTCACCTCCTTCATTAGATCAATTCCAAAACATTTTAATTTTTGAGATTATTATTATGAATGAGACAAGTTTTAAACCTCTTTCCCACAGATTCATTATTGGAGTATAGGAAAATGATTGATTCATGTATATTAATCATGTATCCTGCTACTTTACTAAATTCATTTATTAGCTCTAGAAGTCTTCTGGTAGAATTTTTGGGTTTTCTGAATGTTGGATCATGTCATCATCAAACAGATAATTTTATCTCTTCTTTTCCTATTTATATTCATTTAATTCCTTTCTCTTTCCTGATTGTTCTGGAGAGAGTTTCAAGGACTATGTTGAATAGGGGTGGTGAGAGTAGGCATCCTAATCTTGTCACTGTTTTTAGAAGAAATGCTTTCAGTTTTTCTCAATTAAGTATGATGTTGGCCTTGGTTTGTCATATATAACCTTTATTATGTTGAGGTAAGTTGCCTCTATCTCTAGTTTTTCTAGTGTTTCAAACATGAAAGGCTGCTGCTATTTGTCAAATGCCTTTTCTGTATTTATTAAGATAATCATGTGATTCTTGACTTTAACTCTATTTATGTGGTGAATCATGTATTTTGATTTCTATATGTTGAACCAACCTTACCTACATCCTTGGGATGAAACTACCAGATAATGGTGCCTTATATTTTTTTTTTGAAACAAAGGAAAAAGCAGGTTTATTGATTCCTGTCCTAGAGGCTATAATTCACCCCATCAAGGGGAACAGAGCATTTTTAAAGACCTGATTCAAACATTAAATTCCAGGTGTACCTTGATGGGACTCATAATTCACTTATTAATTTAGGAGATTTCTTAGATCTTCTGGGCCCATCCCTGATATCTGAATTACTTCATTTTTGGGGTGGGTGTGTGCTCAAGAACAAATAGGATGGGGAAGAAGTATAATCATATTTCTCCTGAGATTAGAGAGGAATATTAGGGAGCAGGAAAAAATGTCCAATTAAAAATAAGTCTCAGTAGCAGAGCAGCAAGGGCTATACTCAGAGCATGAAGTGGACCACTGATAATTGCTCCAGTCAGTTCCTACCTTCCATTTCTTTCTTTTTAAAAAAATTTATTTTGTGATGTTAACACTTTTTATTCAGTTTCTTTTTTATAGTTTGATATATTTTAATAGCAAACTTACAGGAACAACAATAGATGACAGACAACATTAAGAACGTGTGCTTGCATGTAGGACAACTCAGAAAAGTAAAGGATGAAATGTATACATCATGAAGATGCTACAAACACCATTTACTTGCCATCAATAAGAAATTTACTTGTTTAAAAAAATCCAAATGCTGGCATTGTCCAGAAAAATTTAACAGCTTTATTTATAATTTTATGAAGTTGATCTGCTGAAAATTGTTCACTGAAACATTTTGACTTGCATTAGTGCTCTACATCCTGAATTTATATTAAAAATTCACACACGAATGAAAATAGAAAAATGGCCATCACCTGATTTCTGTACCCTATTTTTCTACTCACAATTATATACTTAGGTACCTTTTGACATCATGGGGATAAAAAACTAATGTTGAGAACTAGCAATAACAGGAAGAAGAGAAAAAAAATGAGAATGAAATATTCCCCATCATGTAAATTCATAAACACAATCTTCACATATACGGTGTGCTACTTTGGATGTGTTTTGGCATAACTCTTACATTTTGGCATGGATAGCACACAGGTTGATGTCTTCAAAAAGGCCAAGCAGACAGGCCTCACTTGCCTCCTGCAAAGCACCAATAGCTGCGCTGTGGAAGCACAGGTCTGTTTTGAAGTCCTGAGCAATTTCTCACACCAGATGCTGGAAGGGGAGTTTGTGAATCAGAAGTTCAGTGGACTTCTACAGGCCTGTAAAAGTGAGTTTCCTTCACCTGTCCAGTAGAGGGTGCACTCTTGTGGGCGGCTTTTGTAGTCAGTTGTTTCCTGGGTGCTTTACCATAGGTCGATTTGTGGGTAGTTTTCTTTGTAGGAGACATGATACAAAGACCTCCTTTCTTACTCCCCTTCTCATTTGGCTGGAACTTGGGCAGCTAGAGACTGTGCTGATGTTAGAGAGTTGTGGTACAGTGGCAAATAACTCACTTTCTTTTTTATTATTGGTTCTTTCCAGTTATACATAACAATAGGATTCATTTAACATCATTATAAAATCAAGGAAAATAATTTGTTCCTATTCAGTTCCCAGTGCTTCACTTTTGCATATCTTCCTCTCTCTCTCCCTGTTCCCTTTCCTTTACTGTACTACTTTTACTATTTAATTACTGATTATTTTAAAAAATAGTATCTTTTGGATATACATAATGTTGAGATTCGCTGTGGCATATTTATGTATGTATATGGGAAGTTAGATCAGATTCATTCCCCTGTCTTTCCCCATCCAATCTTTCCTCCCTTCCCTTCATTCCCCTTTGTCTACTCCACTGATCTGTCTTCTATTCTTTTTCTTTAATTTTTTTTTGTAGATGGACTCAATATATTTTTATTTATTTATTTATTTATTTACTTTATGTGGTGCTGAGAATGGAATCCAGGCAAGTGCTCTACCACTGAGCCACAACCCCAGCCCACTCTTGTATTCTTTTTATATCCCCTATTATTTTGGATTGGCTTATACATATCAGAGAAAATATTCAACCTTTGACTTTTTGGGACTGGCTATTTCACTTAACATGACAGTCACCAGTTCCATTCATTAATGACAAATGCCATAAAGTCATTCTTCTTTATGACTGATTAAAAGCCTATTGTGTATTTTCTTCATCCATTCATCTGTTGAAGGGCACCTAGGTTGGCTCTATAACTTGGCTATTATGAACTGTGCTGCTATAAATATTGATGTGGCTGTGCCTATGTAGTGTGCCGATCTTAAATCATTTGGATATATAATGAGAGGAGGGATAGCTGGGTTATATGGTGCTTTCCAGAGTTCTGTCTCCCATTTCTATGTAAAATTGGGTGACTACATCTCTAAGCTGCTTCCATCTGAGAGAGGGTGAGGTTGGGGGTAAGTGACCCAAAGTTTTTGTTCTTTCTCAGATGGGGGATGGGCAGTGAAGAGTCTTTAGAATCAGGGCAGACCAGAGGTCCATGGTGACAGTTGGCAGGTGATTGGACAAGGCATACAGGGCAGGGATTGTGCTAAGACAACAATGAAAGAAGACAGCAAAGCATTAATTTTTTGTAAACAATTAGTATAAAGACATTTAGTATTTCAGCTAGTGTTTTATTTTATTATTTTTTTTCATTTTCTTTTTTTAAAATTTTTATTGTTGGTTGTTCAAAACATTACATAGTTCTTGATATATCATATTTCACACTTTGATTCAAGTGGGATATGAACTCCCATTTTTACCCCATATGCAGATTGCAGAATCACATCAGTTGCACATCCATTGATTTACATATTACCATACTAGTGTCTGTTGTATTCTGCTGCCTTTCCTATCCTCTACTATCCCCCCTCCCCCCTCCCCTCCCCTCTTCTCTCTCTACCCCCTCTACTGTAATTCATTTCTCCCCCTTATATTTTTTTCCTTTCCCCTCACTTCCTCTTGTATGTAATTTTGTATACCCCTGAGGGTCTCCTTCCATTTCCATGCAATTTCCCTTCTCTCTCCCTTTCCCTGCCACCTCTCATCCCTGTTTAATGTTAATCTTCTTCTCATGCTCTTCGTCCCTACTCTGTTCTTAGTCACTTTCCTTATATCAAAGAAGACATTTGGCATTTGTTTTTAAGGGATTGGCTAGCTTCACTTAGCATAATCTGCTCTAATGCCATCCATTTCCCTGCAAATTCTATGATTTTGTCATTTTTTAATGCAGAGTAATACTCCATTGTGTATAAATGCCACATTCAGCTAGTGTTTTAGTCAGCTTTATTTTTCATGCTGTGACCAAAAGATCTGATAAGAACAATTAGAGGAGGAAAAGTGTATTTTGACGCTCACAGTTTCAGAGGTCTCAGTCCATAGAAGGCTGGCTCCATTCCTTGGTGCTCAAAGTGAGGCAGAATGTCATGATGAAAGAGTGTAGTGGAGGAAAACATCTCAGGACATTACCACAAAGCAGACAGAGAGATGAAAGAAAGAAAGAAAGAAAGAAAGAAAGAAAGAAAGGAAGGAAGGAAGGAAGGAAGGAAGGAAGGAAGGAAGGAAGGAAGGGAAAGAAAGAAAGAAAGAAAGAAAGAAAGAAAGAAAGAAAGAAAGAAAGAAAGAAAGAGTGTTCCCCTCATGGACAAAGTATAAGCCCCAAAGATATGCCCTCCATCACCCACCTCTCCAGGCACACCTTATTTGTTTTTAGGTACCACTCAGTTAATCTCTATCAGGGGAATAATACACTGATTAGGTTAAGGCTCTTATAACCCAAACATTTCAACTCTAATCTTTCATTATCTCATGCATGAGTTTTGGGGGACACCTAATATCTAAGCCATAACAAGCCAGTCTCTGAAAACTATGAAGATGGGTAACACTTTAAGACTTAAGGTAGATTAACATATCATTGAAGGCTTTAGAAACAGTAGAGTTTTTAGAAATATACACAACACTTAGTACTTATGGCACAGGTGTCCCCTTGAGCTGTAGTTAACTTATCTAGTGTCATCTTATTTCTGTAAAATAGCTTTCTCATTAACATTACCTTTGTGTTTAGTAGAGGAATCCCTTTAACTGTTTCATTCAGGATTCTCTTGGTTAGTTAGGGCTTTTAAGTGCCACATTACCTCTTTTAGACCAATCTGAGAGGAAAATCTCAGGGCTAAATAATCATACCTGTGAAAAACAAATCAAGTTTATATATGTAGGAGGTTAGAAAGATTTGTAAGTCTATGAGGGCAGGCTCAAATTCACTCAGGACAAACTTGTGACTCCAGAGTCTTTTGTGATAATGATTATTAGCCCAAACAATTACTCTTCCCTTAAGTTTTAGTTACTTTTGGTGGGACTCATGCAAGTGTACATGTTAAGTTACATTAAAATAACCATTGTCTTTCCTTTCAAGTGCCCAGGCATGACTTGCATGACTTGTTTAGTCATATCTGCTGCCAGGTGTTTAAGACCAAGTTGATCAAAATGGACCTCTTTCCTATCTACTATTAGAGTCACCTGAGATTGCTCAGGGATCACTCTTGGGAACTAGAGAAAAGCCTCTTAGCTCCTTTAGCTTTTCTCTACCACTTGTGCCATCTTTCATTGTTCCCTCTTCAATGACACTCCACTTTGCAGAATGTGCACTGGTTAGCTTCCTGTTCTCTAGGCTTCTCATGATCACCAGAATTTTAGGACCCTTAGAGGTATCCTGTCATTCCCTGAGTCTAGGTAATGTTAGAAGGCAAGAGCCAAAATATTGGCTGCTTTTCCCTTGGCCTTTTATTTTATTGATTTTGGTCTCCAAGTTTTTGTTTTAAACACCTGATCGGTCAATTTCATCAATATTAAAGTGGGAGAAATTGGTTATAAATTCAATATCTATAATTTTACTCTTACCCTTTACTTTAATTGGGGTCAGTATTAGTCTGGGAATGCACCATTATATCATATCTGTCCTGCAGGTGATGACTTACTGTCTTCAATTAAATCAGGTTTCTCTGTTAGAAGTAGTACTTCTGCAAAACACTATCAGGCAATAGTTATAAAGTTTTAAAAAGAAAATACCAAATAAACACTAATGCATCCTTGGTATCTATTTAGTCTCTATGAGTACCCGTATTTAACAACTCAATTATCTATAAAATTCTTTGGAAATTTTACTTTCTCTTAAAATTCTTTTACAAACCTAAATACCTTTTACAATTTACCTAAACCTTAACTTAAATTTTGTATTATATGCTCTGTTTATTTTCAGATCATAGTATTCTTTACAACAACAACAACAACAAAAATCTGTCTTTTGAAAACAATTTTAAATTACCCTAATTCCAGCCTATGTTGGAGCCACCCTAACATGCAGAAAGACAAGAAGCAGAACACTGACTTAAGTGAGGCTTTTCTCTTGAAAAATCTTGAAGTGCTTTATTTCTGAAGCTGATCTTTGCCTCTTTTAAAAAGTATCTTTCTACACAGTTCTCAGGTACTATTTCCTGAGTCTATCTAAATATCGGTTAATATCTGAAACATGAATCAAACAGAAAGTTCAAGAGAACTCTTAACTTCTTTTTTTGGAAAAAAGTGGCAAAATGTTTCCATGTTCTCCTTGTCAACCTTTAAACAAACCAGGCTCTCCTTATTACCTTCCAAAAATAGATTTTACTTCCCAACCCAGTGTAAAAAGTAACACAAAATTTTATGTATAACTTATTGATAACAGGTTACCTTTACCCAGTTACAAAACATTAAATGATATAAATAAATACAACCAAATTTGTTATTTCTTTATAAATCTGAAGGGTACTATTGGTACTGCCACTTTAATTTTGGAGAACATCAATTTGGCAAATGCTTTCCTAAGGCTTACATTTTGAAAGACTTGTATGCTTAGAGAATATGAATACATGTAATATATAAAGGAGCCATAGTAGTGTCACCATTACACAGATGTCCTTATGTTAACTATATTAATTTTTTTTCAGTCCTTGCTTAGTTTACTTTTTCTGATTCAAATAATTCTTTTAAAATTTGTTTTAATTAGTTATACATGACAGTGGAATGCACTATGATACATCATACATAAATGGAGTATAATTTGTCATTTTTCTGGTTATACAAGACATAGAATCCCACTGGTCTAATACTCATATATGTACATAGGGTAATAATGTCTGATTCATTCTATTATCCTTTCTACCCCAACTCCCTCCCCTCCCTTTACTCCTCTCTACTTAATCTAAAGTAACTGTATTCTTCCCTAGCTCCCCTGCCCTTTTTGTTAGCATCCGCATATCAGTAAAAAAAAAAAAAAAAAAAAAACAACTTTTGGCCTTTGGCTTTTGGGGATTGGCTTATTTCACTAAGCATGATATCCTCCAGCTCCATCCATTTACCAGAAAATTCCATAATTTCATTTTTCTTTAAGGCTGAGTAATATTCCTTTGTGTATATATACCACATTTTCTTTATCCATTCATTTGTTGAAGGGCACCTAGGTTGGTCACATAGTTTAGGTTGTGAGTTGAGATGCTCTAAACATTGATGTGGCTGTATCACTGTAATATGCTTGTTTTAAGTCCTTTGGGTGTAAAAATTTAGAACCTACATTGTACAGTACCTATAATCACTGGTCTGCACAGATTAGCAGTACTAGCAAAAATCAAAGGATAGTCTTAAATCTCTTTAATCATTTAGGAAACAATATTAATGATCAGAAATAGACTTAGTTAACGCAAACAGATGTAAGCCAGTTTTTCTTTTATTTTTTAATTGATTTTTAAAAAAATAAATGACAGCAGAATGTATCACAATTTTTATTACATATATATATAGCACAATTTTTCATATCTCTGGTTGTATATAAATTCTGTTCACACTAATTCGTATGTTCATACAAGATGGTGAGGTGTGTGTGGGGGGGGCAAAAGGACAGTCAGTGTAGGTAATGAATGATTACGTCAGGAATATGGGGACTGATTCAAGAGGAAATAAAATGTTAATACCTTCAGGAAACTTCCCCTCTTCCAACCTGTTGCTAAGGTTACCTGCCTCCAGGGAATTGTTCCTCCATGCAAGGAGTAGTTAATAAGGAGCCCTGTGTAACTCCCCTCCTTCCTGTACCCCTGGGCAGCTTTATTCAAGTTTTTGGATCACTCCATTCTTTGGGTCACATAGGCAGGATGGGAGGAGGAGAGGGCATGAGAACAAAGGAAATCTACAATGTATAAAATAGGTAGGACATTCCCATTTCCTTGGGCACCAACCTGGACCCCCTCCTCTGCAGAGAAGTCTCTGTCCCTCTCTCTCTGTGCTCTATCCTATAAATAAAACTTTTTTGCACTTGCCTTGGCATTTCTCAGGTGTCAATCTTCAACATTGGGGGAACGAGATTTGGCCCTGATTCTCAGCCCTGGTATCAACGGCTCCTGCCTCAGGTCCCAGTGGCCAGTAGAGAAACAGAGCATGCCCTTCAAGCATCAGGGTATGTTGCAGGCTGTGTGTTACTAAAATATCAGTCTTTGTCCCTGATGCCAATGTAAAAAGGATGACACAGTTTTGAGAAAAAGGTAAAAGAAGGTTTGTTTCTTTGCTACTAGGAAAAACTCCTGTCCCAGAGGCTGTAATTCTACCCAACCTGGAGAACAGGGGGCTTTTAAGGAAGCTATTCAAAGACTCTCTTCCAGGTGTTCCCTGTAGGGGGATTGTGATTAATTTGTTAATTTGGGAGATAGCCATTCCTTAGATCTTCAGGAGCCACCCCCTGAAGTCTGAATTACTTGGTTCCTGTGGTGGATAAGTGTTCAAATGCAGATAACTGGGTCTGGGATGGGAAAACAAAGGGGAGAAGAGAAAAGGAAAAGAAAAAAAAAAGTCCATTTTAAAAGAAGCCTCAGTGGCAGAGCAGCAAGGGCTATATTCAAAGCCTGAGGTGGACCACTGTAACATCTGGATCAGCCAAGTTCAGACAGCTTTTTTGATCTCAGATTTTCTTCACACCAAATTTGTGTTTCTCTGTCCTTCTGTGGTGAATCAATGCTGCTATCATCACTGCTTTCAGTGCTGGTGCAATGGTTGGTTCAGCTCCAAATTACTCTTTTTTCTTTGTTTATTGAACCAAAATTTCTGCATTACTAAACCACTTTGAATATCTGACATTGAATTTTAGTTAAGTCCCTCTTTCACCCACCTTTCTCAGACCTGATTAGAATGCAGCTTTCCTCTACACCTCCATCTTCTGCACCTCCAAAGTTTTTTTTTTTCCCCAAGTAAAGACTATTCAATTTTAAACATTCCAGCCAAATCCACTGTTCCAGAGTGGTGGAAAAATGGAAGAGGATGTGGACTCAAAAGAATTATACAACAAAGTACATACTCCAGGGACTAAAAGGGCATAGCCAATTAGAAGGTCCTGTGCCATGCCAATAGTCTTGGTACCCTCCCAATACCTATTCAACCCAGATTCCAACCAGCATCCACGATACTTTTCGGATACCTGTTCAGCATGGATTCATATCAATACCCCTACCCAGAAGCCATAAAAGTCCCCAGAATAGTATACCCAAGTGAAAAACCTCACTGCCAGTTCTCCCCTCACATTGTGAGAGCTCCATCTCCCCTCCTCCAACTCATACAAATCTTGCTCCTTTCATTCTTACCCTTTGACACCATCCATGGTTTTCACTCCCCAAACCTGTAAGACAGAAAACCAGAGAGACCCCACTTACCAGCAGAAGAGGAGAATCAAGGCTCATTCTCAAACTCTGGTTTGAATGCTATGGGAAAAAGGGGCTGGAAGGCAGGGCAGAGGCCAGGTCCTCTTTGCTCATTCTTTTTTCTATAGCCAAGATAGATTTCCTCCAACTTTCTCCGCCAGCGGTGGGTTGATGTCACTGACCAACAGTGAGATGATCTGTGACTGCCTAGGGCTGGGCTTAGAATAAGTGCCTTTTTGCACTGTTGACAGTTTCTACTGATTCACAATCCATATCATGTAACTGCATAAATACCTGCTTATACAGGATTTCTTTCACTAACTTTACCTCAACAGACCAACTCCAACTGCAAGATTATATAATAATTCAGAAGTTCATTCAAAGGCCAATTGTTATGGTAAAATAACATCTTTTCCTTAGCAGGGTTATACTTATGAAAGACCCACCGATTCCCTGTCCAAGAAAGACGCACGAGGCACTGGCTGCAAACGCAAGAGGTTTATTCAGACACAGACGCCTGTGGGTGCTCAGCAAAACCTCAGCCGGAGCTTTGGTGAACTGGCACACCGGGCTTTGGGGTACAGGTCTTTTATAGGATAATGGGGCAGGTTTCGCGCGCGCGGGAAGTGACAGGTTTCTTATTGGTTATTTTGAACCCAACATATAGATCACCTAAAGGGCAAAGTTGTTTTTCACTTTATGTTCCTGGATAAACCTCATGACAGTTACATATTAACACTCTGGTTTTTCTGCTCCTGCTTATCATTATCAGTTCCTGTTTGTTCAGGCATGCCTTGGGATCTGCTTTTCTGTTCTTCCTCAACCATCCTGTCCCCTCACAATAGACTACCCTTAACTGATTAACAGAGAGACCTCTCTTTACGTGGGTTAGCAACATGCCCTGATGGTTTCACAATGGGGCCTGGGGTTTCTGGGCTGGGGTCTTTCATTCCCCCCTTTTTCTATTTCATGGATAGAATCTTATATCCATTGTTCTGCCTGTTCAGGTTCTTGAGCCAGATCGGTCTGTGACCCTGTTTGCTGCTGGAGCAACTGATACTGCTGAGTAAGAACCATGGTCTGAATAATGGACAGTCTTTCTTTTATAAATCGTATTAATCTGTTGAGAATGCAAGGCCCAAACGTTAAGATTATCAGTAAAATAATCAAGGGTCCAGCTACCGCGGATAACAAAGTTGTTAACCAAGGGGACTTACTGAACCAGTGTTCAAACCATCCCTGTTGATTTTCAAATTCTTTTTGTCTATTCGCTAATCTTTCAGTGACTTTTTCCATGGTCTCTCTAACAACCCCCGTATGGTCAGCGTAGAAACAACATTGTTCTTTTAGGGCTACACAGAGGCCACCTTCTCTAAGGAACAGTAAATCTAATCCTCTCCTATTTTGTAACACAACTTCCGAGAGGGAAGAGAGAGATTTTTCTAGGGCTGTGATAGACTTGGCCATTGCAGTTAGATCTTCGTTCATAGCTGCTTGTAAATGTAAGAATTGGTTTCCCTGCACTAAGGATGCAGTTCCTGTTCCTACCCCTGCGGCTATTCCTCCAACGCCCAGCAGTATGGCTATAGTCAGGCTTATGGGCTCTCTAGGGTACCACTTCTGCCCTTCTAGATGTCCTAGGACATAGTCTGATCTTAGATATGATATCCTGGGCCATAATTGTATCAACACACAAAAATCAGTGGTTGCGTTGAGGACAGCCGTAGAAATGCAGGGGGTCAGCCCAGTGTTGCAGGCCCAGTAAGTTCCAGGGGGGCCCCATAAATAGCTATTTTGTGAACCTGTCGTTGGGAGGGTAGTATTACAAAGAGGTTGGTGTGATAGGGGTACGTTCCCTATACAGACCCCTTGTCCTGATACTTCAGTGATGGTAAGCTTATAGCTGGGTAGGGATACACACTTAGGGTCAGGGTTTGTACTACTATTCCAGTTAGACATCATTGCTATCCCTTCATAATAGGGTGGACTGGAGGTGAGACACAGCCAACAATCTTGGGTGCGATCTGGGTTGGTGGCGTTGAGGGCATAAAATGTTCCTCGAATCAAATCTAATAGTTGATCTCCAGTCCCTGGGTAAACGGGTTCAGGGAAAGAACTAGAGGATTGATAGTCCATGGTTACAATTTGAGGCACGGGTGGCTTACTGGAGGGAGTTGTTGCCAAGCTCTTGGGCTGTTTAGGCGGTGAAGGGATCTTTTGGCCCCCAAGTACAGGGTTAGGTCCTATAGAGCTAATTATAGCTGGGGTTTGAGATAGTCTAATTTTGAAAATTACACCTCGATCATTTCCAGGCAAGTGCCATCTGAGTCCCCATGTTCTTCCAGTAAGCCAGGGGTCGATAGTCTCCCTGCCTTTGTCCGTGAATTGTATCTTAAGGGGCAGCGACTGGCCCGCCTGAAATTGTGAGTTTTTCCTGTAGCATGTATGGCCATCTGAATTGGGGGTCGTAAAATTTTTGGCCACCTGTATCAGGTCCCAGCTTGAGGTGGGGCTCCAGTATGCATCTCCTGTGGTTTCGCAGCCCCAGGAGGAGCAAAAGTATGCTTCATATCCCCCACATCTATAAGCCTGTGATCTGTCTCTACCGTCCCGAGGGCAGACATAAAAGTCAGTTTGGGCTAGCCGGCACCTAGCGACCTGGGTTGAGCATCCATAATTAGTGCCTTGCTGAGGCCTGGGGGCCATGTAGGTCTGGAGTTGGCCATGTGATTTGTCAGGAATATCCCATGAGTCTAATCCAGCAGCTAGTTGGCAAAAATCTGGGGTCAGGGTAGGCCACCATGTGCCAGGGGTATGGGTTGCTGTAATAGACCAAATTACCTCCCCGGTTTGAGAATATACCTGCCAAGTCAACTTCATGGGAGCATGGGGGTTACTACCTAAGACAAGGGGAGTAGAGCAAAGAGCAAGAACGGTTAACAGCGTGTAAGTCTTATCTTTAGTGGGTTTGGAGTGCGTTGTAGCTTCCATCCTGATGTCTCCGGGGTGTTGGTCAAGTCCGGTGGATGAGCAGCTTTCACGTGAGAGGCGTGGATCCAAGCAGCTATGCCGTCTACCTTCAGTGCTGTCGGTGTGGTCAGCAGGACGGTGTAAGGTCCTTTCCACCGTGGTTCAAGATTTTTGGTCTGATGTCTGCGTACCCAGACGGTGTCTCCGATCCTGAAGGGGTGTGGCACCGAAGGAATTTTGAGTTCTTCCTTATATGCCGCTGCCAATGGTTTCCAGACCTTGTCCTGGACTAGTTGCAGTGCACGTAAATGAGTCTGCATGGATGGGGTAAGGGAGGCATAAATTTCAGTTTCATAGAAGTTAACAGCAGGTGGTGGAGCACCATATAGGATTTCAAAGGGGGTTAGTCCCTGAGAGTTAGGAGTATTCCTGACTCGATATAGAGCTAAGGGTAGGAGTTGTACCCAGTCTCTAGTGCCAGTTTCAAGCGTTAATTTAGTTAAAGTCTCCTTAATTGTTCTGTTCATTCTTTCTACTTGCCCTGAGCTTTGGGGTCTATATGCACAATGTAACTTCCAATTAATCCCCAGCGAATTGGCCACTGCCTGACTTACCTGGGAGACGAAGGCAGGCCCGTTGTCTGACCCAATTGTTCCAGGTACCCCATACCTTGGGAAAATTTCTTCTAATAGCTTTTTAGCAACGACCTTGGCAGTTTCATGTCGGGTGGGAAATGCCTCTACCCATCCGGAAAAGGTATCAACAAAGACTAGAAGATATTTATATCCATACATACCAGGTTGGACTTCAGTGAAGTCTATCTCCCAATGTGTTCCAGGTTTGTGTCCTCTAACTCGGACTCCTGTCCCAATCTTAACTTTACCAGCATTTACCTGAGCACATGCTTGACAATTTTCTGCCACCTGTTGGAGGAGTCGATCCCTGTTTGGGAGATATAGAGTACCCTCTCCACGGTCCAAGAGTTTTCTCATCTTTTTAGCCCCCAGGTGGGTTAGTTCATGTAGTGATTTTATTAGTTCTTTGGCATTTTTAAGGGGCATTATGGTTTTTCCTTGATGCTCCCAGGTATTGTCCTCTGAGTTGTAAGTGGCCTCTAGCTTCTGGACGATATCTAAGTCCTTATCCTCATAGATCCATTGGTCCTTATGGTCTCGTAGTGAAGAGTCCACATGTGGGGTGTGCTGGGGCAATAGGGTCATCACCAAGAGTTGGGGCCCCAAAGCTGCCTTTCTGGCTGTTTCATCTGCCAATCTGTTTCCCCTGGCTTCTGGATTGTCTCCTTTTTGATGACCAGGGCAATACATAATGCTTAACTTTTTGGGTAGAAATAAAGCTTTAAGCAAAGCCAATATTTCAGTCTTATTCTTAATTTCCTTTCCTTCTGAAGTCAGTAATCCCCGGCGTCTGTAAATTTCTCCATGTATATGAGCCGTGGCAAAAGCATACCTGCTGTCTGTGTACACGTTTAGTTTCTTCCCCTCTGCCAATTTTAAGGCTTGGGTCAGAGCTATCAGTTCTGCCCGCTGGGCTGATGTCCCTCCCGGCAATGCACTCGCCCATATTACCTCAGATTCAGTGGTGATGGCTGCTCCCGCACGCCGTTCTCCATTGAGTAGGTAACTGCTTCCGTCCGTGTACCAGACCAGCTCTGCATCTTTCATGGGTTGGTCCGTGAGGTCTGGCCGGGTTCCCTGTGTCTCTGCGAGAATCTGCTGGCAGTTGTGAGGATTAGCTTTTCCTGGGAGCGGTAGGAGGGTCGCTGGATTCAGTGTGACTATGGGGCCAAACTGAATTCGGTCAGTGTCCAACAACAAAGATTGGTAATGGGTGAGTCGGGCATTTGACACCCAGCGATCGGGCGGTTGGCGAATTATTGTCTCAATAGCATGAGGGGTTAATAAAGTCAATGGTTGTCCCAAAGTTAGTTTGGTGGCGTCTTTGATCAGGACAGCCACAGCTGCTATCATCCGAAGACATGGGGGCCATCCTGATGCCACTGGATCCAGTTTCTTAGACAGATAGGCTATGGGGCGCCTCCATGGCCCCAATTTTTGGGTTAAGACTCCCTTTGCATAGCCCTGCTTTTCATCTATAAATAGGTCAAAAGGCTTGGTAATATCTGGTAAGCCTAAGGCGGGGGCAGATAAAAGGGCCAATTTGATGCGATCAAATGCCGATTGGTGTTCTTCCGTCCAATCAAAAGAGTTACCCTGTTTAGTCAGTGGATACAGGGGGGCTGCTATCTCAGCAAACCCAGGAATCCAGAGTCTACAGAAACCTGCGGTTCCTAGAAACTCCCGCAGCTGCTTGGGACTCTGGGGGGTTGGTATGCTCGAGATAGTCTCTTTCCTGGCAGCTGTCAACCATCGCTGGCCATCATGAAGTTCGTAGCCAAGATAAGTAACTGTTGTCTGACAGATCTGGGCCTTCTTAGCTGATGCTCTATACCCCAATTGCCCCAAAGTCTGTAGTAATGCTTCCGTACCTGCCAGGCAATCCTCCTCGGAAGTAGCAACCAGCAAGATGTCATCTACATATTGAAGCATAATTAAGGAGAGGTGTCTTACACGGAAATCGGCCAGATCCTGATGTAAGGCCTCATCGAAGAGCGTCGGGCTGTTTTTAAACCCTTGTGGCAGTCTTGTCCAGGTCAGCTGTCCAGAGACTCCTTCTTTGGGATCCTTCCATTCGAATGCAAAAAGAGCCTGGCTTTGGGGAGACAATCTTAGGCAGAAGAAGGCATCTTTTAGGTCCAAAACGGAATACCAAGTATGGGTAGGAGGCAAGGTGCTGAGGAGATTATAAGGGTTAGGCACCGTGGGGTGAATATCTTCTACCCTTTTGTTTACCGCTCTTAAATCTTGGACAGGTCTGTAGTCATTTGTTCCTGGCTTTTTGACTGGCAACAATGGGGTGTTCCAGGGTGACCGGCAAGGAGTTAGGATGCCTTGGTCTAGGAGGCGTTTGATATGTGGTCTGATGCCCTGGTGAGCTTCCCTCGACATAGGATATTGTTTAATGTTTATGGGAGTAGCGGTTGCTTTTAGGTGAATGACTATTGGAGGTTGTTGTTTAGCCATTCCCATTCCTCCAGTTTCAGCCCAGGCCTCCGGGTATGAATCAAGCCAATAGTCCATGTCCTTCATAGGTACAGAAGGTTTGTCAAAAAGTTTATATTCGTCCTCTAATTTGAAAGTCAATACGTGTAAAGGGGCCTGGTTTGGTCCCGTGATGGAGGCACTCCCATCTTTAAAATAAATTTGGGCTCTCAATTTGGTCAATAAGTCTCTTCCCAGTAATGGATACGGACAATCAGGCACATGCAGAAATGAATGGGAAACTTTACCTGTGGCAAGGTGTACTTCTCTTTTGGTGGTCCATCGGTAAGGTTTGCTCCCGGTGGCGCCTTGGACCCATGTTGTCTTGTGGCTCATAGGTCCTGGTGCCCGTGTTAGCACTGAGTGTTGGGCTCCCGTATCTACTAGGAAGGTTACAGGTTGCCCCCCTACTTGCAGGGTTACCCGGGGCTCAGGGGGGAGCTCCTGGCCCTGACTCCCCTAATCTTCATCCAAGGCTAGCAATTGAGAGGTCCGGTTTGTACCTCTTCTGGGGTTGGGGGGTTTCTTTGGGCAGTCCTTTACCCAATGTCCTCTTTCTTTGCAGTAGGCACACTGGTCTCGGTCTACACGGGGTCTGCCTTGTTCCCTTTCCCTACTTAGCTTATCTCCTTGTTGCCCTGCCTGTGTTACAGTGGCCAATATCTTACTTAATTCTTTATCACGCTTTCGATCTCTCTTGTCTAATTCTTCCTTAAATTTGAGATCTCTCTCCTCCTGCATCCTCCTGACTCTTTCCTCTTTTTCCTCTGGAGTTTCTCTCTTGTTAAAAATCTTTTCTGCCTCTCTCAATAAATCTGCTAGAGAAAAATCTTGTAAGTTATCTAATCTCTGTAACTTAGTCCTAATATCTGGAGCGGACTGCCAAATAAAGGCCATAGAAACATTTCCTCTCTGATCCTCACTGTCGGGGTCAAAAGGTGTGTACCTCCGGTAAACTTCCTTTAGTCTCTCTAAAAATGCAGTCGGAGTTTCTGTCGATCCCTGAATAGTCTGTCTTACCTGAGCCAAATTAGTGGGCCGCCGCCCTGCTCCATGGAGACCCGCTATGAGTAACTGGCGATAGAGACGTAGGTGGTTCCTACCTGCATCAGTGTTATAGTTCCAGTCTGGCCGAGTCAAGGGGAAAGCTTCATTAATCAAATTTGGGAGTTGAGTGGGGCGCCCGTCGTCCCCGGGCACATTTTTACGGGCTTCCAGGAGAACTTTCTGTTTCTCCTCAGAAGTGAGAAGGGTCTGTAGGAGCTGTTGGCAGTCATCCCATGTTGGCTGGTGAGTCACTAGAATAGATTCTATCAGAGAGGTTAGAGCTACAGGGTCACTGGAAAAGGATGGGTTATGTGTTTTCCAGTTATAGAGATCAGAGGCAGAGAAAGGCCAATATTGGTACAGCCCATCGGGGCCTCCCGTCTGCCGCAAGGGGAGAACTCTAGATGTATCCCCCGAGGAGGTTGGCTCCCGACGGCTGCGGAGCCTCCCGACCATGGGGGATGGGCCCGGAGGGTTATTGGTGACTGGTTCGGCTGGTTCTTCTTCTTCCTCTGAGGAAGGCTGGATGAAATCTGGAGCCGGTACAGGCTGGGGCCCATAGGGTGGGGGTTCTTCAGTCATCAAATCTACGAGAGTGGAGTCTTCCGGCGGCAAAACCTTTTTGGGTTCTGTCCCTATTGGAGTCACCTTTTTAGATTTATCGAGAATGGGGTAGAGTCTAGAGGTTGAAGGGGGAGGAGGCGTAGGTACAGGGATAAGTGGAGCGGAAGATGGCGGAGGTGTGGAGCGGTTGGAAGTTGGCAGATGGAGAGGCTGGTTGGGAGGAAAAGTCGGGGGAGGAGATTGCGGAGTAGGCTTAGACGGAGAGAAAGGAGCGACCCAAGGGGGTGGGTCAGAGACCAAATTTTCCCAGGTAACGATGTAGGGCACTTGATCGGGGTGTCTTTGAGACCCTTGGGCGAACACCTGAGACTTCACCTGTAAAATGGGATCAAGATTAAATGTCCCTTCTTTTGGCCAGCCAACATTGAACGCCGGCCACTCCATAGTGCAGAGCGTTATCCATTTTTTCTTCTTGATCTCCACTGACAGGTTGTCAGCCCGGTTCCGGACGTCCTGCCAGTGATCAAGAGTAAGGCTCAAGGGAGTTGTTATAGATTGTCCCATGTTAGTTTCAGATGGAATGAGAAATACAAAAACAAGAAGACAGACACAAATATCAGATTAGACACAAAGAATGTTGCGCGGCCTTGGCACAAACCGAAAGTAGGCCTCCCGAAAAAATGGGCCCTCCGAATCCCTGGGACGTCTCCCAGGGTGTCAGGAATCCCCGGGACGTCTCCCAGGGTGGCAGGGGAGAAGTCCGAGTTCGTCAACTCCTTCTCGAGCTGCCCAGAAAACAGAGCGATTACGCGCAATCGTACGGACGCCGCACACAGACAGATATCAACCGGAGACTGCAAAAAGGGACACAAAATGACGGACAAAATGACACGAGCTGGCCAGCTTACCTCCCAGTGGTTATCAGGTGTTCCTCGGGCAGGGATCCGGACGGGGTTACAGGAGTTCTCCTGGCTGGCTCGCCAAATGAAAGACCCACCGATTCCCTGTCCAAGAAAGACGCACGAGGCACTGGCTGCAAACGCAAGAGGTTTATTCAGACACAGACGCCTGTGGGTGCTCAGCAAAACCTCAGCCGGAGCTTTGGTGAACTGGCACACCGGGCTTTGGGGTACAGGTCTTTTATAGGATAATGGGGCAGGTTTCGCGCGCGCGGGAAGTGACAGGTTTCTTATTGGTTATTTTGAACCCAACATATAGATCACCTAAAGGGCAAAGTTGTTTTTCACTTTATGTTCCTGGATAAACCTCATGACAGTTACATATTAACACTCTGGTTTTTCTGCTCCTGCTTATCATTATCAGTTCCTGTTTGTTCAGGCATGCCTTGGGATCTGCTTTTCTGTTCTTCCTCAACCATCCTGTCCCCTCACAATAGACTACCCTTAACTGATTAACAGAGAGACCTCTCTTTACGTGGGTTAGCAACATGCCCTGATGGTTTCACAATGGGGCCTGGGGTTTCTGGGCTGGGGTCTTTCACTTATAGGCAGCCCTTCAGCCTACATCTTTCCCAAAACACTACAAAGGATCAATGTAGTATGGTCCCCCTCCTCTGCAGAGGAGCCTCTGTCCCTCTCTCTCTGTTCTCCCACAATGTGTCTTAAAGAGCCAGAAACAAACAAAAACATAGAGACAGCAAACCAGAAGGGATTCCAAAAGCCATGGACAACAAACAGAAATCTTTAAAACAGACAGACCAGATGATGTGTGGGAGAGATCCCCCATGTTCCTTACTCCCACTAAATTGTGGCTCTTACATCAGTGGAGCCAGCGATTTCTCCACAGAGAGGAACCAAATGTTCTCATAAAGGGGAACCAGATGTGTGGAATCAAGGGTCTTGGTGATACCTCCAGTTACAAGTTACCTTGACAAGTTCTGCTTCCTCAAATGTTGAAATATAACACCAGATAATCATGATGAGGCAAATGTAGAGTTGAAAGTAAGATGCTTTATTTAAATAATAGTAAAACAGACTTCCCCTGGGAGGAAGAAGGAGACCCAAAGGCAGAATCCATGGGATGAGGAATTCCTGTCCCTTTTATACATCTAAAGTTTCCTTTGTTCTCCTACATTCTTCTCCTTTATCTTGTTCATTTCCCTCCATCCTGCACATGTGACTGAGGATGTTGGTGAGATGGCCAGGAGAGAGCAGATGCACTGGAAGGGCCAAGGGGGAGTGCTGGGCAGAAAGGGAGCAGCAGCCCAGGGGACATTGATTAGTAGCTCTCTGTCTGCTAAGGAGTTGCTTCATTAACAACCTTTATGGGACGGGTAGTATCAAAGGGCTCTGGAGACAGGAACATTCCAATTTTCCAGGGGCAGATTCTAATTCCTGGACTCAAATTGACCTCCATTTTCTCAATCCGACCTGATCACCTATGTACACTAACTGCCTGTCTTTAATTCTGGCTTCATTGGTGTGCATGCAGAGGAAGTTTACCAGATGGCCAAGTTGTGGTGACTTTACTGCATTCAATTTCCTTTATCTCACAATAGACCCATTGATGGTCTTAATTCATACAGTTAAGAGGTTAAGAGGGAGAATTCAGGAATTCTCCAAAGCAAAAAAAAAAAAAAAAAAAAAAAAGAAAGAAAAGAAACAAAGGAAAGAAAAGAAAGAAAAAGCTTTGGTGGCTTCTGGGGTAGTCCCTCAGTCCTCCCTTTACTCACAGGAAAAGTTGTTCTGGTTTGGCCCCAAGACATATTTATCCCATCTCTAGTTCTCCAGCAGTTGGCTCTCAAAAAGTCACCAATCACCTTGCATCCTCAGCATAGAAATGGGGTTGCCTGGAGTGCAAGACTTGCCTAAGAAAACTGGAGTAGGGGCTACTCTTGGGTATCTTTGCGATGGATAATTTGTTACCAAAACCTTGGTCCTTGTCCCCTCAGGACACAGTTTTGAGAAAAGAATAAGGAAATTTTATTGCTTTGATAGCAAAGGAGAAACACAGGAGACCACTGTCTCTGAGTCTGTGATTCTCTGCATTATCTTTTTAATGTGTTTTTGTATGCAGTTTGCCAATATTTTGTTAAAAATATTTGCATCCATTTTCATCAAGGATATCAGCCTTGTCTGGTTTGGTATCAGGGTGATATTGGCTTCATATAATGAATTTGGCAATGTTCCATCATTTTCTATTTCACGGATTAACTGGAGGATGATTGGTATTATTTCCTCATTAAAGATCTGGAAGAACTAGGGTGAGAATCCATCTGGTCGTGGACTTTTTTTTTTTTTTTTGAAGGTTTTTGATAGCTGCTTCAATTTCATTACTTGATATTGATCTGTTTAAATGTTCTATATCCTCATATTTCAATTTGTGTAGGTCATGTCTCTAGGAATTTGTCAATATCTTCAAGATTTTCTAGCTTATTGAAGTATAAAGTTTCAAAATAGCTTCTAATGATTCTCTATATTTCACTGGTGTCTGTGGTGTTATTTTCCTTTTTTAATCTCTAACTTCATTAAATTTGGGTCTTCTTTTTTTTAACTTTTTATTCTAATTTGTTATATATGTCAGCAGAATGCATCACAATTCATATTAGACATATAGAGCACAAATTTTCATGTCTGTGGTTGTATACAAAGTATATTCACACCATTCATGTCTTCATACATGTACTTAGGGTAATGATGTCCATCTCATTCCACCATCTTTCCTACCCCCAAGTTTGGGTCTTCTTTCCATTCCTTTTGGTTAATTTGGCTGAGTGTTTATCAATCTTCTTTATCTTTTCAAAAAACCAACTCTGTTTTATTGATCCTTTGTATTTTTTTATTCTCAATTTGATTGATTTTGGCTCTGACTTTAATAATGTTCTGTCTTTTACAGATTTTGGTGTTGGTTGATTCTTCTTTTTCTAGGGCTTTGAGATACAAACTTAGATTATTTATTTCTCATCTTTCTATTTTTTAATGTTTGAACTTAGTGCTATATATTAACATTCCTCTTAGAACTGCTTTCATTTTTGTTCCAGAGATTTTCATATGTTGTATGACTTGTAGATTTTAAAATTCTATCCTCATTCTGTATATTAGGCATTTTCATTATAATGTGTCTTGAAGAAAATGTTTTCTGACTCTATCTTATGGGGAGGTGGCCAGTGCCTCCTTAGGGGGTTCATCTTCCTGCTCAGGAGGGTATAAGCCCCCTAAGAAATTAAACTCTAGAATAATTAGTGAAGATCAAAGACAAAGTCAGAATTAGGTTTAAAGGATGGAGCACCTGATAAATCCAGCCCCACAGGAGCTGGAGCTGAACAATTAGAAAATGGCTCCTGTGGTTTATTTAAGGGGGTTTGGACATCAAAGTCCTGCATAAGGTTTCAGGAGTGGAGTCTTATTTCATGATGTCTTGCAGTCAATAGGTTAATGTGCATCTTGGCAGGTCAGATCCACCTCAGAGGGGCTGTGTAACTGCAGCAGGTCATTCCATCTCCGGTTCTGTGTGGGACCAGACAGAGCTGAACAGGGCTCACAATATGTCTGGGCAGTGTTACAAAGAGAAAATGTCCACTGGAAGTTCCCAGACACCAGATTCTCCTGTTCATTAGGCTGTGAAGAGTGATAGTCCACACATAGCCCATAATGGATCTCGACACTATCTGCCTCTTGTATTTGAATTTTCATCTCATTCTTTAGATTTGGACATTTTTAAATTTTATTTCATTGAAAATATTTATATTCATTTAGTTTGTATTTCAGAGCCTTCATCTACCCCAATGATTGTGAAATTTGGTCTCTTGATGCAGTCCAATATTTCTTAAATATTCTATTCATGATCTGTTAACATCTTTACAGCTAACTTTATTTTCAAGATTATATATTTTGTCTTTGAGGCCTGAAAATATCTTCAAAAGTGTCTAATTATTGGTGATGCTTTCCACTGAATATTTAATTTGGCTTACTTAGTCTTCCATGCCTAAGAATTCCATTTGATCCTTTTAAAAAAATGTCTTTTTATTGAAGTGAAATTTCACTTCACATTTTCTCTCTGATTTCCCTCCTCACCTCTCCTTTTAGCTCATTGAACATTTTAACTATGAACTTTCTAAATTCATTCTCTGACATTTTCTCCATTGTATGGAGTCAGTTGTTGAAGTTTTATGAGATTGTTCCCTTGTATTTTCATATTCCTTCTATCTATGCATCTGTTGGGATGGTTATTGCTGCTTCTTTTAAACAAGGTCCAATTTTGAGAGCTTCTTTCTTTTAAGAGACCTGGGGTGGGGTAATATCCAAGTATTGACACTTTAACTCAATGTGTGGCCTCTGCTGTTCCCAATATCAGTATCAGTTTGAAAGAATCTTATCTAGTACAATCACTTCAGAGCTAAGGCACATACTATCCAACCTTATAAAAAGTGAGAAACTTGTTGATATTGTTCTCTACAGTTA
This sequence comes from Callospermophilus lateralis, assembly GCF_048772815.1. Classification (NCBI taxonomy): domain Eukaryota; kingdom Metazoa; phylum Chordata; class Mammalia; order Rodentia; family Sciuridae; genus Callospermophilus; species Callospermophilus lateralis. The sequence continues at coordinate 55,749,046 of NC_135325.1, read as the reverse complement.
TTTTTAATCCTGGTATAAACTTGTAGGAAAGTACTGGAATAGGTCAAACATATAATAACATAACTGTAAAATTATATGGGACCTGAAAGGGAAAGGGAGAAAGATTGAGAAAAAGGGAGGGAGAAAAAAGAAAGAAAGATAGAAATAATGATTCAAATAAAAATTAAAAAGGAGAAAAAATATGGGGAAAGATTTGAGGCAGTAGCAGATAATGTGTGAGGGAGAATAGTGGATGAGAAGAGCAAGTATACATCAGAGCTAAGAAAACAAAGATGTAATGATTCTAATGCTTTAAACTATTAGAAAAAAATAAATTTAAACAGGTTGAAGGTACAGTGTTGGCTATTAAGGGTAAATCAAAATAAAGAGTGGTATGTATGATAATGTTGACTTCAGAGTTATTTATAGTAAATCATGCCAAGATGGAGATAAATTTTATTGAATCTTGGTTTGGATTTCATTAAGATTTGAGACATTTAGAAGAAGTTCATCATTATTTGGCTTTGGATCACTCCAGAGGTATTGGGGCACAGGGACCACTTCCCTAGTTGCTATGGACCTGGCTGGATTTTTTTAAATATTTATTTTTTTTTAGGTTTAAGTGGACACAATACCTTTATTTATTGATTTTTATGTGGTGCTGAGGATCAAACCCAGGGCCTCATGCATGCTAGACGAGCACTCTACTGCTGAGCCACAACCCCAGCTCCAGAGCCACAACACCAGACACTGACTCGTTTTTGTTTTTCAGGTCAGAGGCCTGTGTATGACTACTTAGAGGGTGCAGTGTTCTGTCTGTTGATTGTTCCTATTGTGTGTGGGAGTCCAAAATGTAGGGCTCTGGACTGTTGTTGTGATTGCTATGAGCTACTGTGTACGTGATCCCCTCTACAGGATACTTTACAAGGTGGCATAGAGCTTGGTGGCTGTCTACAAGCATAGGTCTTGTGTTTTGTGGATTCTCCATGGGTAATCTGCGTGCAGACACATTCCCCATGTCTAATGCAGCTTACTGGGGTATCGTCTTACTACTGAGTAAAGATACCCAGCTAGTTCCCTGGGGTTCTAGCTTTCATTGTCTCAGTTTGTGAATGGTGGGCATTGATCTCAACTGCTCACTGTGACTGAGGCATTATCCAACCAGTGTCCAAATAGTGGCCAAACACTCACTAGTTGTGGTCAATGGTAAGGATGGGTGGCATCACTCTTAGCTTTCTTGGACCCAGGCAACCTTTTCCCTTAACCGTCCTTCCAGTGGCTGTATTCACAATATTCACCTTTCATTTATACGTTCTGGGACTCAGGCATTATTTCATTCCAACCTCTGCCACCTCCGGCAACTATCTGGACCATCTCTCTATATCACTTTATTTTATTTATTTATTTATTTATTTATTTATTTATTTATTTATTAACATGTTTTTATTACCTTTTCTTTTTTTTTTTATTGGTTGTTCAAAACCCTACAAAATATGATATGTCTATATCACTTTAGATCCAGGGAGCTTCCTTCTGGGATAGACCCCAAGCAGACTATGGCCACAATGACAGAGACAGTCCCTCTAGGCTTCTTAGGACTCAGGCAATTTCCTGCGATGTCTCCTGCCAGCATTAGTGGCAGCAACAATCCTGAAGGTTTCCCCTTCCTCTGCTTGAGAGCAAAAGTGCCTTTCCATTTGGACCTGAGCTCTCACTTGCCATTGCTGTGAATTGTGGGCATCCATTCTTTCTATGCCTGGGCTCCCAATTTATTCAATCACAGTATTGTGGAGCATTAGGATAGGATCACTTTTCCTGGGACAGGTCTGATCCATTCCACTCCCCTTATTTGCTGTGAGGAATAAGGGGGTTTCAACAAATTTTGGGAAGCAGCAATCCCTCTACAATTTTTTTAATAGATGCATTCTTAAGAGGTCTCACTGAAAGGGTACTCTTTTTGGTTTAATTTTTTGATATCTAGAGGTGGGGAGATGTGGTGTTGATTTAAATGGTGAGTGTTCATTTGTGGGTTCCACAAAATGGCTGCAGAGCCCAACATGACTTTCTATTCACAATTTGGTTTTAAATTGGTTGACCTACTTTAAGGACACTGCCGCTTTTATCATGATTTAATTTGGTCTATTTTTCTTTCCAGATGTTAAGAGGGTGAGCTTGTATGCTTTTCTGCTCCCTCTTTTTTCTCTTTCTGTTGCCCCTCCCACCTTCCCCCTACTCTGGTCAAGGTTAGGGAACTCTGCACTTGTTTTTTAATATGTATTTTTTAGTTGTTGATGGACCTTTATTTAATTTATTTATTCATATGTGGTGCTGAGAATCAAACCTAGTGCCTTGCATATACTAGGCAAGTGCTCTACCACTGAGCCACGACCCCAGCCCTCTGCACTTACTTTCTACTCCAATAATTATCTTCAAGTCTCTCCATGATTCAGACTTAATAATATTAAGTCTTCAAGCATTTATTCTGTTACCCACCTCTCAGAAAAACTGTTTCTTCACTGCCTTCTTTCTGTATTGTGGGGAGATGAGGAATCACTGTCTAGCTCTATTCCACCATTTTCTCTAGTACATGTCTTTTGGTGACAGGTTTATTCCATGTAGAGAAATGTCCTTTGTCATGTTTTGAAATCAGGAAGTGTGAGCCATCAAGTTTATTCTAAATTTTTCAAAATTTCTAGGAATATTTAGGGTCCTTTAGATTCCCTATATATTTTAGAATGATTTTTTTTTCTTTTTCTGCAAAGAAACGCTATGGGAGTTTGATAGGAATGGAATTGGATAACATTGACATCTTAAAAATACTTGTCTTCCATTACATGGATAAGAGGGGTCTTTCCATTTATTTGGGTTTTCCTTAATTACTCTCTCCAGTGTTTTGCAATTTTCAGTGTATAAGTATTTCATTTCCTTGTTTAGGCTTATTCCTATGTGTACTTATTCCTTTTTATTACCATTATAAATATGATTATTTTTCCTTTTCCTTTTGAATTGTTCATTGGTAGCTTATGGAGATATAACTAAATTTGAGTTTGTATTCTGAAACTTTGTTGAATTCATTTATTAATTCTAATTGTGTGTGTGTGTGTGTGTTTGTGTGTGTGCATTTAATTATTTGAGTATGTAATTCTACTGTAAATTAATAAAAAGACCAGGACCAAATCAATATATTTATGGAATTATAAGAACTCATTTAGGCATTTTCAGTGCCTTACTTAATTTAGTCAATCACTGTATTGGGAGGGGGATACATTTGTGGGTGAGCTAACTTACTTGTAATTGAAATCATAATTAAATTGGAGACAAATAAAATCTACAGAAATACCACTTACAGAAAAGTGCTCTTAAAATGCTAAGTTAATATTGGGTATCATTTTAGTAATCTTAGAAAGGAAAAGAAAAAAGTTTCAGTCAATAAGCCTTAATATTTATGAAATTTTTAAGTTCAAAAATTGCTTTTATTTGGAGTTGGACTAAATCTTGATTCAAGTTGAAGTTATAGTTAAATTGAAAATAAATCAAGCTTTTAAAAAACTCCCTAAGAGAAAAATATTAAGTTTAAGTAATATGTTAGTATTTGGGACTTTTTCAGTAACTTTCTAAAGAAAAAGGAAAAGTTTTTATCCAATAAGCCCAAAATTTATGAAATTTTTAAGTTTTTAAGAGTGCACTAATTAGTAGTTAAACTAAAACTTGCTTCTAGTTGAAATTTTAATTAAATTGATAAAATATAATTAAATATGGTTATACTTAACTAACAGTATACAATTCTTCTTGTTTTAAGGGTTTAACAAGAATAAAAGCTTTAATATATTAATATCTGAATATGTAATAATATAGAATAAGCTATTGAGCAACAGGGGTGAGGCAGAATTGATCATTCACTTAATAAAAACTTTATACAGGTGAGCATGTGTGCATACATATGTGTGTATATGCATGTATGTGTGTCTTTAGGATTTTGTTCGTATAAAATCATGTCATTTGCAAACAGATAATTTTTCTTCTTTTACAATTTGAATCCCTTATTTCTTTTATATTGCCTAATTGTTCTGGCTAGAACTTTCAATACTATGGGGAGTTTAAGAGGCAAAAGTGAATACACTTGCCTAATCCTTAATCTGAGGACAAAAGGTTTTGGTCTTTCACCATTGAGTATGATGTTACTCGTGGGCTTTTCATATTTTGACTTTATTTTGTTGAGGCACTTTTTTTTCTTCCTATTCTCCATACTGCTTTTATAAAAGAATATTGCATCCTGTCAAATTCTTTGTCCGCATTAATTAAGATGATCATATGGATTTTGTCCTTCATTCTTCTTATGTGGTGTATTCTATCCATTGATTTTTATATGATGAACCAAACTTACATTCCAGAAATTAATTCCACTTGATCGTACTGTATGTTTGTTTCAACACACCCATAAATTTGTTTTCCTAGTATTTTGTTGAGAAATTTTGCATTCATATTCATCAGGAATATTGTTCTGTAGTGTTTTTATCTCATAATATCATCTTCTGATTTTGCTATCAGAGTAATGCTGGTCTTACAGAATTAATATGGAAGTGTTCTTTCCTCTAATTTTTCAGATAAGTTTCATGAGAATTGATGTTAAGTCTTCATTAAATGTTAAAATTCTTCAATGAAATCCTGTGATTCTATACTTTGTTTTATTTGGAGGATTTCAATTACTGATTCAATCTTCTTTTTATTGGTTGTTTAAATCATCTATTATTGTTAGATTGTGTGTTTCTAGTAATTTATCTGTTTCTTGCAGGTTATCTAACTTGTTGGCATACAATTGATCATAACATTCCTTTATAATTCTTTTTAATTCTGTGTAACCAGTGGTAATATTCTCTCTTTCATTTCTGATTTTAGAAATATGAACTCTCTCTTCGCTCCTTCCCTCTCTCACCCTCCATCTTTCTCTCTTTTACTTAATGTAGTCAAGAGTTTGCTGATTTTTTTATTTCATTGATTTTCTACTCTACATTTTATTTATTTCTGTTCTTATATTTATTTATGTTTAATTTTAGCATACTTGTGGGTTTTCCAGTTTTCCTTGTGCTATTGAGTTCTATTTTCACTCTATTTTGATGAGAAAAATAATTTATATAATTTAATTCTTCTTGAAATTTTTAATACCAATTTTTGTGGCCTAACATGATATTTATCATCGAGAATCATCTGTATACACTTGAGAGCAGTATGTATTCTGCTGTTATTAGGTAGAATGTTTTGTATATGTCTATTAAGTTGTATTGACCTACTGTATTGTGCAAATCTTTAATTTTTATTTTTATTTACATATGACAGTGGAATGCATTACAATTCTTATTATACATATAGAGCACAATTTTTCATATCTCTGGTTGTATACAAAGTATATTGACACCAATTCGTGTCTTTATATATGTACTTTGGATAATAATGATCATCACCTTCCACCATCATTTCTAATCCCCTTCCCCCTCCCTTCTCCTCCTACTCCTCTGTCCTATCTAGAGTTCATCTATTCCTCCCATGCTCCCCCTCCCTACCCCACTATGAGTCAGCCTCCTTATATCAAAGAAAACATTCAGCATTTGTTTTTTTGGGATTGGCTAACTTCACTTAGCATTATCTTCTCCAACTCCATCCATTTTCCTGCAAATGCCGTGATTTTATTCTCTTTTATTGCTGGCAAATCTTCTATTTTACTATTGTTTTTCCTCTGTTCTATCCATTATTGAAAGTGAAATATTTACATTTCCTACAATTATTGTATTACCATGTATTTATCCATTTAAATCTGTTAAAGTTTACTAAATATATTTAGTAACTTTTAGTGCATAAATATTTTTAATTGCTCTACCTTTGAATTAATTGACTCTTTAATCAGTATGTACTGTCTTACATTGCCTCCTACAAGTTTTTTTTTTTAATTTAAAGTCTTTCTATTTTATCTAACATCTTTCCATCACCCTGCCATTCCCAGTGTCCAGTGAATACTATTCCTCTCCATTCTTCTATGAGATTGACTTGCTGGTTCCACAAATTAGGGAGAACATGTGGTATTTGTCCTTCTGTGTCTTGCATATTTCACTTAACATAATGACCTCCAGTTCCATCTATGTCATCTCAAACGTCAAGATTTTATTCTTTTTTATTACTGAATATGTATCACCTTTTCTTTATCCAGTCATCTGTTTTTGTTCACCTCTTTTTGATTTCCTATCTTGGTTATTGTGAATAATCTTGCAATAAACATTGGAGTGCAATGTTTCATTGACATAATGATTTTATTTTCTTTGGATATATGCCCAGTAGTGAAATTAATGGATCATATGGTAGTTCTAATTTTAGTGTTTAAGGAGTGTCCATATTGTTTTCCATAATGGCTGTACTGATTTACATTCCCTTCAAAAGTATTTAAGAGATCCCATTTATCTGCATTGTTTCATCTGATATTAATGTAGCTATGCTGCCTCTTTTTTGATTACCATTTGAATGCATTTTTATATTCTTCAACTTTTTACTTCTAATCTGTGTGTGTCATCAGATCGAAAATGAATCTCATGTAGACAGCATGTATTTTTGTCTTTTCAGTACTTTCAGTGACTTCATACCTTTGATTAAGGAGTTTAATAACTGTAGTTTTATAATAATTACTGATAAGGATAACTTGCTATAGCTTGTTAATTCCTCTTTTTCTTTCCCACTGTCTTCCTTTGTGTTTTGCTGATTTTTTGTAATGATGTGCTTTCATCTCTTTATCATTTCCTTTTGCTTACATTTTATAGGTATTTTATTTGTAATTAACATGAGGCTTGTAAAAGATATCTTTTAAAAATTTGTTTTGTTGATAAGAACTTAACTTTGATCATGTGCGAAAACTACTTTCTCAATTTTACTCATTTATTATTTCAAATAATGTCAAAAATGTACATCTTTTTCTGTTGTGCATACAATAACATTTTTTTACAGTGCTGGGGAATAAACCCAAGGCCTGTGAATGTTAGACCAGCACTCTATCACTGAGCTAAACCCTCAGCCTCCATTAGCATATCTTATATCTTTAATAATTTTTTTACTTTTGTCTTTTAGCTTCTATATAAAAATTAAATAATAATTTAACACAACCATTCCAGCAATAAAATATTCTGTATTTTTCTGTATATTTATATTTGATAAAGAGCTTTAAACTTTCATATGCTTTTGTGTTGTGTATATGTTGTTGGTATCCCTTTGTTTCAACTTAAAGGACTTCTCATAGCATTTTTTTAAAGGCTGGTCTTATATGATGAACTCCCTCTGCTTTTGTTTATCTGGGGAAATTTTATATTCTCTTTAACTTTTGAAGGGCATTTTTGTCTGACACGGTATACTTGTTGACTATTTTTCTTTCAGCACTTTCAGCTTATCATCTTACTCCCTTCTGGGCTGAAAAGCTCTTGCTGAAAAATTCACTGATAATTTTATGTATGTCCCTTTGTATGTGATTATTCACTTTTGCTGCTTTCAAGATTCTTTTTAGACAACTTGATTTTAATGTATCTCATTGTGATTCTCTTCAGATTTGTCCTAGTTGTATGCCTATAAGCTTTTTGAATCTTATTTCCTGAGTTCATTTATTTCTCAGATTTGGAAATGCTTTAGTCATTAGTTCTTCATAAACAAAGGCCTCTTTTGCCTACTTTATGAGTTTTCCTTTGGAGATTGCCATTATATGTATCTTCATTTGTTTGATAATGTTCAATAAGTCCCACAGGCTCTCCTCACTTTTCTTCTCTCATTTTTTCCCTCTTTGCTTCTCTAACACAATGTTTTCAAATGAACTGTCTTCAAGTTTCTTGATTTCTTCTTCTGTTTTATCAATTCTGCACTTGAACCCTTCCAGTCTGCTGTTGAACCCTTCCAATGAGGGTTTTTAAATGGTTTGCTGCATCTATTGAGATGATAATGTCAATTCTCCTTCTTTCCCATATCAGTATGATGTATCACATTATTTTTTTTCAGAATGTTATGCAACCTTGTTTTCTTGAGATAAATCCCCTTGGTTGTAATGTATAATACTTACATGAACTGCATGCAATTTGATAATATTTTATTGATTTTTTTCATTTTTATTAATATATTAGTCTTTAGTTTTATTATGATGCCTTTTTGGGCTTTGGCTTCAGGATAACACTAGTCTCATAAGATAAAACAAGGGAGAGTTCTCCGTGTTTCCATTTTTTGCAGAAATATGATAGATTTGATCAGTGATACAATCTTGTCCTGGGTTTTAAATCATTGGAAGTTTTTTTAAAAAAATAATGTCTCGATCTCTTAAATATTTTTCTTTTGTCTATTTCATTGCTTTCCCCTCTAATCCTATTAGTTCATTCCTTCTCTTTTTTAGGCTTAGTTTACTTTTATTTTCATAATGTCTTAAGGTGGAGGAAGATTAGATTGCTGACTTCAGATCTTTCTTTAATTTTGATATAGACTTGTACAGATATAAACTTCCTTCTGGGCTTTACTTTAGCTGCAACTTCCCCCCACAGTGTTTTGACATATTGTATTCTCATTTTCATTAATCTCAAAGTATTTTATAACCATCATTATTATTTATTTTTTTTCACCAGTTTCTTTTTTTGAAATGCTCTGTTTCTAAACATTGTGAATTTCCCTACTATTTGCCACTTATTTCTATTATTTTACTGCAATCGAATTGTAGGCTTTCAACATTTTAACATTAATTAATTCTTATTTTGTAGCTTAGAATATGGTCTATCTTGGATAATGTAAATCACATGGAAATGTGATTTTGAGAAGAATATGTATTTGCTGTTTGGGGGTAGAATACTATTTGAGTGTTTAATGAATTTATAGTATTATTTTAGTCTTCCTCATCATTGTTGGTCTTTGCTCTAGTTGTTTTAGTCACTAATTAATATTGGTTATTAAATGAATCTATTATTTTTAAATTTTAACAAATATTAATGGTATATATTTATTGATTAGAATGTAATGTTTTGATATATGAATAAATCATGTAATGACTAAATATAGAAATTAACATATCCATCATCTCACATACTTATCATTTTTGTAGTGATAATATTTAAAATTTATCTCAGCAATTTTTAAATATACAATAAAATATTATTAATTACAATTGCTGTGGAATAGATCACAAAAACTTATTCTTCTAAGTAAAACTTTACTCTTTGAGACATCTCCTCATGCCCCAGTCTATAGTAATCACCACTATACTCTCTACTAATATGAATTTGACTCTAAGATTCCACATGTAAGTGAGATGGTGCAGTCTTTTTCTTTCTGTGTGTAACTTATTTCACTTACCATGATGTCATCCACATTCACTCTTCTTGTTGCAAATGTCTGATTTCCTTCAATTTAAAGACTGAATAACACTCAATTGTGTATATATACACAATTTTATTTATTTGTTCACATATGGACATATAGGGTGTTTATTGTGAATAATTCTGCAGTGAAGATGGCAATGTAGATAACTCTTCAAAGTACTGATTTTAATCCTCTGTATATATATATACCCAGAAGCAGGGTTGCTGTATCATGTAGTAGTTCTCCTTTTTTAGTTTTTTGAAGGATCTCCATACCATTTTCCATAATGTCTATACCAATTTACATTTCCACTAACAACATACAAGGATTTTCAAACTACCTTTGCCACCACTTATTAGTTTTGTCTTTTTGATTCTAAAAGGTGTGAAGTGATGTTTTTGAAGTACTGGGGATTGAACCCTGGGGGTCTTTTTATTTTTTATGTTGAGACAGGGTCTCACTAAATTGCCCAGGCCAGCCTTGAACTTGTAATCTTCTTGTCTCCAACTCTAGACTAGCTGAGATTGCAGGCATGTGCTCCCACACTGGGATCATGGTAGCTCTAAATTGCATTTGATTAGAGCTGTTGATCATGTTTTCATGCAACTGAGGGCAATTTGTGTCTTCGTTTGAGAAGTGCCTCTTAAGTCATTTGCTCATTTTTAAATTGACTTATTTGCTTTCTTCCTATGGAGTTTTTCAAGTTCCTTATGAATTTTGGGTTTTAACCCCTTATCACAAGTAAGGTGTGCAACTATTTTCTCTTTTTCCATAAGTTTTCTATTTACTATTTGATTGATTATTTTGCTCTCCAGAAGCTTTTTGATTGCATACATTGTTTATTTTGTGGTGCTGGGGATCAAATTCAAGGCCTCATGGATGCTAGGCAAGTGTTGTACCACTGAGGTATGCTCCCAGGCTGGACACATTTTTAATTTTGTTCTCATTCCATTTCAGGCAATTAGTGCTTCACGTATTGGCACTCTTGGTCAGGATATATAATACATACAAAATTATGCTGGATTCATTTGATAATATTTTATTGAGAATTTTGGAATCTTTATTAATAAAGTATAGTAGTCTGTAGTTAGGAGCAAATAAGTTTATATTTGCTATAACTCTATGATAAATAAGTCCTTTATCATTGAAAACTGTTTCTTTTTTTTTTTTAAATAAGTGTTTCTATGTATATCCAGCAATAGTTGTTTTAATTTATTCATTTTTTACCTGTAAAATGTGTGTCTTTCAATTTAAAATGTCAGACCTGTGAAGAGTGTAGAGTTGAGTTTTATTTTTGAACCATTCCAGCTATCTGTACCTTTAAAATGGACTGTATAATCCATTAACATTTAATGTTATCATATATGGCTCTAATGATGTTCAGCATTTTACTTTTTTCTATATTTTTTTATCATTTTTCCTGCTGCTTCTTTACTATTTTATTTAAATTTGGTAACTATTTTTCTAGTGTCATATATTTTTGTAATGTTATTTGGTTATTAAGAGGATTTACTTTACATAACTATATGTATCTATTTTCTACTGTCATCTATAAATCTATCTACCTAATTTATCTACCTACCTATTTTATCCTGTAAGAGTCTACTTGAGAATTAAACTGTTAATCCCAATGAGATATAGAGGTGTCAATTTTAGATAGCTCAATTCTCACTTTTCATTTTTGCATTGGTACTATTTTATATATAACATATATGTGGTCCAAACTCAATATGTTTTCCTAATTATTATATTAATTTTATTTAAGAAAATTAAGGAAAGAAACAAAAACACTATATATAAAAATATTTTGTTATATTATGCTTATTTACCATTTATTTTTCTTTTAATTTCTTCTTACATAATTGATTCACCATTATCATTTTCTTCTTCCAATACAGTTTCATCCTGCCCTTGTTATTTGTTTTATTATTGAGAAATATATTAAACTCCTATATTTTATACACCCAACAATACAATCATACACTTACTGTTTTATTCAACTTTTAAAAATATATGGCTTTTTCAGTATGGGGAATCAAACCCAAGGACTCACACATGCTAGGCAAGCAGTGTAGCACTGAGTTACATCAGCAATTTGAAAATGCATGGCTTTCTTTTCAATCTTACTTTGAAATTGTGATAGGGATATTTTAATTTTATGTGGTTGCTTACTTTTAAAATATATTTTAATTCAGTATAGACTTTGACATTTAAAATAATGTGTGACTATAATGATTTTCCATATACCCAACATCCAGTTTTATCTATAAGAAAAATCTTGTTAGTATCAGTGTCACAATAAATAGTGATATATTATTACTAAAATCCATATATTTTTAGATTTTCTTATATTTTCCATCTTTCATCTGTGTTAGGATGTTATGAAATACCCCATATTTTATTTTGTTAACAGAAAACATTAGAATATACAGACATGTATACTATTGATTGGTAATTATTTACTTCATAATTTCACTGATGTTTGGTTTATAGGTGTGTGTGTGTGTGTGTGTGTGCGCGCGTGCTTGTGAATTATTAAATTATTGTTTGGGATTACTTGAACTTCCTTTATTATTACTTACATGGAAACTTTTACAGTAAAAAACTCTTATTTTTAAAATCTCATTGTTTCCTGCAAATGCCATGATCTTGTTATTTTTTAGTGCTGAGTAATATTCCATTGTGTATAAATGCCACATTTTTTTTATCCATTCATCTATTGAAGGGCATCCAGGTTGGTTCCACAGCCTAGCTATTGTGAATTGTGCTGCTATGAACATTGATGTAGCTGTGTCCCTGTAGTATGCTCTTTTTAGGTCTTTTGGGTATAGTCCGAGAAGGGGAATAGCTGGGTCGAATGGTGGTTCCATTCCCAGCTTTCCAAGGAAATGGATGGCATTAGAGCAGATATTGCTAAGTGAAGTTAGCCAATCCCTAAAAAACAAATGCCGAATGTCTTCTCTGATATAAGGGAGGTGACTCAAAACAGAGTAGGGAGGAAGAGCATGAGAAGAAGATTACCACTAAACAGGGAAGAGAGGTGGGAGGAAATGGGAGGGAGAAGGGGAATTGCATGGAAGATGGAAGGAGACCCTCATCATTATACAAAATACATATATGATGGTGTGAGAGGGAAGGAAAAAAGAGAGAGAGAGAGAGAAATGTGTCACAGTAGATTGGGTATAGAGAGGTGATGGGAGGGGAGGGGAGGGGAGGGGGGATAGGGAGGGCAGCAGAATACAACAGACACTAGTATGGCCCTATGTATAAACGTGGCTGTATAACTAATGTGATCCTGCAATCTGTACACGTAGAAAAATGAGAATTCATACCCCATTTGAATCAAATGTATGATATGTCAAAATCATTGTATTATCTCGAGCAACTCGTAAAAAATAAAAATAAAAATAAATCTCATTGTTATAGTTTGGATTTGGAATGTCCCTTAAAGGCACATGTGCTTCGTCTACAGCTGGTGTCACTATTGGGAAGTGTTGGAAAATATAGAATGTGGATTGGTGGGATATGCCCTTGAAGGATGTATTTAGTCCATGGATTATCTTTCTTTCTTTCTCTTTTGCTTCCTGGCAACCATGAGGTGAGTGGCTATCTTCTGTCATACCCTTTTGTCATGATGTACTCTCTCACCTCAGGCACATAGCAATGAAACCACCTGGTTATGGCCTGAAACCTCTGAAATTGTGAGTCACAATAAATCTTTCCACCTTTAAGTTGACCTTTTCAAGATTTTGTCTCAGTGATAGAATGATAATACACTGGTACTGTTTTTATACTTCAGTTTTGAAAGACAACTTTACAAGGCATAAGTTTTTTGGCTGAGAGATCCCCACATCCCGACACATTGAGCATGTCATCTCATTGTCTTATTGCATGCATGGTTCTATTACGTGTCTGTTCATTTTTTTCTTGCTGTTTTCAAGATTTTCCCTTTAACTTTGTCTTTTATCATTTTGACTGTAATGTGTCTGAGTGTGGATCACTTTATTTTATCCTACTTTGACTTCATGGAACCCCCCCTTTGGATTTTTTATTATATTTGGGAAGCTTTCAGCCATTATTTCATGAATATATATTCCTTTTCTCTCCTCTTATTCTAGTATTTCAGTCATACTTACATTGGAGGAATCAATTGTGTTTTACATTTATCTGAGGTCATACTTATATTTAATATTAATTTATTCCCTCTGTTTCTCAACTGCATAATTACTATTGACATCTCCTTGAAGTTGATAATTCTTTCTTCTGCTTGTGCAAATTGACTCTAGTGAATTTTCATCTGTTATTTTACTTTTTTTTTACTCTAGAATTCCCACCTTGGTTCTTTTGAAGATAATTTGAATCTATTATTTCTTCTTTTATGAGATATTGTCATTATATCTTTACTTCTTTAATAGTGGTTTTATTTGGTCTTTTTATAATATTTATAAAAGCTGCTATGAAATGTTCCCTATTATATAAATTATGGGGTCTCCAAAGTAGTTACAACATCCTGCATGTTTTTCTGTACATGGGCTAGTTTTATGGGTCTATGGTTGTTGTATATATTTTTTGGAAAGCAAGCATTTTAGATTACATTTTATAATTGGTATCTGGAAGTTTTAAATCAAATGGATTAATCTCCTGATTAGACTACAGCTCTTATAATCTAATCATTTCATTTCTGAACAATTGTGCATTGTCACATCAGCTTTTGTGGGACAGCTCTTATTCAAACCACAACAAGGACAGTCTGTAGAGAAAGTAGTCTGTTCCCAAAAGCCTCTCCCTGGGGTCAGGATATGTAACATTCCTCATCTGTAGTTGCCAGCCTGTGGTAAGGCACTGCAGGATTCTGCCTGGCTCTGAGCAGAGTCGCAATACATGGGCCAGCACCAGACTCCTTTGTCACACCTCTGCTCACCACATCCACCAACTGTGACTCTACCTGAGTCCTTAGCCTGCTAAATCCAGCACAAGACTGGGGTAGGATCCATGCACACGCTGCTATGTGCCTCCTGTTGCTGAGGTGGAGATCACTCACTGCAACCAGTCACAGGTGATGTCAACTGGAATATAAGTCTGGTAGGCTGGGACCATGTTTCTTCTTCCCCCGACACTGTAGCAGTCCCAGACACTCAGTCCAAGCAGGACTGGGGATGAGGACTATTAGATCTGCCCAGTGTTAGGTTTCACCAGCCTGGCACTACATTCTATGGCAAAGACTTGTGCTTATCACCCTGTCCTACCCCCCAAAATGGAAGTTGAGGTAGTATTGGGGAGGGCAGTATCTTCACTCCCTAGGGTTAGGGTAGGCTGGGTTACATTTGAGTCACAGCAGCAGAGGCCTGCACTCTCTCAGAAAGAGCACTTTTGATCCCTGCACTCACTCCAAGACTGAAACTGATTTGAGGAGGAAGCCAAAACTGCAGTGGAGACTCCTGAGATTAAGAAATGCCAGTAACACAGGACATTGTCCTAGGAAAGTGGCAGGAATTGAGCAGACAAGCCAAAGACAGGACATTTGAGCTGCAACCAACAAGGGTACAGGGATGGATCTACAAAATCCTTTTGGACAGAACATCATGATGCCGTGAGCCCCAGGTTCCAGACATGGAGCTACAAGACTTGTTTGCCAGCTGGATTTCTGTCTTACTTTGATTCCATTCCTTCTTTCTGTGCCCCTATTTCTGTGAATGGAAATGCAAGTTTGCCCTGAATCTCATAGGACACTTTGGACTTGAACTTTTGGACAATCCTTGAACTTTGAGACCATGGGGACTCTTGGAGATGGACAAAATGTATTTTACATTGTGAAACGGTCATGAGCTTTTGTGGGGGCAGAATGTTCTGGTTTGGATATGAAGTGTCTCCCAAAAGCTCACGTGTGAGACAATGCAAGAAGGTTTAGAAGATAAATGATTGAGTTATGAAAGCCTTAACCAGTTCAGTGAATGCATCACCTGATAGTATTAATCGAATGGTAATTGAAGGCAAGTGGGTTGTGGCTGGAGAAGGTAGGGTATTGGGGGCATAGTTTTGGGGTATTTATTTGTATTTGGCAAGTGGAGACCTCACTCTCTGCTGCCTGGTGATCACGTGGGTTGCTTCCCTTCACCACACTCTTCTGCTATGATGTTCTACCTCACTTTGAGCCCCAAGGAATGGAGCCTGCCTGCTGCCTAAAAATTGAGACATCTGAAACTGTGAGCCCCCTCAAATAAACTTTTCCTTCCCTACAGTTGTTCTGGTTGGGTCCTTTAGTCACAGCAGGGAAAAAAGCTGACTAAACCATGGAATAAGTCCTTTTACTCTCCCATGTGAGGGACATCTGTCTCTGAGCTTGGCGCTTGGAATTGGGGGATGGATGACAAGGTCATGTATTTTGTGTCTGCCTTCTTTAATTTATTTTACTTTCTTATACTAGAAGCAAGTACTATGGTCTCTCACGTGATTTCTTTAGCTTTTATAAATTTAGTTTAATGGTTGAATAGCTGTTCAATTTGGTGTGTCTTTGGAGATACTGTCACTAGAGGATCTTATTCTCTTGACATCTTGCTCTATCACTTCCCCCTTCATGGTGTGAGGTGATATCTCCTTTTTCATTTCTGATATTTATTATGTTATTTTTTGTTTTACCTTTATTGAATTTTCTTGAGGTTTAGCAGTTTGATTTATGTTTCCAAAAGAATGAGCTTTAGATTTCATTGATTAGAAAAAATTGTTTTCATGTTTACACACACACACACACACACACACACACACATACGCACACACATGCGCAAACACATAATTTAAAAACAACCTTCAATTTGCCAGAAAACTATTTAATATGGAGGATATTGCATTAAATTCAGTAAGCTAAACATTTAAATAAAAACATTGCATGATTTTATGTGAAATATTTCTAAAAGAGTCAACTACATAGAGATTTGGATTGAAACATGAGTTATCACAGGCAAGGGGGCAGAGAAAAATTGGGAGATATAAGTCCTCTGATAAAAATAGCAGCTATGTAGTATGATAAACTCTAGAGATCTAATGTACAACAGAAGGACTATAATCAATAATAGTGTACTATATTCAAGAGTTTTGGTGAATGTTTATATTATAGCTGTTCTTATCAGAGGTAGATAAATGGATAAATATGTGAGGAGATTGGTATGTTAATTTGTTCTACTAAATTAACCATTCAACTATATATGTGTCTTATAAATTTCATGTTGTATTCATTAAACATACTCAATTAAATTTATTTAAAATAGATTTCAGAGAAAGGAAATTATTGGCAACAGAGAAAGATGTTACATGATGTAAATAGGTCATCTCTCTAAGAAGATACAGCAGTTCAAAATGTGGATGCACCAAAAACAAACTTGCATAATGTAAGGATAAATGGTAGAAGTTAAAGAAAAAGATGAACCCACCATTATAATTTCAGTATTCAAAATTTCTCTCTAGGGGCTGGGGATGTGGCTCAAGCAGTAGCGCGCTCGCCTGGCATGCGTGCAGCCCGGGTTGGATCCTCAGCACCACATACAAACAAAAATGTTGTGTCTGCCGAAAACTAAAACATAAATATTAAAAATTCTCTCTCTCTCTCTCTCTCTCTCTCTCTCTCTCTCTCTCTCCCTCTCTCACTCTCTCTTTAAAAAAAAAATTCTCTCTACAACTATAGAGCAAACAAGTAATAATACAGAAGAACTCTGAACATTCCATCAGTAACACAAAGAGTTTTCATATACCTAAAAAACACAACCAAGATACATTATATTTGGGCCATAACACAAACTTCAAAAAAATTAAATAATTGAAACCATATATAGTGCACTCTGGTTATAATGAAGTAATCTAAAATGAAGTAATGAGGTAATTAAAATGAAGTAATGAAGTATTGGGAAATAGTCAACATACATATAAATAACACATGCATTAAAGAAAAAAAACTCAAGAAAAGAACATGCTTTTTATAATTACATCAAAACAGATTTTATTCATGTATAACTAAAAAGAACCAATAAAAATATGGGCTGGGATCAAAGCTCAGTGATAGAGTGCTTGCCTAGCATGTGTGAGGCACTGCGTTCTATTCTCAGCACCACATATAAATAAATAAAATAAACGCCCATCAACAACAACAAAATTAAAAAAAAATTAAAAGTACATGTAATTAAATAAAAATGAAATTACAATATACAAAATTTTGTGTAACACAGCTAAAGCAGTGCTGTAAGGAAAATGAAGACTAATAAATGTCAACATAGAAAAGTGGAAAGTCTCAATTCAATAAATTGTGCCCTCAACTACAATGACTGTAGAAAGAAAAATAAAATAAGTCCAAAGTTAGCAGAAAATAATAAATGTCACTGATAAATCAATAAAATTGAGAACAGACAGAATAGAAAAAAATCTCATTAAACAAATAGCTAGTTCTTTCAAAAAATCTCTAGTTAAAATTGAAAATGAATATGCTATCCTAGAAGATTTCCATGAGCAAGTGTATTAAAATTTAAGAAAGAATTAACATCAATTATGCACAAAGATCCAGAAAGTAAAAGGAAAATAAACACTTCCCAACTTTGAGGTCAATATTATCCTGATCCTAAAAACCTGACATATAGTACACAAATCAAAGTAATGTTTTCCATTGCCTATAAATACACATGCTAAAATCATTAACAAAATATCAGCAATAAAATTCATCAATATATAAAAATACTTACGTGTCATCACTAAATGCAGTTTATTCTAGGGATGAAAGTTTTTATAATCTAACACATTGACGTAGTAAAGAAAAAAACATAAGAATTAAATCAATTTATGCAATTATAAATTTGAAAAATTTAATAACCATTTATAACAAAAACTTCTAAAAAATAGTAGAGAGGTACTTCCTGAACTTGATAAAAATGACCTTAAAAGTAGCATCATACATAATCATGAAATATTGAACATTTTCACCTAAGATCACAAATGTAGTAAATACATCTGTTCTCACTTGTTTTTTCTGAAACAGTAATGGAAGCTATAGCCTACCCAATGAGTCATAGAAAGGAAGTATGATGGTACGGATTGGAAAGGAATAAATCAAACTGTTTTGGTATAGATGACACAATCATGTGAGAAAATTCCAGGGAATTCTAGAAAGAAGCCTACAACTAATAAATGAGTTCAACATGTGTACAGGATTTAAGAAAACATAAAAATATTTGTATTTCTGTATGCTAGCAATGAATATGAGGACACTGAAATTAAATACAACATACACTAAAAAATTGAAATATTTAGTTATAAATAAGAAACAATGTTCAAACTAGTTTGCAGAAAACTACAAAACATTGATGAAAAAATCCAACAAGATCTATGTTTGAAGATTTATGAAGACACATCTGTGTTCATGGACTGGGAAATTCAAATCTTGTGAATTTGTATACAGATTTAGTGTATTTCCAATTTTTAATTCACAACACAATAGAAAATGGTCAAAATTCATGAACAGATATTTCACTGAAGAGGATATATAGATAATAAACAAGTCATATTTTGTCTTTTATATAATACCCTGGAACTCTTATACACTGTTGATGGGAATGTAAATTGATACAACCATTATAGAAAGCAGTTTGGAGGTTCCTCAGAAAATTAAAAGTAGATCTATAGCATAATTTAGCTATTCCATTTCTGGGTATATATATCCACAGAAAATGTAATCAACATATCATTGTGATACCTTTGTTCTCACATTTATTGCATCACTATTCACAAAAGCTAAACTGTGGGATCAACTGAGGTACCCATTAATGGATAACTGTATAAAGAAAATGTGGGAAAGGGAGATGAAAAGTGGCAGAGTAGTGACATCCAGAGCATACTGGCTTCTCCCCAAGATCGAATCAAATCAACATTTATACACTTCCATGATCAGGTAGGGAAGCAGTGGGAAGATGCTAGAGTCCAACTCAGAGAGTCAGTGACAAGGTAAAACCCAGAAATAGCGTTTCTTTAAGAATAAATAAGTGGGGCTGGGGATGTGGCTCAAGCAGTAGTGCGCTCACCTGGCATGTGTGCGGCCCGGGTTCGATCCTCAGCACCACATACAAACAAAGATGTTGTGTCCACCGAAAACTAAAATAAAATAAATATTAAAAAAATTCTTTCTAAAAAAAAAAGAATAAGTGAGCAGGCTGGGGATATAGCTCGATTGGTAGAGTGCTTGCCTCACAAGCACAAGACCCTGGGTACAATCCCCAGGAGAGAGAGAGAGAGAGAGAGAGAGAGAGAGAGAGAGAGAGAATGAATATGAATATGAATCTCAGAGCAGGAGGAGAAGCTCCCTTCTGGAGAGCTGAAATTAGGAATCAAAAATTTGTAGAAATGCAGGCTCTGCTACTAGGCAAATAAACAGTTTGAGCAGAAAGGGTACTTAGATATTTTGTAGCAAGATGGCACAAGAGAAGAAATTATCTGCACTTCCCTGTTGATTCAGTGAGTGAGGGAAGAAGAGCCATCTTAAAAGGGACTTTATTGTTTAGGCTGTCTGTGTGGGAATTCAGAAATCCCGGAACTATTTTATATTTCTTGTTTTACCTCCAAGGCTGAACTGACACTTTTGCATTTTTTTCCCACTGGGTCAGTGGGTGACCAGTCTGAAAATCAGTCAGAGCTCAGAAGTGAGACTGTGGCATGAACTCATAGAAATCTGGGCTGCGGAAAGCTTATTCAGGTCCTTTGAAATTGATGGTCTAAGCTTCATGACAGATGTGGGAGCAGCTGGGTTTGGATATTGGATGGGAGGGGAAATGAGAGAAATTATTTGGGATGAAATAGAAAGCGTCTTGCCTATAGCACCCCAGTCTAGGAAGACTGCACAGCATTTTCCCCATAATATAAATTGAAGTTATTGGGTTGTGGGGTACAATGCAAACTAGATCAGTTCCTACACTTCATAGGCGAGAAAGAGGAACCTGTGGTACCTACTATAGCTGTGTATCCTGTTCCTAAGTACAACAAAAAAAGAAAAACAAAACCTGCTATTAGGGTGAATTGAGTTTTTTTAAAATTTTTATTGTAGGTTGTTCAAAACATTACATAGTTCTTGACATATCATATTTCACACTTTGATTCAAGTGGGTTATGAACTCCCATTTTTACCCCGTATACAGATTGCAGAATCACATCGGTTACACATCCACTGATTTACATATTGCCATACTAGTGTCTGTTGTATTCTGCTGCCTTTCCTATCCTCTACTATTCCCCCTCCCCTTCCCTCCCCTCCCATCTTCTCTCTCTACCCCATCTACTGTAATTCATTTCTCCCCCTTGTTTTTTTCCCTTTCCCCTCACTTCCTCTTGTATGTATGAATTGAGTTTTAAAGTAACATTTTGTTGGCACTCACTGGTATACTAGAAGGGGCAAAGGTCAGCCTATAAACTCCACCAATAGCTTTGGCCTGTGTGGGCTGAAGCTAAGAAGGAAAAACTGATCTGTAACTTTTTTATTATTTTTAATATTTATTTTTCAGTTCTCAGCAGACACAATATCTTTGTTGTATGTGGTGCTGAGGATCGAACCTGGGCCGCACGCATGCCAGGCGAGCGCGCTACCGCGTGAGCCACATCCCCAGCCCAGATCTGTGATTTTGTTTCACAAACTTCCCCATAGCTGGTGAATTCTAAAAGTAAAGCAAGCCCTGAAAGAAGGATTTCAGTTTTAAAAACTTCAGCCTTAAGGAGATATTTCAATCTTTTCTGTGTACTTTCAACTTTTTGTAAGTAAAACTTTTACCATGCGGCCAGCGCAATGGTTCCATTAATGAGGTTCTTGGCATAAAAGTTAGCTAGTGAGATCGAAATAAACACACAGACTCAGTTACCTTTTTCTATGACCAGGTCCGAGACGGCTCCCCTCTCTGGTTCCCTCCTCTAACCGCCCGGCAGGGCAGCGAGGATTACTCAGGGCTAGCAGGAGAGAGAGAGCGAGCACGCCAGGGAGTAGCCTTCTATTGGGGAGCAAGAAACTCAGGGGAGAATTCCATCCAATGAAGGTTGAGGGGGGGCCGCACTCCAAGGTCAGGGTCAGTGATTGGGCCTCCGGGGTCAGTGGTCAGTCACACCCCCACACGGACAGGTTCTCTCAACAGGAGAGGGCCGGGAAAGCTCCCACACAGCCAGAGCGCCTCAGACCCTGACCGGGAGTCACCCAGTCACGTGTGAGAATGGCTCCCGACAAAAACTTATAAAAAGTTTTTTAAAAACAAATTTCTTTCACTATTTTAAATATTTGCATATAATTTCATACATTTTTTCAACTATTGGACTTTTTCTTGGTATCTCTTTTCTTGTTTCAAATTTTATTTCCATCTTTTTCTCCCAATTTCTTCTTCAGTCTCTTAAATCCATTCCTAAAATTTCCCAAACTTGGGAATGAAATGAAAATTCAGATACTAGAGGTATTCAGAAGCCAGAATAGACAAGACCAGAAAATAACTTCTCTGCTACACATTATGGTTAAAATGCCAAAAATATTAAAGAAAAAAAGTAAAAATTATAATAAAGAAATTCCAAATCACTTATGAGTAAACCAATCATAATAGCAGAAGATTGTTTTGAGGAAACTTTAAAGGTTAGGAGGATTCTATGCTCTGAAATTAAAAACAAACAAACAAACAAACAATACGCACACAACAACAACAACAAGAACAAAAAGCCCTGTCAACCTAGACTGCTTATCCTATAAATCTTTCCATCAGAATCAAAGAAGAATTAAAACCCCTCCAAAAATAAGCTAGAGGAATTCATAAATCCTAAGGCAGCATTACATAAGATACCTAAAGGAATAATATACAGAGAAGAAACAACCAAAGGAGCAAAGAATGAATCTTATTAAAAGAGTGTATAAGCAAATTAGAATTATGAGTAAATCAAACACTGGGCTCAGGTTGTGGCTCAGTGGTAGAGCACTTGCCTGGTATATGTGAGGCACTGGGTTCTAACTTCAACACCACATAAATAAATAAGTGCATAAAGCTATTGTGTCTATCTACAACTAAAAAATGTTTTAATAAAAAAGAATGAATCAACATTAGTACTATAGTAATAGGAAGTAACATTTATGTATGTATACATATACAAATAATACCACCAAATGTAAATGGTCTTCATTCTCCAATTAACAGACATATACTGGCAGATTAGATTAAAAAGAAATAACTGTGCACACTCCATTGACAAAACATTCACAGGATGAAACTGAAAGAATAGAAAATTATATTACATGCAAATGGAATCTGAAACAAGCAGGAATAGCTCTTTTTTGTATCCAACAAAGCAGACTTCAAGCCAAAATTAGAGGAGACAAAGTAGAGCAATACATATAAACAGGGGGAAAAATCAAAAAGAAAATATAATGATTGCAAATATATCTACCCCCAAAATTTGTGTACCAAATTTCGTAAAACAAATACTACTCAACATAAAAAGACAGGCTACAGGGCCTGGGGTTGTGGCTCAGTGGTAGAGCACTTGCCTGACATGTGTGAGGCCCTGGGTTGGATTCTCAGCACCACATATAAATAAATAAAGGCCTATCAACAACTAAAAATAAAACTAAAATTTAAAAAGACAGGCTATGATACAGTAATAATGGGTTACTTCAACATGCCATATTCACAAATACATAGGTAATCTAGACATGAATTCAACAGTGTAACTACAGAATTGCATAATACTTTTCATCAAACGAACTTAAGAAATATTTACAGAATATTGCATCCAAGAAAAACTAAAAATGCTCTCTTTTCAGCTGTTCATGGAATTTTTTTCAAAATAGAATATTTATTACAACAGAAAGCAAGTCTTAAATATGAAAAATTGAAATAATTTCCATCATAATTATGATGGAATAAAATTAGAAATAAACAAGAAAATCCCTACAAAATCTATACAAACTCATGGAGATTGAGTAACACAACTTTGAATGGTGAATGGATTATTGAAGAAATAAAGGAGAAATTTAAAAACTCATTAGGATAAAATGAGACTAGAAACACAATTATATGAGCGCCTATGTAAAAATAACCAGAAAGATCTCATTCATATATATAACCTAATGGTATAATTCAAGGTCCTAGATGAATAACAACAAACCAATCCAAAAACCAGTAGAAGGAAAAAAAAATAAAGTTCAGAGAATTAAAATATACAAAGAATCATAGAAGATCAATATAAAAATAAAAATATCAATGAAACAAAGAGTTGGTTCCTTGAAAAAATGAACAGGATTCATAAATTCTTAGCTAAAGAAGAAAAAACCTAAATTAATAAAATTAGAAATGAAAAAGGGGATATTACAATATTCAATACTGAAATCTAAAATATCATTTAGAGACTATTTTGAAAACTTATATTCCAATAAATTGAAAACATCTAGAAGAAATGGAGAGATTTCTAGACACATATGACCTACTTAAATTGAACCAAGAAGATATAGGAAACTGAAGCAGACAGAAAAAAAGCAATATGATTGGAGCAGTAATAATTAAAAAAAAAGCTGTACCCCAAAAGAAGAGCCTAGGACCAGATGGATTCCCCACTGAATTTTACTAGATCTTAAAAAAAAACCTAATGCCAATAATTCAATAATTTCTCAAATTATTCCATGAAACATTTTTAAAAGAGAGGGAACACTTTCAAACTCATTCTATGGAACCAGTGTTAATTACCCTGCTGCCAAAACCTGATAAGGACACAACAAAAAAAGGAAAACTCTAGCCCACTATCCTTCATGAATTTAGAGGCAAAATTCGTTAACAAAATGTTTGCAAATAAAAATTCAGCAACACATTAATAAGATCATACCTTATGTTCAAATTGCTTTAATTCCAGGGATGCAAGAGTGGCTCAATATTTGTAAATCAGTAAATAACATACCTTATAAATAGAACAAAGGACAAAACTCACATAATCTTCTCACTAGAATCCAAAGAAGCATTTGACAAAACTCAACACCCCTTCATGAAAAATTTCTGAAGAAACTAGGGATAGAAGGAATATGCCTCTCATATTGAAGACTAAGTATGATAAATCTCTAAAGCATTTCCTATAAATAAAAAATGAGACAAGTATGTCATAGCCAAGGTAGTACTTGAAGGTTTAGCCAGAACAATTTAGCAAGAAAAAGATATTAGATGGATACATATATGAAATGATGTCAAATTATCCTTATTTGCAGTTGATAAGAACCTATAATCAGAAGACTCTAAAGGTTCTACCAGAAAGCTTCTAGATTTGATAAGCAAATTCAGTTGGATAGCAGGAAAAAAATTAACATACAAAAAATCAATAGACTTTCTACAAACTAATAATGAGCACATTTAAATACTGGAAAAATTTCATTCACTAAAGATTAAAAATACCTAGGAATAAATCTATGTGGTGAAAGACCTCTATGAATAAAATTAGAATAAAATTTTATATAAAAGAGGATGATGCAAGAAGATGGAAAATCTTCCCATGTTCATGGATAGTCACAAACATGGTCATATTGGGCTGGCATTATCGCTCAGTGGTAGAGCACTTGCCTAGCACGTGTTAGGCACTGGTTCTATCCTTAGCACCACATACAACATAAAATAAATAAAGGTATTGTATCCATCTATAGCTAAATTTTTTTTTTTAAAAAAATGGTCATGTTACCAAAAATGGCCTACAGATTCAATGCCATCACCAACAAAATACAAATGGTATTCTTCACAAAAATATAAAATTTCTATAATTCAGATGGAAGATCCAGAATAGCCAAATCAATTCTGAGCAAAAAAAGAACAATGCTGGAAGTATCACAACACCTGATTTACATTATGATTCAAAGACATAGTACTAAAACAGCATGATACTAGCATAAAAACAGACACATAGACCAATGGAACAGAATAGAAGACATAGACAAAGCCACACAGTTACAGTCATCTGATTCTTGACAAAGTGCCAAAAACATATGATGGAGAAGACACTTTCTTTAACAAATGGTGATAAGAAAACTCTATATCCATATGTATAAGAATGAAACTAGATTCACAAATGTCACCCTTCACAAAAGTCACCTTGACCTAGGAATAAGACCAGATAATTTGTAACTACTAGAAGGAAACATAGGGGGAGTGCTCCAACATATATACACAGGAAATGACTTCCTAAGTAGGACTCCTATAGATCAGAGAGCATAATATCAAGAATCAACAATTGACATCCCATTAAATAAAAAAAAATCCTGCAGAACATAGGAAACAATTCAAAGTATGAAGAGACAACCAATAGAATGGGAACAAATATTTGCCAGCTACTCTTTCAACAGAGGATTAGTATGCAGAATATATAAAGTACTAAAAAACTGTACATACTAAAACAAAAATAACCTATAAATAAATGGTAAAATGGCCTAAACAGACACTTCTCTGAAGAAGGATAGAAATGTCTGACAATAATATGAAAAATATCAAACATTTTTAGTCATCAGGGAAATGCAAATAAAAACTGCTCAAGATCCCATCTCACCCTAGTCAGAAAAGTGAATATCAAGGATCAATGGTACAGAATAGAGGACACAGAAACCAATCCACAAAATTACAAATTTCTTATATTTGATAAAGGGGCTAAAAACATGCAATGGAGGAAGGATAGCATCTTCAACAAATGGTGCTGGGAAAATTGGAAATCCATATGCAACAAAATGAAACTGAATCCCTTTCTCTCGCCATGCACAAAAGTTAACTCAAAATGGATCAAGGAGCTTGATATCAAAGCAGAGACCCTGCACCTGATAGAAGAAAAAGTTGGCTCCGATCTACATATTGTGGGGTCAGGCTCCAAATTCCTTAATAGGACGCCCATAGCCCAAGAGTTAATAACAAGAATAAACAAATGGGACTTACTTAAACTAAAAAGTTTTTTCTCAGCAAGAGAAACAATAAGAGAAGTAAATAGGGAGCCTACATCCTGGGAACAAATCTTTACTCCTCACACTTCAGATAGAGCCCTAATTTCCAGAATATACAAAGAACTCAAAAAATTAAACAATAAGATAACAAATAACCCAATCAACAAATGGGCCAAGGACCTGAACAGACACTTCTCAGAAGAAGACATACAATCAATTAATAAGTAAATGAAAAAATGCTCACCTTCTCTAGCAGTCAGAGAAATGCAAATCAAAACCACCCTAAGATACCATCTCACTCCAGTAAGATTGGCAGCCATTAGGAAGTCAAACAACAATAAGTGCTGGCGAGAATGTGGGGAAAAGGGTACTCTTGTACATTGCTGGTGGGACTGCAAATTGGTGCGGCCAATATGGAAAGCAGTATGGAGATTCCTGGGAAAGCTGGGAATGGAACCACCATTTGACCCAGCTATCGCCCTCCTCGGACTATTCCCTGAGGACCTTAAAAGAGCATGCTATAGGGATACTGCCACATCAATGATCATAGCAGCACAATTCACAATAGCCAGACAGTGGAACCAACCTAGATGCCCTTCAATAGATGAATGGATAAAAAAATGTGGCATCTATACACAATGGAGTATTATGCAGCACTAAAAAATGACAAAATCATGGAATTTGCAGGGAAATGGATGGCATTAGAGCAGATTATGCTAAGTGAAGCTAGCCAATCCTTAAAAAACAAATTCCAAATGTCTTCTTTGATTTAAGGAGAGCAACTAAGAACTGAACAGAGGGAAAGAGCATGAGGAAAATATTAACATTAAACTGAGACAAGTGATGGGAGGGAAAGGGAGAGAGAAGGGAAATTGCATGGAAACGGAAGGAAACCCTCATAGTTATACGAAATCACATATACGAGGTTGTGAGGGGAAAGGGGGGGAAGGGAGAGAGCGGAACAACAACAGATGAGGTAGAGAAGGAAGATGAGAGGGGAGGGGAGGGGGGATAGTAGGGGATAGGAAAGTCAGCAGAATACAACAGTCACTAATATGGCATTATGTAAACATTGTGAATGTGTAACTGATGTGATTCTGCAATCTGTATTTGGGGTAAAAATGGAAATGCATAACTCACTTGAATCAAATGTATGAAAGATGAAAAAAAAGAATACAAATAACAATAAACACTGTTGAGGATATAGGGGGAAAAGGAACTTTTAGTGGGAATGCAAATTAGTACAACTGATCTGGAAATGAATATAGAAGCTCTTCAGAAAAATAAGATTGAACTACCATGTGTACCATATGATCCAGGTATATCTCTTCTTGATATTCATTCAAAAGAATTAAAATCAGCTTATCCTAATGATACACATATGCCCATGTTTATCATAGTAAAATTCACAGCAGGCACATTATAGAACCAGCTTAGTTGTCCATCAACCAGTGAATAAATAAAGAGTTGTACATATATACAATATAATTTTGTTCAAATGTTAAGTCGAATGAAATTATGTTACTATGAAGAAAATTGATAAAGCTGGAGAGCATCATGTTAATACAAATAAACCAGACTCAGAAAGACATGGTATGGTTTTCTTTTACATGTGAAAATGAATGGGGAAAGAGATAAAAGATGGATGTCCTGAAAGTAGAAGGGAGATTATTAGAAGAAAGTAAGGAGATCATGGGTAGGGAAGAGGAAAGGATAAGAGGAGGTATTGGGATAAAGTTGATCAAATTATGTTATATGCATGTTAGGTTTGGATCTAAAACTGTCTTCCAAAGAGCTCATGTGTTAGGAAATATATCAATTTTCAGAGGTGAAAATACTGGATTATTGAAGATATTCCCTCATCAGTGGATTAATCCATTTGGATTACAGGATTAATAATCTGAATGGACTACTGACTGATAACTGTAGGCAGGTAGGGTATGGTTGGAAGATGTAGGTCACTGGACACGTGGCCTTGAACTGTATCTTGTCTCTGGTTCCACTCTCACTCTCTGCTTCCAAGTTGTAATAAATTGAGAAGCTTTCTCCATCTTGCCGTTCCTCTATAATGATCTTCCTCACTGCAGGTCAGTAGTAATGGAGTCATCTGTCCATGGACTAAACCTCTAAAACCATCAGTCCCAAATAAACTGTTCCCCAACTAAGTTGGCCTTGCCATGTATTTAGGTCACAGCTAGAAAAATCTGACTAACATAATGCATGTATGAGTATGTAAAAATTAAATCAATTATTCTGTATAATTAACATAGACCAATAAAAAAGAATGTAACATATACAGAAAATAGAATATTATTCAGCCACACAAAATAATGACACCCATTCATTTGTGCTACTATGAATGCAGCTGGAGGATATTAAGTGAAATAAGTCAGACACAGAAGGAGTAATAACACATGTTCTTACTCATATGTGGAAATTTAAAAAGCTAATCTTATAGAAAAAGAAAGTAGAATAATGATTACTGGGGTAAGACAGGGTAAGGAGGCGGTGAAGTTGAGGGAAGTTGGATAATGGATACTGAAATGCATTTTTCCCTCTTTCCACATTTTTATTGTTGTATTATTATCTAGGTGTCTTGGGTTCATTGTCTTTCCTCAGCAAAATATTGAAGAACAGGACACAAGCTAAAATATTTATTGCAAGAACAAAGTAACAGACTCCTCTGAAGAAAAGGAGACTTGGATCCAAGAGTTCCATAGGGAAGTAGTGGCTTTTTTTCTCCCTTTTTATCTCCTCCTCTCTCCATGCTTCCCTCATTATTGCTCATTGGTTCCCCTTGTATCCATGCATTTGTCTTAGTCTTTTATTAGATCCCCATTTGTGGGCATGAGTATGGAAGTATTGGCATGATTGGGTTCCCCCACTCCATGAGCACCTTTGTCAACTGGGAAGTTTCTATTGGTGGAGGACCCCCATTGTACTTATACTCTCTGGGCCTGCCATCCTTTACCATCTTGCCCTGACTGCCTATGCAGGTCTAAGTCTCCCCCACATGCATACAATATAATTTGACCAATAACTGTCCTCAGAATTCCCCCCACCTTCTCTCCTTCCACCCCTGATCCCTTTCCTCTACAGATCTCCGTTTGATTTTCATGAGATACCATCCCCCCACCTTTCCAAAGCACATTGAGATTGGGGAAATCAATTCTAGTGTTTCACATAAAAGTAGGTGACTGAGCTGGGGATGTGGCTCAAGCTGTAGCGCGCTCGCCTGGCATGCGTGCCGCCAGGTTCGATCCTCAGCACCACATACAAACAAAGATGTTGTGCCCACCAAAAACTAAAAAATAAATATTAAAATTCTCTCCCTCTCTCTCTCTCTCTCTCTCTCTCTCTCTCTCTCTCAAAAAAAGTAGGTGACTATACATATTTCACAGCAATTCATTATATATTCTAAGAAGAACCAGAAGAAAGTAGTTGTAAGTTTCTCAACACATAGTTATGATATATGTTTAAGGAAAAGGGAGAGCTAATTATTTTGTTTTAATCATTACCATTATATTATGAATCAGATTATCTCACTCCATAAATATGTGTAATTATTGTGTCAATTAAAAATGACTTGGAAAAAGAAATGCAACTGAAAAAATAAAATCCAAAATACTTACCAAATAAGCACATGAATGACGTTCAACATCACTAGCCATCAGGGAAATGCAAATTAAAACCACAGTAAGATATCAGGTATCACTCCACACATATCAGAGTAGCTATAATAAAAACTAGTGAAAAACCTTATTGCTGTCAAAGACACAGGGAAACTGAATCACTCACACATTTCTGGTGAGAATATAAAATGGTACAACAGAAGTAGGATAGGAAAGGCTGGACACCTGAGGAATTTTCAGGAAGCAGAGCAGGTTTATTGATTGAAGGTTTCGGAGGTGGGAGGTGGCTCATGCCTAAGAATTCTTCCTCTGAACAAATATTTTGGAAATCTTTTGAGCTTTTTATTCAATGGGAGGAGGGGCTTGGAGGTTTTACATGACAAGTGCTCTCTGTTCTGTCCTCTAGACCCAGACGTAGGTTTCACAAGTTTCTATCAAGAAAACAGAGGATAATATCTTTAAAAAAAAAACAAGCTTGCAGACTCTACTTTGTCACATCTTTTTTTTGTGCAAACCTTGCATTTGCAAGAAAGAGGAAAATACCAACAACAATAACCTCTGCAGATATCCTGCTGATCTGACAAGAGGAGAAACTTAATTATGGCAAGAATCTTCTGGGTGGGGGTCTCTGGCCTGTTTCACAACTACTCTGATAAACTTTTGGGTAATTTGTTATAAAACTAAACCAGCAATTTTCTCTGAACTAAGTAGTTGTACATTTGGACGTTTTTCTTAGTGAAATGAATATTTATGCTCATACAAAACTTGTAAATTAAAATTTGTAACTGCTTTATTATACTTGTCCCAAACTAGGAACAACTGATATGTCCTTCAATAGGTGGATGGTTAAACAACCTTTGTAATGTCCATAACATGAAATACTATACAACAAAAGACTATAAAAAATAACATGCTTATAGGCATACAATCTCTAGGGAGTTATGAATGAAAAATCCAATCACAAAAGTTTCATAGGGAATGATTTCCTTTATATAATATTCGTGAAATGAGACAATTATAGAAATGGAGAACAGATTAGTGGTTGCCAGGGACTAGGAACAGAGGGAGATGGGTAGTAGGAAGGAGTTGGTTATGATTTTAAAATAATAGTACATGGGATCATATGGCCGTGGAATTATTATGTATCATAAATGTGGTTATGGCCGTATACATGTGATAAAAAAGACTAGAGGTAAACACATATCCAGTGTTTACCAAACATTTAAATATGTGAAAATTTGAATAAGTTTGGTGGATCAAATCTATGCCAGTCTCCTGGTTATGATATTATACTATAATTGTGCAAGATGTTACAATTGGTTGATACTATGGACAGGCACAAGGGATCTTTCTAAATTACTTAATTCATATAAGCCTATAATTATATCAAAATTTCATAATATAATTTAAACAACAATTTTTAAAAAGCCACTTACTATAGGAACCCATTTATGTGACACATTCAAAATGACTAACCCATGGAGACAGAGAGTAAAGTAGTAGTTTCCATGAATTAAAGATGGTAAGGAGGTGAATGCAATTATAATGGAGTAGCACTATCTTTATGTTGATGGCATAGCTCTATTTCTTAATGGTAATGATGGTTATACTAATCTAAACACAAAACAAAATTAGCATTATACCAATTTCAATTTCTTCTTTTTGATGTTATAGTTGTGTAAGATGTAATTATGGGGACAAACTGCATTATCTTTAAAACTTTACACATCTGTAATTGTTCACTATAATTTTTGCTATTTGGTATACATAATTTGCTATAGAATTATTTTACTATATGACTGTCATTATACTATATATAATTTCACTATAAAAATTAAAAAGTAGGAAAATAAAATCAAAACATTGATTTAGCTGAATATTTTTTTCAGATATATTCCATGCCTCAGAGTCTGATTCTAACCAGGGAGACCTTAATGGACAATTTATGACAACAAGAACTAGACCTACAGTGAATACACATAGACTTTGTATTTTTTGGAAACCCATGTTGATTCTTTCTCTGTTATTACAGTACGTTTTGGCAAAGATCATAGGTTGAGGAATCAGGATTTTATTACTTGTTGGGTAACCTCCTCATCCTCTAAATTTGAGAAGCTGAACTTCTTTTAACTACCCACATTTTTTAAAAAAATGACTCCTTTACAAATGTTTCATGTTTCCCCATTTAAAAATAGTCAAGAAGCTGGAGTGGCACAAAATGGCCTTGAGAGAGTGACACTTCTTAATGCAGGATATCAACTCATGGAGACATTTAGTGGAAAAAGGATTGAATGGGAATTCATTCATTTTTCCAGTGAGAAAAAAATAGTAATGGGGAATCAGTTGATAAATAGTATTTAGATCCTAAATAGGGAAAATTATGGTAGGCAAGACCAACCTTTGGGCCTTTAAGTTAATATGACTTAATAAGTGAAAAATACTTTGCACTTTATAAATGCTTTGATTGATTAGTCCACTCATCCAACCATGAGAAGAGTAGGGACCTTATTTGCAGAAAAAGAAAATGATATTAGTGTTCTCATACAGCTCCAAGTGAGAAAGAAATTTAAGGTTATCTTGCCCAGTTTCCTACTGAAACAGGAGTCTCTGAGCCTCTCTGATTCTGGTTGCAAACCTTAAATAATGAGATGCTCACTACATACTGCTGCATCCTTTTTCCTATCAGAACAGTTCTGACTCTTATTAATCTTTGTTTTCAGCTACAAGCATTCTCTCTATGAGTTTTACATTAAGGGCCTAACTTTATATTCTATGACCATACGGAATATATCTGCTTTCTCTTTGTCCTCTGATAGTCCTGCAGATATTTAAAGAATAAAAAAACCTGACTCTTTTGTAATTCAAAAAGCTCTATCATTTTAGAGCTGTAAATTTCTTTGAAAAATATCTAGTTTTGTTAATAGTGACAAACTTGAAATTTGCAGGGAAGGGACTTGTTCAATATCATACAGATGATGGTAACTTTTCCAGACAAAATAGCATAATTTTCTTCAACTAATCTTCCTTCATCTCAGTACAGAAAATCTTTTGAAAATCTATTACAGGCAAATATCCCTTCTAAACACTGCGAGGAAGGGAAGATGAATTCATCCTACCATCTGTCTTCTAGAAGCCAGTAATTCAGAGGAAGAAAGAGCAGCAAATAGAATTAACTATAATACAAAGCTGGGTAAAATAGGTGCAATAATAAAGTTCTAAGCAAAATTCTGTGGAAGCAGAGGGAGAACTGATGAAATATCATTGAAACAATTAGAGAGAACTATACATAGGCTAGATGATAATTTAGGCTCAGGGATGGACGGGTTTGATAGTTTGTAGTATGCACATTCCACCCTAATGGAACTAACTGAATAAAGGATTAATTGTGACAGATTATACGAGAAATAATAGGGAACAGGTAGTCAAGATTTCTACTCTAATCTTCTTTCCTAATACTTTCCCATGGTCTGTTCTGCCCCCAAAGAGATGTGTTCCCGCAGATTGTTAAGAATATTCAAATAAATAATCTAATCAATAAATGGGCAAGGGAACTAAATAGACACTTCTTAAAAGAAGAAAGACCAATGGTCAACAAATATATGAAAAATTTTCAACATCTCTATCAATTAAAGAAATGCAAATTAAAACTACACTGATGCCAGGCATGGTGATGTGTGCCTGTAATCCCAGTGGCTCAAGAAGCTGAGACAAGAGGATCTTGAGTTCAAAGCCAGCCTCAGCAATAGTGAGGTGGATACCCTGTTTCTAAATAAAATTTTTAAAAAATTGGGCTGGGGATGTGGCTCAGTGGTTGAGTGCCCCTGTGTTAACCCTCAGTACCAGAAAACAAAACAAAACAAACAAACAAAAAAAAAAACTACACTGAGATTTCATGCCATTCCAGTCAGAATTATCAAGAATACAAATTATAATAAATGTTGGCAAGGATGCGGAGGAAAAGGTATACTCATACATTGCTGGTGGGACTGCAAATTGGTGCAAACATTCTGGAAAATAATATGGAGATTCGTCCAAAATTAGGAATGGAACCACAATTTGACCTAGTTATCCCACTCTTAGGTATACTACAGTGGAGTTAAAATTGGCATACTACAGTGATGCAATCACATCAATATTTACAGAAGCTCATTTCACAACTATTTTCCATAGCTCATTTCCATAGCTAAGCTATGGAACCAACCTATGTGTTCTTCAACAGATGAATGGATAAAGAAAAATTGGTACATGTACATAGTGGAATATTACTTGGCCATAAAGAAGAATGACTTTATGATATTTTCCAGTAAATTAATCAATCTGGAGACTATCATGCTAAGTGAAAGAAGCCAATCCCCAAAAAACTAAACGTCACATGTTCTCTCCAATATGTGGATGCAAACACACAACAAGGAGGGCATAAGGGAAGAACAGAGAAGTTCAGTGGATTAGACAAAGAAGAATGAAGGAAAGGTAAGGAGGATAGGAATAGGAAAGTGCTTATATACATACATAAACACACCACAATGAATTTCACCATCTTCTCTATCCTCAAAAACTGAGGTTCTCAATTAGAATAACATATATTTCATGTTTGTGTAAATATATCCAAATATATTTCATTGCTATGCCAATAGTGTATTAAAGACCTAGGGTCCTGTACTGGAAAAAGTGAAGGTGCAATGATAAACTCTGACTGAAGAAAAGAAAATTACAAGGTAGAGACATTATATAGTGTCCTTACCTTGAAGAAATATGATTTAGGTGCATGTGGCATGTTGAAGAGATACTATAAGTGGAAGACATAAGCCAGTTAGTAACACAGGGGCTAGGGTTGTGGCTCAGTGGTAGAGCATTTGCCTAGCACATGTGAGGCACCAGGTTCAATCCTCAGCATGACATAAAAATAAATCATTAAATAAAATAAAGGCATTCTGTTCATCTACAACTACAAAAAAAAATTTAAAAAAGGTAACACAGGATCATGAATCATGGTATGGACAATGCAGATGTAGAAGAGGGCACTCATTCTGATAAACATATACAGTTGTCAAATCAAGATGGAGAAAACAAGATAGTAGAAAGATAGCAAAGAAAAGTGGATCTCCAAAGATTTTCGAGTTTACTGTCAATTTTTGCTACACATACTTTATAACTCTCTTTTGTGCATTCACATTTAGCTTTTTATCCATCTTGATGGATGACCCTTTTATCATCATATAATTGTAATTTTCTTTTATATTATGAAATGTCACCTCAGTGTTATTTTCTGTTGTTTTTTGTTATTCATATTATAATTTTCCTGCTCTAATGAGTGATTTTGGGGGGGGTGGATTCCAAGGATTGAACTCAGGGGCACTCAACCAGTGAACCACATCCCCAGCCCTATTTTGTATTTTATTTGGAGACAGGGTCTCACTGAGTTGTTTAAGATCTTGCTTTTGCTGAGGCTGGCTTTGAACTCACAATCCTCCTGTGTCACCTCCGAAGGCGCTGGGATTGTAGGAATGCGCCACTGCATCCGGCTCATAATGAATAATTTTAAATGAATACCTGAACAATTAGGGTATTATGGGACTCATTCTTATTTAAAATTTAAATATTCATCCCAGCAGCTTGAGAGGCTTAGACAGGAGGATCACAAGTCCAAAGCCAGCCTTAGTAATTTAGCAAGGCTCCAAGTAACTTGGTGAGATCCTGTCTAAAATAAAAGGGCTGGGACCCTGCGTGTACTACAAGAAAAGGTAGGCCCAACTCTCTATCACATCAGCTTAAGAACCAAATTCCTCAACAAAACTCCTAAAGTGCAAAAAGTAAAATGAAGAATCAATAAATGTGATGGTATCAAACTAAAAATCTTCTTTAGAGTAAAGAAATAATCAAGAATGTAAATAAAGAACCTACAGAATGGAAGAAAATCTTTGCAACCTACACATCAGATAGAACATTAATCTCAAGATGTATAAAAATTTCAAAAGACGTAGCACCTTAAAAACAAATAACCCAATCAACAAATAAGCCAAGGAATAGAACAGGCATTTCACAGAAGAAGTAATACAAACAGTCAATGAATATATGAAAAAAAAAACATGTTCAATATGTTTAGCAATTAGAGAAATTTAAATTAAAACTACACTGAGATTTCATGTCATTCCAGTCAGCATGGAAATTATCAAGAATACAAGTAATAATAAATGTTGGCGAGGATGTGGATAAAAAGGCACACTCATACATTGCTGGTGGGACTGCAAATTGGTGCAACTACTCTGGAAAGCAGTATGGAGATTCCTTAGAAAACTAGAAATGGAATGATTTGACCCAGCTATCCCACTTCTTGGCATATACCCAAAGGACTTAAAATCAGCATACTACAGTAATATGACCATATTAATGTTAAAAGTAGCTCAATTCACAATAGGTAAGCTATGGAACGACCTAGATGCCCTTCAGGAGATGAATGGATAAAGAAAATGTGGTACATTCAAACAGTGGAATATCACTCAGCCATAAAGAAAAACAAAATTATGGCATTTGCTGGTAAATGGATGGAAGTGGACACTATCATGCTAAGTGAAATAAACCATTCCCGAAAACCAAAGGTTGAATGTTCTCTCTGATATGTGGATGCTCACACACAATGGGGATGTAGAAGAGTAGAAGTTCATTGGATTAGACAAAAGGAAATGAAAGGAAGGGAAGGGAAGGGAAGGTAAGGGAGATGGGAACAGGAAATACAGTAAAATGAATGAGCTATACGTTTCCTATGTACATAAATGTATTCACAACCAGTGTAAGTGCACAAGATGTACAATTACAAAAATGGGAAGTTATACTGCATGTATGTTTGATATGTCAAAATACATCCTACTTTCATATATAGCTAAAGAGAATGATTAAAAATTTTTGAAAAAAAGGACTTGAGATGTAGTTCAGTGGTTGAGCACCCCTGATACCAAAATATATAGAGAAACAAACAAACAACTTGTATAATAGATCTCCTCTTAACAATTGTCTAGCACAGGAAAAGGGATGTTACTTTTCCTATTGCCAGGCTTAGCTGGAAGTCCAGGTTCTTCTCTTGGCTTCTGTTGACACCTGATGAGGGATTCTCTCTCTCTCTCTCTCTCTCTCTCTCTCTCTCTCTCTCTCTCTCTCTTTGCTGCTGGATAGAGGTAGAATAAGATTTTCAAATGATTTCTACTGACACTATAGAGAGACAAGGGTGTACTATAATATCGTCATGGGTAATAAAACCTCAGCTCTTCCCTTAGCCTTTCTGGGAATGGTAGAGGATTTGGATTATCTCATTACTATCTAGAGAGAGAGGAGATAGTTATATTTTCTACTCATCTCTTGCCAGCAGCAGTGTGGGTGAAATTAAGATTCTTTTTTGTCGTGTTTTCCTGGCATAGTTATTTTCTCAAAGTTTTATTTGTAGATCTCTCCTTAACTAGTTCATTGCCTAGAGAGAACAGGCTTTTATTTGGGCTGTTCTTATGTTCTTTTTCATATTTCTGGGTTGCCAGCTTCTTTAGGTTCATGTCTGAGATATATGAGGTCAAGAGGAAACCAGGGAAATTATTACTTTGCCTTTCCTTGGGTCCGTCTTCCCTTCACCTTTCAGAATCATCTAATGTTTGTTTTTTATGTAATATTCAGAGGTTTACCTGAAGTTAGGGGGGTAATAAAAAGATATTTCACTCCATCTTTCTGAAAGGAGAAGTTCAATCAATATTTTCTTTAAATCAATTCAGTAATTACAGTATATATACACATATTTGAAATTCACATAGTATATTTAAAAGTCTTATCTCCCCTATCTCTATTCCTCATGTACTGTGCTCCCTTGGAAGAACACATATTATCATTTTTCCATATGTCCCCAAAGATATTTATGTATACTTAAAAACTATATTCATACACATATAAACACAGACATATATTTCCCCTTTTAAGTACAACTAATGAACTCTACACACTATTCTGCACTTTGCCTCATTTTAAAAATTAACATGATGTTAATATATCCTGTATATAATTCCATATCATTAGTACATAGAAGCACATGTCATTAGTACATGTGCTCTATGAATGCACCAAGATTTTCCTAGTCTATTGATGGATATTTACAATGTCTCCATGTTAGTACAAATATTTCTTTAATAGATATCCTTGTGTATATATTGCTTTACATATTTGACATTACTCTGTGGTAAAGGGTCTATGCATTAGTAATTTTGATAGGTATTGTCAAATTACCTTCTAGAAAGTTTGTGCAACTTATACTCCTTCCAGCAGTATATGAAACTTTCATCCATTGGTTGGTTCTATATCATGTCTTCCTGGCTAACTAACTGTCTGTTTTGAATTACTTCATTTTGCAGATCACCCATCTTTTATACTAACCTATTTCTAGTGATGTGGAATATTAAAAGTTTCTACCTCATTATATGAAAGAAATAAACCTAACACATCTACACTGCCTCCTGTGACCATCCTATCTACTTTCCTTGCCTATGATAATCCTTCAGTGGAGTAAAGGCAGAGACCACATCCCAGTCTCCTCTGCTCCACTTCAAGTATTCACTTATCTTTTATTTATTGATTGAGATTCTACTTTGTACCAGGAACTGTGTTGATCACTGGGGATATGACTGTGAGTAAGAGAGACCACTTTTATGAAGGTTCTTTATGGTGGTGAAAAAATAATTCAAATATTTAAAACAGAAATAAATATAGTGTTACATGCCGCAGTCTCTGGCTGGGCACAAATCACGAGTCTCCACACAGCTTGTAGATTCAAACAGCAATTCTTTATTCCCAATCTCACACCGGCCTTCTACAAACACGCTCTGGGGGAATCCACATTCTCTGCCCAAATCCACTCTCTGCCCAAATCCACTACTCCTGGGCTTCTGTCTCCCAAATATATTGTCTGACCCTAAGAACTC
Organism: Callospermophilus lateralis; assembly: GCF_048772815.1. Lineage (NCBI taxonomy): Eukaryota > Metazoa > Chordata > Mammalia > Rodentia > Sciuridae > Callospermophilus > Callospermophilus lateralis. The sequence goes on along the minus strand of NC_135325.1, from coordinate 55,710,200 downwards.
AAGAGGAACTCAGGCAGCAGGATACGCCCTATTCTAAAGGGGGAACACCCTAATCTCCTATTATGCTAAACCAGGGACACCCTAAACACGGATCTGCCCTGGTCCTTGAGCAAGGTCACCTTTCAGGAGTCCTTCCACTAGACAGCATGGGAGTAGCTGGCAAGGAATTTGTCATACCTACTTGGCTGATGGCTCCCAGCAGTTACACATTATGGCAACTGTTAGAAAGACACATCTAGAGTACTCTAAGAGTGAATAGTAGCAGGGAATTCACTTGTGGTTGGGAAGGTGTCATGAAAAATTGACCCAGATAGGAGCTAATCAGAAAGGCAGTACTGGGGACATACTGTTGACCACTGTGCTGATTGGTTACTTGAAAATTTCCTTGGGACACATTGGGATTTGGTCTTTCAGTCATTCTCCAGTGGTAAATTCCCTTTTATGAGAATGTGGATGGCTATTGCAGTACATTTCCATAGCCAGGCATATCCCCTTTACTATATCACAAATTAGTACATATGCTAAAGATGATCAAGCAGTATGTGGAGTTTGAAGCCAGATTCCTATAAGAATCCACTGAAGGTTCTAGAGCTGTTCACACAGAAACTAGAGTGAATTTAGCAGTAACATCAACTTATTTGTGAACACCCAAAACAGGATCATGTGGTGTGTGAGCAGTCTCTGTCGTTCCCTGTCAATGTTGAAGGGATTCCTTTTGGCCAGTCTCACAAAGCCAACCAGAACTCTCAGATGTTAGAAATCATAGCTCTATTGACACTACCATCTGCAATACTAGAGTTCTTCTTGCCTCCTTACTATTAAAATGTACCAAGATCTGTTCTATGTATTTAATTTGCATCGTCTCACTGAATCCTTACAATGAATTGTAGGCGTCATGTTAACAATTATCTCCTTTTATGTAAAAAGGGCAAAATAGGGATTAGAAAAAATTAAGTTATGTACACATAGCGTCACAGTCAGGAAATGGTATAACAAGTACTCCAAACCAAACAGTTAGACTCCAGAGCCTATTCACAGAACTGCTATATTGTACTGCTTCACAGATTTTGTCCCTGGAGGTAGAACTGTACTACTGACATTCTGGCAAGATCTTTGATCTCTAGAAAGAGACTCGTGACCCAGAAAATAGCTATTTGTCCTGACACAATCTACTTCTATCCTTCATCATATCTAGGACCTACATGAAGCCAGCTTCATAGGCTTTTATTTAGTACGATGGCCATCCAACTCTGCAGATTTGATTTCTTCTGGGAAGAGACTACTATTTTTTTCTATCCTTCCAAGTGTATCAGTTTGTTAAAGTTTCTTCTATTTTGTATTGCAAAGAGCTTATAATCATTGCTTTTTCTTCTTCACAGGTATTACCCTCACAAAAATCATATTAGAATGATATCAAAAGACATTTTAATAAGAAAAAGAAAAGATGTCATAATATTATTATCCAAAGAGAAATTTTCTTTTCTCCCCATTTTCTTCTTTAATCTTCTGTTTATAGGCATCAAGTGGGAATGGGGGGTCACTGTAACATACTGTCAAAGGAGCATAGATAGCACACATACTTTGTTCTGTTTTTTTGTTTTTTTTAGATATTTTCAGACTTAATGGAACAAAACCAGATGAAAGTAAATAAAAATGTATCAAAGCTCATTGTTAAAACTGTAAAGCCAAAAGAAAGCTCCGGTGCTATTTCATGCATACATTCAACAAATATGACAGATGGCCTACTATGTGCACAGTATTTACTGGACATTAAAGATAAATAGTATATGATCTCTGCCTTCCTCTCTACTGAAAAGGTCGCATTCATAAGCAGGCAAGGACAATTAGTCTCATTAAGTGTTTTATTTGAGAGATGTACAGAGTTTAATAAGGGAAGACAGAAGATGGAGAATTAATAACGTGTCATCCTTTCTTTTGAGGAGGATGCATGGGACCTTCTATTCACATGTTCTCTGTCCTTTTAGTACAACACTTGCTAGCTGGGTTGGGGGGATAGTCATTTATAGCTGAAGTTTTCCCTATTATAATAAATTAAAAGTTCTATGCTGTAGGAATCCATCTTGCCTGAAAGATGAAAATTGTTTAATTTTTATCTAGTCTTTAGTCAGCCCTTAGGCCCATGTCAATCTCTTTAACTTGCACCCACTTACTACATGCATATTGATGTGTTTTCTGTTCCATCTTCCCCTTCTTTACCATTTCCATTTTACGTATTATCATTTAACCTATAGAAACATTTACTCACTTTTCCTGTTTATTTTCTCTCAGGCAGGTGTCTATGTTTTACATTCACCATATATCAATACCTGGAATTGGTTTCACACTCAATAAACACTTAGTGAATGAACAAATATCTCAGTAAAATAATAGAACATTATTTTATTAAATTTTTATTATAATCCTTATTACACATATAGACCACTATTTTTTGTATCTCTGTTTGTATATGAGATATGTTGGCCTCAAATTCAAATGAAGATACATGTACTTTCTATAAGGATGACCATCACATTCCACCATCCTTGCTAATCTCCTTTTCCCTCCCTTTGCCTCCCACCTCTCTTCCCTATCTAGAATTAATTTAATTTTCTCATACTCTCCCTCCCTACCCCACTATAAGTCAGCCTCCTTATATCAGAGAAAACATTTGGCATTTGTTTTTTTTTGAATTGGCTAACTTCACTTAGCATTATCTTCTCTAACACCATCCATTTAGCTGCAAATGCCATGACTTTGTTCTTTTTCAGTGCTGTGTAATATTCCATTGTGTATAAATGTTAGATTTTAAAAAATATTTATTTTTTTTTAATTTTATGTGGGCATATATGTTCATTTTACATGTATGTGATACTGAGACAAGATGAAATACAAATAGACTAAGGAAAAAATGACAGGCAAAGACTTAGAAAGAATGAAAAAGATGTTAAAAAAAGTCATCTTTTCTCCAATGAAGGCCTAAAAACACACATTGTAGAAAAAACCCTCTACAACAAATGATGGGGAAAAACTAGACATTTACTTGTATAAGACTGAATCTAGATCTGAGAACTCAAAATGAAACAAAGACCATCACATAGGAATTGAAATGTTAAACCTACTAGGGGAAATGCTTTATATTAACACAGGCAGCCTTTTCCTGAATATTACTCCAATGGCTCAGGAGATAAAAGCAAAAATTGACCAAAAATTGATTACACCAAATTACAAAGTTTTTGCACAGTGAATGCAACAACCAACAGAGTGAAGAGACCACCTACAGAATGGCAGAATATCTTTTCCAGCTACTCTTCTGACAGAGGACTAATACCCAGAAAATAGAAAGAAGTCAAAAAACTGAACACGAAAAGAACAAGTAACCCAATCACTTCAAGGGAAATGGGCTGGACAACAGTGTTGATAATAAATACAAATGGCCAAAAAATGTACTGAAATATTATCAACATTATTCCCATAGATACATGCAAACAAAACTACACTAGGATTCTATTTTACCTTAGTCAAAATGGCTACTATAAAAAATAAGACATTATTTTTTTCTTTTAGATGATAAGATGACATTTGTGGGGGAAAATAGCCCTTATACAATGTTGGTGGGAATGTAAATTAGTATAATCACTGTGGAAAATACTATGGAGTTTCCTCAAAAAATCTAAAAATAGAACTATAGTATTATCCAGCTATTCTACTCCTGGGCATATACCTGACCAAAAAAAAATCAGTCAGCATACAAAAGGCATAACATGTACATGCATATTTTATATGTATGAACAAATATTTATATATACAATCAAAGCATGTATATGTTTGTGTGTCTGTGTGTATGTATACACAACATTTCTTATGTTCAATACAAATTCTTTTTTTAAAATGGAACCTTATTTGATTGATTTTTTTATCACAATCCCTGTTATACATATAGAGCACTATTTTTCACATGTCTGAACATACAGTATGTTGATGCCAACTTATGCCATTATACATGTACTTTGTTTTTTTGCATTACAATTCTTATTACACATATACAACACAATTTTTCGAATCTCTGGTTGTATATAAAGTATGTTCACATTAATTTGTATCTTCATACATGTACTTTGGATAATGATGTCCATCACATTCCACCATCCTTGCTAATCCCCTGCCTCTTCCCTTTCCCTCCCACTCCTCTGCCCTATCTAGAATTCATCTATTCTTCCCATGCTCCCCCTCCCTACCCTAGTAGAAGTCAGACTCCTTATATCAGAGAAAATGATTTTTCTTAAACATATCTTATTAGGTTGATTTGGTGGTGATAAATTTTTGCTGATTTTGCTTGTCTTAGAAAGAATTTATTTCTTTGCAATTTCTGAAAATAGATTTTTCTGGATATAATATTCTTGTTTGACATTTTTTTTTCTTTCACATCTTTTTTTCTCCTTGCCTGTAGAACTTCTGCTGAGAAATGTCCTAATCTACTGAGGGTTCTTTATATATGATTTGGTGCTTTTCTTTTGCTCTATTTAGAATCACCTGTTTGTCTTGGACTTTTGTTTTTGTTTTTGATTTCTCTTTTTTTCCTGTAGAATATGATTGGAATCCTGTGAACTTCCTGAATCTGCATAGCTGTGTCTTTCTAGGGCTTGGAAATTTTTGAACTGTCATTTTATTAAATAGGATTTCTATCAATTTTCACCTTTCTTCTATAACTCCTACAATGTAAATACTTGCTCAGTTAATGGTGTCCCATGAGTCTTATAGGTTTTCTTCTTTTTTTGTCTCTCTGGGCTGTTTCAAAAACTTGGTCTTCAAACACAGAAATTATTTCATCCACATAAACTAGTATATTGTGGAGGCTTCCTCCTATATTTTTTTATTTCAGTCACTAAATTCTTCAGTTGCAAAATTCATTCCTTTTTTATGATATCTCTTTGTTGCAGTTTTATTCACATTATAAATTGGTTCCCTGGTTTGGTTGAACTATCTGTATTTTCTTCTAGCTCATTGAGTTTTCTTGGAATCATTACTTTTGAGCCGATCTTTGGAAATGTGTCAATTTACTTTTCTTTGGCTCTGTCATAGAGAATTTTTGTATTTCTTTGGAAGTATCATATTACCTTGGTTTTTCATGTGTCATGTGTCCCTCTAATTAATTAATATTTGTGTATCTGGTGAGTCAGTTGTCACCACCAATTTAATAGTCAGCCTTCATTGTAAAAAAATAAATATTCCTAGATTTGTCCTAGAATATCTTTTGGGTTGGGAACATTCACTTTGTTTCCATATGGGTATGTAGAATACTTTCTTCAGCTATAATCAATGTCAGTAATGCCAGCATGTCTCTGTGTGGTCTTGGTTACAATAATTATTTTAGATAAATCCAATATATATATATTAGGTAGGATATATTTTCCAATGTAGACAGTGCTGATATGAGTGCAGGGTATCTGTCAATGTGCATTGGTGACATGGAAACAGAACCTATCTAGAGAGTCCAGAATGATGAGTTGTGGCTAATATAACATTAGAAACAGGATGATTATAGGGCTGGAGTTGTGGGTCAGTGGTGGAGTGCTTGACTGGCATGTGTGAGGCACTAGGTTCAGTTCTCAGCACCATATATAAATAAATAAAACAAAAGTCCATAAACAACTAAAAATATAAAAATTAAAAATTGAAAAAAAAGAAACAAGGTGATTACCAGTTCCTGAGAGCTTTGTCAAATCCAGGTCATAACAGCAGAACTGGGTAGCCATTGTATGGAGTTCCTGGAACTGGTTCCTGGGCACCTATCCTTGTCTGAGGACTGTGAGGACTGCCTCATCAACAGGCCCTGTGAAGTCATTCATCAATGTCAAAGATTTTCCAGGGAGCAGTCCCACTTAAGCAGGCCTGAGCAGATGCCACAGGCATGCCTATTTGCTGTTGTAGGGTACCCATCAATGTCCAACGGTGTTATGTGGCTGAACAATTTTGGCAGGCCCTAGAAGGTGTACATTGCACAAATAACAATGGCATGGTGTATGTGTCTATTTTGATGAACTGTATGGGGGCAGGAACAATCTTATGGGATCATGTGGGCAAGGTGCACCATGTGTGGTAGTAGACGCGGTGCCACCCTGCTGGGTTTGGATGGGCATGCCACAACATGTAGCAATGAGAGCACAGTGCCCATCAGCCTTCACAAGTTTTGGGTGGACATGGTCTAGCTGGAGATGATAAAAAATGGATTGAGTTTCCTCTGTGGACTAAAGCAGTGTTGCACACCCTCAGAAGTTTCTATACCTAGACTCACACACTGCAAGTGCTGTAAGATTTTCCAGCATCAAAAATTTCAGGTTTCTAAGATGTTAATAGGGATTTCTAGGGGCTTCCAATTTACTGTTTCCTTCTTAACAATAGCATCTTAGGTCTTCACGTTCCACAGTTTCTCTATTTTATCCTCATTGTACCTCAGCACAGTCCCTTAAATTTCTAGGTGATTAGTACTTGCTTATTGTTTGTTTGGGTCCTTTTTCGGGACAGGGAAGTCCATCCAAAACCTCTAGTCAGCCATCTTGTCCTTGAACCCCCTGATTCTTTTGTAAATCCCTCTGTTTACAGAATAATTTGTTATTGCTTTAGATGTTTTATTTTATTTTATTTTTTCTTAATTGTTTTAACCATCTGAAGCACATTTTGTATAAAAGTCTTTTTCTAATGTTTTGTGATTCATAATACTTATTGTGTAAATTTTCCCTTTTAAGTTTTCCAACTTTCATAGCAGTTTTTCCCTCATGTAACTTTTTATTGTGAGCTTTTCTGAAGTGGCAATTGCTTTCTGTGGGAGGTTTCTGTGGGAGTTCACAACCTTGAATTATAAAAACATACTGGAACAGTTGGAGACTTGCCACTGCCAAAACCCTGCCAGTTTCAGTGATTTCGGACAAGTTTTGGTGATAATTTCCTAGCTTGACATTTCCCTATCATATAAGTGGTGTGAAATAAGACCCCAGATTTCTCTTACATCATGGAGGTCTGGTGGTTCCAATGTATTATACTTGACTTTTTCCTATTTATGGTACTTGGATAGTGTTTGGAGTTCAGTTCTTCTAGTTTATTCTAGTTTACTTTTTATCAATGAAACAAACTAGGGAGGCTCTTTGGTTAAGGCAGAAAGCCCAACATAAAATAAGACTTAAACTTTATTTCTGCCCTCACAGAAGACCATGAAAATTATTACCATTGTGGCTTTATCTGGATCCTATACCCCAAATGATGTTTAGTTTTATATTCTAATGTTAACTCTGGTTTTGAGTTAATTATCCTTTTGGCGATTCTAGAATTTTCTCATTTTTGCTTTATATATCAAATGTTTGATTTAAAATCTTCTTCTGTGTTATATAGATTATTTTTGTGTGTGGAACTTGTTTGGTGTGATGGGAATGGATGGTTTTCTAACACTAAAATAAACAAGCATATTTACTAGAAGTTCTACCACATGTTCATATATGCTGATCTCTCCTATCTGGAATCCTTTTTCTTTTCTTCTTTGCCAAGCTGATTATTACTTTTTAAAATTTCATTGCAAATGCAATCATTTTATGGAATCATTCCTTGGCTTCCAATATAGGTGATCACAGCACCATGTACATCTATTATAGTTTGGATCTGAATTGTCCCCCAAAGGCTCGCGTGTTTAAGGCTTGATCCTCAATGCAGCAATGTTCAGAGGTATGCTTTTAGGAAGTGATTGGATCATATGAGGTCTGTAGTCTCATTAATGGATTAATACATTGATGAGATCACAATGGAATGGACCATTGGAAGGTGGTCCCTAGTTAGAGGAAGTATGTCACTGGAGGTATGCCCTGCAAGGATATATCTTGTCCCCAGCCTCTTCTTCTGTACTCCTTCATCCCTTCTCCCCATCCTCATAACTCCTTCCTGGCTACCATAAGGTGAGCAGCTCTACTCCACCAGCCATTCCCCACCATAATGATTTATCTTGCCAAAGGCCCAATGCCATAGGGCCAAATGAACATGAACTAAACCTCTGTTAATTGGCTAATGTGTCACTGAACTAAGTGTAGTAGTGCTACCTTGAATATGGGTGACATCAACCAATACGCTGAGGTGTGGATAGAAAAAGAAAAAGAAGAGACATACAATCTTGACCATTCTTTTTTTAAAATATATTTTTAGTTGTAGATGGACACCATACCTTTATTTTATTTATTTATTTTTATGTGGTACTGAGGATCGAACCCAGTGCCTCACATGTGTGAGGCAAGCACTCTACCAGAGCTATAACCCCAGCCCCTAAACTTGAGGATTCTTGAGTGGGTGCTACTGGCATCACGCAAGGACTTCAAATTCCAAATTCTTCATTCTTTGACTATGGACTTGAACCAGTGACTCTCCAGGTCATTTCCAGGCTTCAGCCTCAGATTGGGGCGATATCAATGGTCCCTGTTATTTTGAAACTTCTAGCTTCTTGGACTGAGCAACAATTGGTTTCCCTAGTTTAACAGCCTGCAAATGGCCACTGGGGAGCTATTCAGCCATTGGTAATGTAAACCAATATAATAAATTAGCTTAAATATATATATATATATATATATATATATATATATATATATATATATATATTCCCAAATAAAAGACTTTTAAAAAATTTTTTTAGTTGTAGTTGGACACAATACCTTAATTTATTTATTTTTATGTGGTGCTGAGGATTGAACCCAGGGCCTCACACGTGCTAGGTGAGTGCTCTACCATTGAGCTACAACCCCAGCCCCAATTAAAAGACTTTGAGTGATTTAATGTATTCTTTTTCTTTTTTTTAAAAAAAGAAGAACCCAATAATGTGTTACCTAAAAGGAACTCAGTTCACTGTAAAGACAAGCTGAATGTTAAGGGATAGAAAAATGTAGATGATCAAACAGAAACCACAAGTGAGCAGGAAAAGCTATACTCAGATAAAATAGATTTTAAGTCAAAAACTATAAAAAGAGAAAAAAAAGGGCATCATGACAAAAGTGTTAACTGTGAAGGAGAATATAATAACTGTTAATACATATGCACCCAACATTGGAGCACATGAACATATAAAGCAGATATTAATAAATTTGAAAGGAGAGAGAGAGACTTCAATATAGTAATAGTAGGAGACTTCAACACCTCACTTTCAACAATGAACTTATTATCCAAATAAAAAATCAATAAGAAAACATTGAACTACTTAAAGTACACTTTAAATAAACCTTACAGACATAACAGGATATTCTGTCCAACGGCTAGCTTCAGTATACCCATTCTTCTCAACTGCACTTGGGATATTGTCCAGGATAGGTCATAAACCATGGCTTAAACATTATAAGATTTAAATCATATCAAAAATTAGGCATCACTTTAAGATTCAACTAAAGGAAAATAATAATTCAAGAAATTGTATTTTATATATCAGTAGAGATTATTTAAATGCTAGTTTTCTTGATTTAAGAAGGATTTGTGATGAAGGTGGCTTACAGAAAGATCTTGCATCAAGTTCTGTATATTTATCAAAGTACAAAAGAGGAAGACCTGGAATACCCACTAGAGTATTCTGGTCATTTCTAGATATCTCAATAGTATGGACTTTTGCCCTTCTCTTTCCATTTAAAATTCGTCTATACACACTGTCATATGTAGAGGGAAGTAAACAGACTGGGGAGGGAGATGGAATCTAGAGAATTGGTTGAAGATGCTAGACACCATTTCTCTGGAGAAGACAAGTCTCAGGAGTCAGTCTCATTCTTAAGTTCTCTGAAGAATATTTCAGAGGAGCAGGGATAAGAATTCTCTGTATGGCCCTCAAGGAATAGAGTTAAGAAAGATGTGTGGAAGCCACTGGGAGCCAGAGTTTACTTGAACATAAGGAAGAACTTGGTAATGATTAAGCTGTCAATGAATTAAATAAGTTGCTTTAGTAGAGTAAGAGAGGACTTCACATCTCTGCAAGTATGTAAACAATGACTGACCTCCCCTTTGAAAAAGATATATTACAGGAAATTCAGATATTGGTTACAAGTTGGTAGGAAACCTCTAAAAGCCCTCACAACTTTACAATTGTTTTTATTCATCAAAGAACCTTCCAATAGTAATTTGGTTTTCTATGTAGACAGCCCTGTGGGGGATTGTGCATATTCCAGACATCTTAATAGCTATATCCATCAGTATAAATGAATAAAGTGGCTTTGGGTTTAATCGACTGATTGCCTGTGAGTTTGATCAGTGAGTCAGTCCCCTCCAGCCTATTCACCTTTGGTTGACCTACTAAAAGCAAAGTGTTTCAAACTGTAAAGTTAGAAAACCAAAACTAAGGCTTATAAAAACTGTCCCTACCACTAAAAATGTGTGTGTGCACATAGACACACACACACACACACACACACAGTATAGCACCACATTGTTCCACCTAAGCACCTACTATGGGACTTGATAAGACTAACATCACTGACTGAAATTTAAAGGAGGGGACTAGTGGGCTTCCCATGTCACTTCCATGTTATTTCCTACTCTGAACTCATTTTTTTCTGGGTGTTTTCTTAACAAAACACATGCTGGATACTTATTTGAATTGTAGGACATGCTATGGTTTCATGCTTAAATACACTGAGGCTTCTATCTTTGAAAAAATTCCTATAGCAGGAGATATCCTTGGGACATAGATGAGTGGTAGTAATGTGTGAAAAGTGTTTTCCTGGAGGTTTGCACAGGATGCTGTCAGAACAGCAAGAGGCAGGAACCATACAATGGCAGAGAAGAAATAAGTAAAAGCTTATCAGGGGATATGGTATTGGATGACTCTGACTTACTGAAGAAGAATCTGTCTTTGGAGTGTTTTTTTCCCCCATAATTTCGTTGTGTGACTAAATCATTACAGTGACTGACTAGGACCTTCATCATTCTATGTGAGTGATGGAATCCATGAAGACAAAGGTTTCTTATAGTTTGGACATAACTGCTTCTTGTAGAGAGAGAGAGCATTAGCCAAGAAAATAAATGGTGAGTCATCAATGGACCTGGCTGATCCAAATCTAATGTAGCTCTTCATTTGCGTCACTAAAAGTTCTAAAGTCTGAGAGGAAGGACATGAAAATAATTCTCTTTTTTGAGTTGTTCAGGACTCATTTACTCTTTTAAAAAATTCTTTCTTCTATTTATATATGACAGCAGAATGCATTACAATTCTTATTACACATATAGAGCACAATTTACTCTAATATATGGGCCCTACACATTAACAAATCTATAGACACCTGCAATGTATCCAAAGATAAAGAGGTTAGGGAGGCTGCTGGAGCCAGTTCCCATAAGGAAATTTGTAAGCTAGAACAGTTTTGCCTAAGAAGACTTAAGTAGTATGACCTCTGTCTTCATACGTCTGAAGCACTGTCATAAAGCAGAAGGGCCAGATGAGCATCTGTGTGACTCCAAGAGAAAGAAAAAACAAATAGGGAGGAGACACAGTAAAACCAATTTCAGGGCTAGGGTTGTGGCTCAGTGGTAGAGCACTTGCCTAGCATGTGTGAGGCACTGGGTTAGATCCTCAGCATCACATAAAATAAATAATTAAAATAAAGTATCCTGTCCCTCTACAACTACAAAAAACTTTGAAAAAAAAAATTAACTCAGTACCACAAATAACTTTCTAAACAGGGTAATCATAAATAGACTGAGTTCTCTTGGAAAGTAATGAGTGCCTTTTATCTGAGCTGTGGGATCAGAAATTGATGGGAATGTTATATAATTACTTCATGGGAATGTTATCTGAAGAATGGGACCAGAAATCTTCTTCATTTCCTGTCAACCCTTAAACTGAGTTGTTCTAATTTCTAACTCTGTCAAAAATTAGTCTGCTGACTTTAGAGAAAGTCAATTCAGTGGATTTAGTTTATTCCTGTGTAAAATAAAATAATTTTAAAATGTCTTAAGTTCCTTTTAAAACTTGAAGTTCTTCGATTTTATATATGTTATTAAAATGCCTATTCTTATTCTATCACTGTATCCCAAGGAAGCTTTAATGTACCTCTCTCAATTTTGAGAATACAGTTTACTGTAGCTATGAGAAAATTCATAGATCACAATAATATTGAACCTCAATAGTTTTCTAAATCTCTTTTCTGGAAGAAAGCATATTTAAAAGACAAAACAAATAAAATCATGTTATTTTTCTATAGTAGAACTAAGGACATTGAGAATGCTTAATAAGGATAAATGGCATAAAAATCACTATGCAATCCTCACCACAGAAGCCAGCTTGAACACTTCACCCAAAATAATTGTTCATTATACTTTCTCCCCTGTGGGTAGCTCTGTGTACTGGACTTGGAAACAAGTAGAACTGAGAATAGTGTTCTCTCTCTTCCCAACCTCCATATGATCCTGGATTGGCCTCCTTGCCTCTCTCAGCTTCAGAATTATTGTCTTTGAATTGGGAAATATTGGAAACATTATGATGTCTGAGCATAGGTTATTCAGAATCTTCTTCCAAGCTCTATGAGATAGTTGGTTGGATACAGTGAGGCATTCAGCTTTGCAATAAAGCTTTGTGCTGAAATGAGAATGGGATTTTTTTTGCCACTGAAGATCATTCTGCTCATACATATTTTAGGCTGTGTATGTCCCAGTATTAACAGCTGATGACACAGAACTCAACTAATGATCCATAGGAGCTAGCTCTCTCACCCTACAATTCTTAAGTACATGTTCTGCAGGGCCTCTCAAAGTTCCCCTTGAAGCCAGAATTAGATAGGAAATCAGTGTAGAATGGTAAATCAAGTCAGGTGGGATCCAGGAGGCCAATTTTGAGTGAATCCAGCAAGTTGGAGACTGTCCCTTGAGGGATTTACATATTAATACCTTCAGAGTCCTTCCTCCACCCTTATTAAGAACAGGCCCCAGCTGCAACCTGTTGCTAAGGTAACCTGTCCCAGGAATTGCCCCTCCCTACAGGGAGCTATAAGGTTGTTAATTAATGTGTCCTTGGCTGCTCTATCCTGCCCTTCTCCCTTCAGCCCACCACTTTCCCACCTTTTAGCCATCCAACAGAGCATTCCAGGGCCTATTCATCTAGGCAGGAGGGATAAAGATAAGGGGAAGAGGGCAGGTGAACAAAGGAAGCCTAAGATATATAAAAAGGGCAGAACACCTTGTTTCTTGGGATACCATGATACCAGCTATGGCCCCCTTCTCCCTTCTGGGAGAAGTCTATGTTACCCTTTTTAAATAAACCCTGTGTTATATGCTTGCCTTGGCGTGATTCTCTAATGTTCAAACTTCAACATGTGAGGGAGCAGAACTTGTCACCAATAACCAGTGGTATCACCCTGTGGACTGATGCTTTAATTGACCACAGTGATAATTTGCTTAGTAACACACCTTCTACTTCTTTTCTTCCATTAACTGTTTGACTTTTCTATTTCTCTACATGCATTTCATTTTCCAAATAAAATACATGAACTCAAATACTTGCTTTAAGATCTGCTTCTGGGCAAAACTAAAGTAAGACACTGATATTCTAGTCCTTAGTAGTCAGACTGTTCTCAGGTAAACTTTCTAATCTCATTTTCTCACTCTGTTCTTGACACTTCAAAGACTCCAACCACTCTAACAGAATTACTCACCGTTTTCTGTGGATAGCAAATATTTACCTGCTGATATATTTTTGTTCAGACTTCCTTGTGTGTGAAATGCCCTCTTCCCAGTACTCATATGAGCACATTTCAGGGAGTCTTCAAAACTAAACTTAAGTATCTACTTCTGTGAGAAGTTTTTCCAGGAAATGAATTGGTTCTTTTGGAACACTATAGAGTTTTCCCTGTCTTATGGTTGGAATGATATGTTATCTCATATAATGATTATGAATATCCATATCTATGTTCACCTATTATTTGCTCTTATAATGGTAGAGACTATATGTTAATTATCTTTGTAGGTACAGAAGACAGTATGATACTTGAGTTCAGGAGTATTCACCAAATAAGAAAATTTGTAATATAATGTCTGGCTCAGAGTAAATGCAGTAAATATTTACTAAAATAAATAAACAGTAGATATTATAAGAAAGAAAAAAAACTTTGTAATGCAAATACTTCTTATGTGGGAGACAACTAGTTTAAGGATTTATATTCTCTTTAAACTCTCCTTTAGCCACATCCAGAAGACATTCAGAGTCAACATACTTTTAGTATTAAGAGCCCCAGTCTGAATTTAAAGAAGCCTTAAATCTTATATAAGCAATTCCACTTACTATTAAAAGTTCTGTGTCTCCATTTCTTCATGTATTTAATAAGAAATATGCTGTCTAAGGGCCAAAAAGCTCAATGTGGTTTTGGTGACCCCATGTTTCAGACTAAGAGTTTTACTTCCTGCCAGTCCTGACATTGTAGCTATTGCTAGTGCTAAAGAGTTCATGGAAATACGCAGATTCAAGATGTTCTGTTGTCTTTGCTGGAGAGCTAGGAGTGGGAAGGGGATGCAGACCAACACCACTTAGAACTGCCCCCCTGCAGCCAGCTTGTTCTGAGGAACTGATTTCTCTTTTGTTTTTTCAGATCAATTCTCACTTTGTTGCAAATATATTTTTGTTCACACCTTTTTCTTGTATATGAAATGCCCTGTCAACAGTGTTCACATTGTTCTCCCCGCTTTGTCTTTCTCAGAAGTGAAGAGGTTTAAAGGTGCTATGGCCATTTTCTCTGCATTCAGAACAAGATCAAAAGGCTCAGGCTCAGCAAAGGGTGATTCATCCCATGGAGGAAAATGAGTATAATTCAGAGCTAGATTAAGTCATGGTCATATTATTTGAACAGTCTGAAATTCCTAGCCTCTATACTCTCCTGCAGGGCTAGCATTTTTCTTCCTTCTTTCATCTACTATATTAAATTTAGATTATTTGGAACTTGTTTCTCCTGTATAATTTCCACCATGTAAGAAAAATGATGAAATGAAACAAAATGTCACTTTTCTATTACTCTGTCTGAGGGATCAGAAGCTTGGACTAGGAGAGGGGATATAGGGTATGTTGATTGACATTATCAGCAAAGATGGGCTGAGGCAATAGAGCAGATTCAGAGATCCTGAGTTGAAGAAATGTTTCCATAAAGCTAATGCATGCTACTTTTGCACCAATCCCATCATGTGATGCCTCTTGAACAGTGAAACATTAAATGAACTTATCAGGAAAGAAGGAAGAGAGGGAGGAAGGAAGAAAGAGGAGGGAGGGAATATATATTACTTTATGGTTTAATTATCATTTGTAAAACATTTTCCCATTAGTCTATTGGATCCTCAAAATTTCATGATTTTCACTTTGCAGATGGGGAAACTTCAGAGAGATGTTTGGCTTGCCTGAGGGCTCTCAGATGCTTAATTGTCACCAGATTGTCTGAGAGGTCCTATGGGAAATATTTATTGGGATTTTTTTTCTTAACATTACTCATGCTGTATTCAACAGTACCCCAAACATATCAGGAAATGGACATTTAGTATCAGAGTAATACTATAAGTGTAAACTTTGTTTTCTGATTTGTTAATCCAGCAAATTGAATACAAGCATTATGACTTAAACTTCTTGGGCTGGGGTTGTGCCTCAGAGGTAAAGTGCTTGCCTAACGTACGAGAGGAACTGGATTTGATCCTTAGCACCACATGGAAATAAAATAAAATAAAGATAATGTATCCATCTATAACTAAAAAATAAATATTTAAAAAAATATACTTAAACTTCTTGTACTATTAATACTAGAAAGAACTCTGGAGAACTTTTGAAACTGAGTGGAACACAGATGCCTATTATCCATATCCATCATTTATATCCTCCATCTCCCCACCCTCCACTCTCTACCTCCATATTTCTCTGTTTGAATTCTGCTGCTTGGTTCCATTCTCTGAAGTTCTTCTCCTTCCATCAACCTCATCTTTGCTTAGTGACTTAGTATAGTAGAAGAATTGGACATTATTACCCTATGTACATATATGATTACATGACTGCTGTGATTCTACATCATGTCCAACCAGAAGAATGAGAAGTTATACTCCATTTATGTATGATGTGTCAAAATGCATTACACTGTCATGTATAACTAATTAGAACAAATAAAATAGAAATGTTTAAAAAAAGCTGAAAGTTCTTCCTGATATATGTATGCTAACTCACAATAAGTGGGGTGTGTGTGGAGAAGAATAGAAATACTTTCAATTAGACAAAGGGAAATGAAGGGAAGGGAGGGGGAATTGGAATAGGAAAGAAAGTAGAATTAATCAGATAGTACTCTCCTATGTGTATATATGATTACACAACCGATGTAATTCTACATCATGTACAACCAGAAGAATGAAAAGTTAAACTCCATATATGTATAATATGTCAAAATGCATTCTACTGTCATGTATAACTAAAAATATATTTTAAAAAAGGATCAAATCTATGAGAGGATAAAATAATTGTAATTATAATTGAACTTAATATCAGAACACCCAATTATATAAAGCAAATATTGCATCTAAATGCAGAGATAATTTCCAACAAATTAATATTTGGGATTCTACACCCTATGTTCATCAATAGACAGATCATTAAGACAAAAAAACCCTCAAAAGACATTCATCAGTTAAACCATAGTATAGAGCAAGTGGATCAAAACACACACATACAGAACATTTTACCCCCAAACTGCAGAATATACATTCTTTTCATCAGTAAATGAAACATTCTCTTGAATAGATTTCTTATTATGTCACATAACAAGTCTCAAATTTAAAAAATCAATATCAAATCCTCTCGGATCACATTGGTATAAAAGTGGTAATGAGCAAAAAGAACTCTACAAATTGTACAAATCATGAAAAGGTGCTCTTGAATGAGCAATAGGTCAATGAAAAAATCAGCCAATCAAAGATATTATTGAATCAAATGAAAATGAAAATACAACCTACTCAAGGACTAACACAAAAGCAGTGAGGATGGAAAATGGCAGAGTAAAAAAATGTGTCATCCCAAACTGTGGCATGTGATCAAAGCACCTTTCATTGAGGTGGGTGAAACAGGGATTTCACTGATATTTAATATTGTACACTCAAAGCAGTATAGGGATTCAGAAATTTGGGTATAATAAACAAAGAAGAAAGAATACATCAGAACCAACTGGGTGAACCCATGGGTGCCATCGGTCAAGATTCACCACAGATGTAGGGAGAGGGAGCAAAGTCTCAGTACAGAGAAACCTGAGATTTAAAATACTGCTTAGCTGGGTTTGGTGGCATATGCCTATAGTCCCAACACTTGGGAGTCTGATGCAGGAGGATAGGCAGTTCAAAGCCAGCCTTACCAATTTAGGAAAGCTGTAAGCAACTTAGTGAGACCTTGTATTAAAATAAAAACATAAAAGATGGCTGCAGATGTTACTCAGTGGTTTAGTGACCCTGGGTTCAATCTCTGATACCATAAATAAATAAATACTGCCTAATCTTAGCTGACCCAGAGGTTGCACTGTGCCCCAACTGCCTTAACAAAATTCTTAACACACAAGAAATAAAATGAAAAATCAATAACTGGATGGATTCAAATGGAAAAGTTTTTCTCAGCAAAGGTGACAATCAATAACATGAGAGAGCCTACAGAATGGGAAAAAAAATCTTTGTCACATTTACCTCAGATAGAGTATTAATCACAGGATATACAAACAACTAAAAAAAAAATCTACACCAAAAAACAAGCAACCCAACCAGCAAATTGGCTAAGGAACTAAACAAACACTTAACATAAGAAGAAATACAATTGATTAACAAACATATGAAAAAAATGTTAAACATCTCTAGCAATTAGATAAGTGAAAATCAAAACTACTCTAATATTTCATCTCACTCCAGTCAGAATGGCAATTATCAAGAATACAAGTAATAATAAGTGTTGGCAATGATGTGAGGAAAAAGGTACACTCATACATTGCTGATGGGACTGCAAATTGGTGCAACCACTATGGAAAGCAGTATAGGGATACCTCAGAAAATCTGGAATGGAACCACCATTTGATCTAGCTATACCACTCCTTGGTTTATACCCAAAAGACTTAGAATCAGCATCCTATAGTGACATAGGCATATCAATGTTTATAACAGCTCAATGCACAGTAGCCCAACTATGGAACCAACCTGAATTTCCTTCAACAAATGAATGAATAAAGAAAATGTGGTACATAAACACAATGGAATATTACTTAGCCTTAAAGAAGAATGAAATTATGACATTTGCTGGTAAATGGATTGAGGTAGAGAATATCTTGCTAAGTGAAACAAGCAAATCCAAAAAAAAAAGCTGAATGTTTTCTCTGATAAACAGATGGTGATCCATAGTGGAGCAGAGGGTATGGAAGAATGAAGTTACTTTGGATTGTTTAGAGGGGAGTGATGGGATGGGTGCGGCTGTGGGGATGGGAAGCATTGTAAAATGAGATAGACATTATTACCCTATATACAGGTATGATTACACTACTGGTATGACTCTGCACCATATACAACCAGAGGACTGAGAAGTTGTATCCATTCTACTGTCATGTATAATTAATTGCCATATATATATATATATATATATATATATATATATATATATATATATCTCCATCCCAAAGTCATGCCTCCAGTGACCCACCTCTTCTAGGCACACCCCCACCTGCCTCCAGTTACCACTCAATGAATCCCATCAAGGGATTAATTCCCTGATTAGGTGAAGGCTTTCACAACCCAATCATTTCTTCTCTGCACTTTGTAGCATTATCTTATATGTGAGCTTTCGGGGGTCACCTCACATCCAAACCATAAGAGACTCCTTGTGACAGTCCTTAGACCTAGAATCACAGAAGAGATCCACTATTGTCAAACTATTGCTGTGGATCCATAAAATCTACCCAAAGCAAGCACCATCCAACAAACTCCCTGAAGCCTGATTAAACCTAAGCTTCACCAGCTGGAACTCACCTCATAGAATGTTGTAGAAGCTGTACTCTGGGAGGGCACTGAACTGGTCTGAATGAATAAAACACCAGCTGACACTATGTCCTAACCCATTTCACTTCATACTGTTATGAAGGCAAGTTGAGTCTTATATCAAAGAACTTCAATCTTAAGCTGCTTCAACTGAAAGGTCAGAGGGCAATACAAAACAGGAAGGGGTTAACAACCCCCAACGTTGCTCTATCAGTACATAACTCAATAAGAATTGAAAAGAAAGACTGTTGGGCATATACACTAACCACCCAATCTGTTCAAAAATTTGGACCATCTCAGTAGAGAAGTTTCCTGCATTCTTCACTAAGAGTTTCCGTTTTATAAAAAAAATTTAAATTCTTTATTTCTAAAAATATATTCCTTATTCTTTGTATTTGTGTGTGTGTCTGTGTGTGCACACACACACATGCATGCATGCACATGTATGTGAATTCTAGCTCTGGTGATTGGCTCAGTGTATATGTATGTGTGTGTATATATATATATATATATATATATATATACACACACACACATATATTTACTTTTATTTTTAGCATATTTTAAATGTACTTATTTTTCCTGTATTGTCTTTTGAGGGTTCA
This sequence comes from Callospermophilus lateralis, assembly GCF_048772815.1. Lineage (NCBI taxonomy): Eukaryota > Metazoa > Chordata > Mammalia > Rodentia > Sciuridae > Callospermophilus > Callospermophilus lateralis. Next base: position 55,690,590 of record NC_135325.1, on the reverse strand, counting down.
GGTCTTTTGGATTGTATATTTTGGTTTGTTTTTGTATTATTTTAATTCTCTTGTTTTTCTTTCTGTCTTCTGGTGATAACTGGCCAAATTTTATTATTCTCTCTCTCCCTCTTGCCTGAACATTACCTACTGCATCTTTTCTGCATTCTTTCTGTTCATTTTTTGAAATTTTAAAGTCTTTTCTAAAACTTCTTATCACATTTTCTTTTCCCCTAAATAACTATTTTTTTTACCATCTTTCAGATGTAATTGGTTTATGTAGCTCCTATCCCCACTAATCATTACTGCTGTGGATAAAATAGTTGACACCTGCTTTTTTCTTTAAAGCCAGATCAAGTTCATGGTTATTGTTTTTAATGTGGACAATTGCTGAAAGCAACATTCCTCTTTAATGGTGGCAATTAATGTGAAAAATGTCATAGTAGGAACTGAGTATTTAATACTGTTTACTCTCTGTTGTTTGCAATTATTGTAAGTATTGTCTATTTCACCCCATTCTGTGAGGTACTATGAACCTGCTGGGACACTAAAAGTTCACATGCTAGAGACACTGCTGCTGAACTAAATATTCCCTGACATTACTCCAACTCACACAAGTAAGGGAAGCCTCACACCACCAACAAGGACCCCAGGAAAAACAATGAAAGAGGAAACTCAGTTCCCACCCATTCACACCTACTCATGCATCAAAACCAAGAGAAGTCCCAAAACAAGTGAGATAATTTCACACAAATGGACACACAAACAAAGAAAAGTAGGGGAATCTACCTCAATTGATGCAAAGTCCACAACTTCTGAAAACATGAGAAAACAAATTGACCCCAAATTCCACAATCCCCCAACCAAGGATCCCACTTATAGTGAAGTGGATGAAAGTCCAGAGAAAAATTACAAAGATTATTAAAATGTTCAATTAACTAAAAAAAATCTAAGGAAGGATTTAAGAAAGAAATTGCAGGAGATAAAAGACCACTTTGATAAAGAAATAAGAATAGTGGAATGAAAACCAGCAGAAATCCTAGAAACAAAAGACACAATCAAATCAAATCAAATTAAAAACTCAATTGAAAGAATAAGTAATGAATTATATTGCATAGAAAATAGAACCTTCGCCCTTGAAGACCAAACTTTACACTTTGAAGACAGGTATATTATCTTGAGTATGCAGAAGGCCATGAAGTGAAAAAATAAAGAACAGGACCACATTAAACAAGAACTTTGGGATAACTTTAAAATACTAAACCTGAGAATCATTTGAATAGATGAGAACATGGAGATACAAGTTAAAGGCATAAAGAACACTTTTAAAATTTTTTATTTGTTATTTTTAGTTACACATGACAGTAGAGTCTATTTTGATATAGTTGTACAAGCATGGATTATATCTTATTCTAATTAGGATCCAAGTTTTGTGGATGTACACAATGATGAGATTCACTGTATTGTATGCATATATGTACATTTTCTATGACATAGTTATGAAAAACTTTTCCTATATAAAAAATAAGGTAAATATCCACAAATATACCTAGTTAAATAAGAATCTCACAAAGACATATCATAATTTAAATTGCATAACAAAAATAAGGAAATAATATTAAAATCCACAAGAGAAAAATATCAGGTCACATTTAGTGGCAAACTAATAAGGCTCACTTCTGATTTTCCAGCTTAGACCCTGAAATCAAGGAAGGCATGGAATGAGATATTTCAAATTCTGAAAGAAGGAAAACTGGATAGCTATATGTAGAAAAATGAAATTAGATCCTCTTTTTCACCCTGCACAAAACTCTAATTGAAATAGATAAAAAATTTAAGAATTAGACTAGAAACTTTACAACTGCTAGAAGAAAACATATGGTCAACACTCCATCATATATGCTGGCTCCAATATCTTCAACAACACTATCAAACCACAAGACATAAAATCAAGAATAAATAATTGGGATGGCATAAAACGAAAAATCTTCTGCACAGCAAAAGAAATGTTTAAGAGCAAAAAGGGAGTACTTACAGAATGAAAGAAAATCTTGACCACCTACTTCTATGATAGGGAATTAATATGCAAAATATGCAAATAACTCATAAAACATCACACCAAATAAAAACAAGTAACCCAATCATGAGTAAAAGAACCAGACACTTCTCAAAAGAAGAATAAAAACTGGCCAATAAATATATAAAAAAGGTCAACATCTCTAACAATAAGGAAATGTAAATCAAAACTACACTAAGATTTCTTCTCACTCTTGTCATAATAGCAATTATTGAGAATGTGAAAAGTAATAAATGCTTGTGAGGTTGTGGGGAGAAAGGAACACTTATACATTGTGGGTGGGATTGCAGACTAGTACAACCACTATAGAAAGCAGTATGGAGATTCCTCAAAAAATTAGGGATGAAACCATAATATGATCCAGTTAGCCCACTCCTTGATATTTTCCCAAAAGATCAATAATAGGCATACTTTAGGGACACAGCCACATCAATGTTTATAGCAGCACAATTCACAATAGCTAAAATATGGAACCAAACCTAGATGCCCTTCAATAAATGAATGTATTAAGAAATTGTGGTATATATAGTAGGGAATTCTACTCAGTCATAAAAAAAATACAATTCACAGATCTTCTATATGTGCATGACAATGTAAAAATGAAACCCATTAATTTGAACCATATGTGCTCATAATTATAACAAAAAAGAGAATTAATTTCCAATGCAGTAGAAAAAGAAGTAGGTCAAAAGGGATGGAGGGAGGGAGGGAGGGAGGGGGAGAGAGAGAGAGAGAGAGAGAGAGAGAGAGAGAGAGAAAAAATTAAAGAGAAATTATATAAATTAAAGGGAAAAGAGAGTGTGAGATATGAGCAGACAGTTCCTACAGGCTTGTTCACACAAAGAAAGAAAAAACATGGGAGTGGAACAGACAAGGGAAGTTTAGGCTTTCTCTATCTCTGATATCCTGCCTCTCTCTTCAAAATAAGCCAGGCAAAGGAAGACAAATACCACATGTTCTCATTCATATATGAAAGCTAACACACACACACACACACACACACCTTAATTTTTTTTAAGAGAGAGAATGTGTTTAATATTTATTTATTTATTTTTTAGTTTTCGGTGGACACAACATCTTTGTTTGTATGTGGTGCTGAGGATCGAACCCGGGCCGCACGCATGCCAGGCGAGTATGCTACCGCTTGAGCCACATCCCCAGCCCCACACCTTAATCTTATAGAGGAAGAAAATAGAATTGTAGTCTACAGAATCTGTGAAAAGAAGAGAGGAGGAATAGAGGGAAATTGGATAACAGATACAAAAATTCTCTTAGGAGGAATATTCTATCCTATTCTGATTCCTACCAGACCCCTCCTTCCAAAGGTTTCTCGACCTCCAAATAGGCTGGTGGCCAATCCTTTAACATATGGACTTTGCAGACATTAAAGATCCAAACAATAACAAAACACTTGAAGCATTATTCTAAATTTGAAGAATGTCTTCTATAGAGAAAATTCTAAGTTTGATTTTCACTCTTGCTCCTTTCTCCTTATATATTTGTCACTTACTCCTTTTATTTCTCAGCACCTTTTATTTGTGGGAACTTTGCTAGATGCTTTCACATTCACTTTCTCTTTCAATTTTCTCAACAAAACTCTGAGATATAATTATAATATTGTACAAACCATGAAACAAATGAATTAGTGAGTCCCTTCAGGTCACATATCTAGTATTTAAATTGAAATGTAAACCCAGGCCACTCTCTTTCCAAATGTAACATTTCTTTGCTGTGTTTGAATTACTAATGTAAAAAAAAAAAAACTCAATAAAATTTGGTTGAAGCTGAACGCAAAAATTTTAAATATATTTGAGATGTGACTGAGTTGATGGAAGGATAGCCCTTCTGACGCACCTTTGAATAACTCCAGAAATGTTTCTGACTACTACTTGCTCTGTATGCTTAGGAAAGCTTCCTATCTCTGGGTCTTGAAGATCCCCATCTGCTAAATGGGGAAAATATCATAAACATTCTAAGATTCCTCTAAGAAGTCACCAAAGGATCACAGACAAAATGAATAGAATAGCCTGATACCTGTACCAGAGTAAATATTGAGGCCTTTTTACTTTGTTCTTAACTTCACATCTAAATACCTCTTTAAACCCTGAGAAAGAAATGGAATCAATTCCACATGATAAAACTGATCAATAGAGAGTCTTCAGAACAAAGCTGCATTTTTAATGTTCCTCTTTTGTAGAATAGAGGTTATTGACTGAGCCACACTATTATCAGGATAATACCAATGTACTCGAAAGTTATGCTTTCAACAATGATATAGCAATATTCTTATTAATAGTTGCATGTAAACAATAGAGAATGGTACAAAATGAGGAAGCTGGGGAGATAGTTATTGGCATCACTTTTGGAACAGTATTTTGAACCCCAAATACTTAAAAATCTTTCTTCCAATTGCAGTCCTGTGTATCCAGATGATGCAGTCAGACGCCATTTCTTATAATCAGGCTCCATCTTCTGAAAGTGATGCACTGGGGAACTTATATTTTGTGAGTAAGCATCATATTCTAGGTATTATGGCAAATATTTTATATGCCTTTTCCTCTTTTTATTATTATAATGAGCATGTGAGGTTAGATAATATTATGCATGTTTTATAGATAAAGAGAACAAGGCTTAGAAAAGTTATGTCCTATTTCATTTATCTAGAAAGTGACCAAGATAGAAGCAAGGTTGCAAAACTGGTAGAGGCAGTTACCTATCTATTAATCTCAGTAACCTATTTATGCAAATTGGCCTAAGAATTTATAATTTGTTTCATACATAATGAGATATAAAAAAAGTATTATAAGTAAAAAACAAACAAACAAACAAGAATTAATCCCTACCAAGTCATTGGAGAATAAATACTTGGAAAAGAGTGTTATTTAACTCATATTAAATAATTTGTGCCTGCAAAAAAAAAAAAAAAAAATATTCTAAGTAGGAAGTGATATAATTAGTGCTGTGTTTGCAATAGATGACCTGGCTGCATTGTGGAGTATGAATTTCAGGGTAGGAAACTGTATATATTAGAGGTATTTTCCCTTTTATTTTGGTGACTGAAGACTGCTGACCCAATGGGAAAAAGAGTTCTCATCATTCTATGAATATGGAGTCAGCTTGGTGATTGGCCCTCTTTGATTGTTTTTTTTTGTGTGTGTGTTGTCTTAGGGATTCATCCTGAACTCCACCTTCCACCTGAGATAGGAAAGTCTTGCATGGACTAATTCAGCTCCAAGGACTTTGAGAAATTTCAGTTCTGTGAATATACCATGATATGAGAAGTTCTAAACCCTTGGCTATAGAATAGCTGACAGGGTAACTCAGTTTAGAGTAGGTAGTTGAAATTTGTGATGTGATGACACATCACAAGTCCTGTTGGCAGTTTAAGTAACACCTGAAAACAGTGATTCACCAGCAGTTGATGTCTGTTCCTAGGAATAAATGGGGGAAAATGGGAAATGTTAAAACTTCAGTCCAAGAAAATTTCAGGAATTCACAGGGATAAGCAAAGTCCTGGGGAACAAAGGGTTGGTCTACCATCAAAAATCAGCCTAGACAAAGGGGAAATGCCTGAATTCATAGTGATAGACTGCAAGTACTTAAACCCTCCCTACCCTGGGCCAGGCTCATTGCTGGGATTTATATAAATATGTAAGAAAAATTCTCCTCTTGAGAGTTTGTTGAATATAGGGGAAAGAGATGTGTAAATAAATAATTATAATAATTTGTGTTTAGAATTATGGTCAAGGTTTATTAATTAGTTAAAATTATTTAAGCACATATTTTGTACTTATTATTGTGTAGGAAGATGTGAAAAACATTGAACAAGACAAACATGGTCATGACCCTAACAGAGTATATAAGCAATTATATGGTAATGCATTAAATGGAGGAAGTCCAATACAGGCCAGAAAAAAGAAGACAGACAATCCAAATTTAAAGGAGAAAGAGAAACTTTCTTAATAGAAGTATAGTAAAAAATAGTAGTTAAATCTATTGCATATGCAGGGAGGGGAGAGATTCTAGGTTGAGAAGATTTTCTGGAGTAAATAAAACTCAAGCAGTGTCTTGAAGAAAGAATAAGAGAGCTTTCCTGGTGCATAACAATGATGACTATAGCCTTATAGTTATATGTTAGGCATTATTCTAAATTATTTTAAAATATATTATTTTTTTGAATCTGCTATTCAAAACTGTTATTTATCATTCAAATTTCAAAATGAGGAGAATGAGATATACTGAAGAATTAACTAGCTTGTTCAAGTTCACGTGGCTACTAGTGTTGGAAGCCTGGATTTTGAACTTCAGGAGTTTTACAGAAATCTTCACTTATAATCACTACATTATATACCCTTCAGGGAGGTATAGGACATTGAAGAATATGTAAAAATCACACAAAATTGTGGTGCTACAAAAGAGTTTAATATATATTGTATAGGTCATCATGCTCTACTCAGGCTGAGTAGAGCATGATGTCCTATACAATATATAATAAGCTCTTTGATAATGCTAAGTGAAGTTAGCCAATCCCCAAAAAACAAACAGTGAATATTTTCTCTGATACAAGGTGACTGACTCATAGTGGGGTAGGGAGGGGGAACATGGGAGGAAAAGAGGAATCTAGATAGGGCAGAGGGGTGGAATGTGATAGACATCATTATGCAAAGTACATGTATGAAGACATGAATTGGGTTTAAACCTACTTTCTATACAAACATAGATGTGAAAAATTGTGGTATATATGTATAATAAGAATTATGATGCATTCCACTGTCATGTATTTAAAAATATAAAAGCAATAAAAAAAACGATGGACTGAAACATCTGGAATTGAGCTAAAATAAAGTTTCCTTCTATGGAAAAAAAATGATATTCTAGGCAAAGACTACATAATGGTAGCTCTTGATAAGAAATCTAAGGATATTGTATTTTACTCCGTAGATAAGGGGAGCCATGGTAGGATTTTCAGTATGAGAGGGAGACTCCTGCTGGGGATGTGGCTCAAGCGGTAGTGCGCTCGCCTGGCATGCGTGCGGCCCGGTTCGATCCTCAGCACCACATACAGACAAAGATGTTGTGTCCGCCAATAACTAAAAAATAAATATTAAAATTCTCTCTCTCTCTCTTTAAAAAAAAAGAGAGGGAGACTCATGGACCAAACTTTCTTTGTAAATAGCTCTCTCTGGCCCTGATTTAAAGTGTACTATGTAGAGAAAAATAACAAAGGCAATAGTATAGGCAATAGACAATGGACCCCCCAAACTTTGGCACAGTCAATGGGAAAGGAAAGTAAAGAAATGAAATCATGTGGTATTTAACATGTAAGATTATCAAAATTTGATGACACTATAAAAAAGAAAAGGTAAGGAAAGAGGAAGGAGAAGCCTTCATGAGTCTGAGCCTATGGACTGCGAAAGAGGCCAAAATGACAATTACTGTTCTTCAAAAACTGCCTGAAACCCTTTAGGGTAAATCCCTACCTCAGACTGGGACTGCAGAAAAGAGGACTTAATTGTAATTGAAATAGCCTCACGTTGGAATAGGATGAAGGGCAGCAATTTGACTGCAGTCTAAATTCTGCACCTAACTTACATTATAACTTTGAGCAAATTCATTCCCTCTCCATTTTCTCCATATGCAACATAAAGGATGTACTACATTGTCACAGAGTTCCTTTGGAGACTTGATTTCCAATGACTTTGTTATCATCCCCTAGAAAGGATTTTCCAGGTTTTACCCATGTTTTCCATGCAAAAGCTTTTTCAAATACTTATTTTCCTATGTTTCTGCTTCCTCGACCTTACTAGTCTGAAGTGGCCCTAAATAACATCCTTTACAATGTCTGCTCTTCCCCAGCACTGCCCACCACTCCTTAATGTTGGAGTGTGGCACCCATTTGTGTTCTATGACTAACATTGTGAACAGCTATTAAAAAGGAATGTAAATCAATAAATAACTTTATCAAACTGCCTCCTAGCTCAGCTCCTAAGCCATCCAAGTTCCTAGACAAATGATGCTTAAGAGGCTCTCTGTGCTGTTCAAACTGATTATTTTGGTCAATTTCATCTTGAAGTCTGAGCAAAGAATAAGGAGGGTGGCTAGTGCTAAGCAGGTGTGATGAAGTCTGAACAAAAACAAAGTTGGAATGTTAATATAGGCGATATGAAGAGAGAATGGAGAAGACGAATGAAGATAAAGAAAAAGGAAAATGAAAGAATTATAAAAGAAAATCAACACAGGGTAAGGGTAAGGAAAAGAAGAGAAGAATGTAGGAAAACAAATTTAGGATTTATTTTAGTATTGGACCATAATAGATTGACATCTCACAACGGAAGAAGCATTGGCAGAGAGGATTGGCAAGCAACAGCCAAATCTAAGGATCCAAATGTGGAGACAAACTTTAGAGAATGTCAGTATAAGAAGTTTTTCACTTGGTCAATGGCTTCATGAAACACAGAAAGGAACTATCACAGAAATGATGTTTTCCTGCTGAGATTGTCCACAGCTCTATTTCCTTCCCTGTTCTCCTAAGGCTGTCAAGTTAGTGAACTGGTTATATAAATTCACATCAACCAGTGTTCTTGTTTAAAATAGAAGAAAACAATAAATTAAACCCAGGAGCATCTCCAGCCTTATTTCTAGAGACTAACCAAGTGTGAATTAACTTTTCATCAGTTGTAGATGAAAAACAAAAAAAAAATTGTGGGATCCTACAAAAAGATTCTGAAACATAATTTTCTTTCCCACATGATTTCTGATAGACCAGCTGGTGGGGTGTGAGGGGGAGAGAAGGCAGGGCAGGCTATCCAAAAGCCCCAGAAGCATTTTTTTCAGTCCCTGTCCATGGCACCACCACTGTTGTGGCCGCTGCCTACTCTAGAAAACAAAACAAAACAACAACAAAAAAATGGTTACTTGAGCTGTGAGGGAAATTCAATGCATACCCTGCCACGAATATAAAGGGACCTTTGTTCATGTTCAGTGATTGCAGCAATAGGAAGGTGATCTGCTCCCTGAACATTATGGCTGTAGATTCTATTGCCAATGTGGTAAAAGCTCCCTTGATCTAGTTGGTTTAGATAAAACATTGGTGGATGATACTGGTGATGTAACCAATACTATGATGGTGCTGCAGATCAAATATCATGCAGCTAAAAGCTCTTTGTGAGCTTATGATCTGCAAGAAAAAAAAGGTGGAAATGGAACTACCTCAGTGGTTATTATTGCAATAGAACTTTTAAAAACACAGATGAACTAATCAAACATAAAATCCATGCCATATCAGTTATAGTGACTTTCAACTTGCTTGCAAAGAAGCAGTGTGTTTCACCAGTGAAAATGTAATCATTAACACAGATGGACCTGAAAGAGATTGTCTGATATTGCTGAAACATCAATGTCTTCCATAATCCTTGAAAGAAATCTTAGTTTCTTCTTTATATGGTAGCAGATGTCATAGTTGCTATTATACCAATATGAAAAGCTGGCCTCACTATCCTGTCAATTTTGTTAACATTCTAAAAGTCCATAGGAGAAGTCAGATGGAAAATATTCTAAGAAGTAGCTAATACACTCCAGTCTAGTAGTATCTCAGGAAATTCCAAGGGGAGTAGTTAATCTAAAAATTGCTTGCAGAAAACAAAAATGAAGTTTGGTGTTACAGGTGATCATTATGGGCCATGAAAATTGGAAAAATTAGGCAGAAGCAAGTGTCACTAAGGAGAGAATTCAGAAATGCTGTGAACTGGTCCCAAAGCTATTCTAACCACATATGATATGTATCTGAAGAATTTTGTGGAGGCCATCAGTTAACAGTTATAAAAAGGATCCTTAAACATATTAATAATTCTGTTAGAGTAACTATTATGTAAGCCCTGATCAATTTGAAAGGTGAGAAAACTCTTGAAACTGCAATATTGGGACCAATATAAGAGGTGGTACTGGAAAGAATTCATGATGAATATGTTTATTACCAAAAACAAAGGATTTTTTTGTAACTCTTATTTTGTGTTCTTAATAAAAATAAATAAAATATTTTCATTGAAAGGCATAAGAGATAAAACAATGTAAGTATTCTAAGGTGAAAATAGAATATATCAGAGGCATAGAGAAACAAAATAAAAAAGGCAAAGGAAGAAATATAATATCAGAAAATCAGAAATAGTTACATGAATAATGTAAAAAGAACTTTGCTGAGCAAGCATATTGAAAAAGATCAATTAGAATGAAACCAAACTAATGAAAAGGGACCATAAATAAATAAATCTGCTCAAAAATTAAATATGGATTAAAAATAAGAGAATAAAATGATACAAGCATCTAAAACAGGGTGAGAAATAGAAATAAAAATGAATAAAATACAGGTTAGAAATCAATGGAATTACCCAAACTTAGAAATAATCTCTAAAACAGTCTTATTAACATGCTACTAAATGGAATAGAAATGTGAAAAATAATTCTTAAAGGAAAAGACCCACAATGCCTAGATGATCTAACAAAACTTGATTGGGAAAAAAATAGGGTATACAGGGTAAAGTGATAAGCAGAAAGGGGGAAAGAAGAACCAAAGACAGACATCCAGCTTTTCTAGCATTCTGACAAATTTCTTATGACGCACACTCTGGTCTCACATCATGGAAAACACTAGGGATAACAGTATGGCTAGACTGCCTGTTTATCAAAAAGGAGGCATGGGCTGGAGATGGAGCTCAGTGTTAGAGGGCTTGCCTAGCATGTGTGAGGTACTAGGTTAGATTCTCAACACCATGTCAAAATAAACAAATAAAATAAAGATATTCTGGGATGGGGATGTGGCTCAAGCGGTAATGTGCTTGCCTGGCATGCGCGGGGCGCTGGGTTCGATCCTCAGTACCACATAAAAATAAAATAAAGATGTTGTGTCCACCGAAAACTGAAAAATAAATATTAAAAAATTCTCTCTCTCTCTCTCTCTCTCTCTCTCTCTCTCTCTCTCTCTCTCTCTCTCTCAAAAATAAAAATAAAAAATAAAAAAATAAAGGCATTCTCTGCATCTAAAATTACAAACAAACAAACAAAGGAGGCACAGTCAATAGAGACCAGTGTGTGGGTCTTGGTTGTAGCCGTATGTTTCTGCCAGTAGTGGCACCTAATGAGAGGTACCAGTCAACAACACAGCGTATCTTCAGGACCTAGCTCACCACATTCAGAAGCACTGTGGCAACTTCAACCTGGGTTTGAGTTCCTAGATGGCCAATCTCCACATCCAGACTCAGATCCCACCTTAAGGCACTGTTTAGGGAGGGGAAAATCTGCCATAGCACATTTATGTCATGTGCAAGAGATAGATAAGCCCCAAGCTAAGGGGCATGCTTGGGTCAGCCTCAAAACCAATCTCAAGGCCCCAATCAAGGAAAGTACACACCACAGTGGGCTAAGTCTCAAATTCTACCCCCAAAGCAGTGCCCAAGCAGGGAAGCAAGCCCCAACTGTGCATTTCTACCAAGAATAGATTCTTGTCCTCTATGTTAAAATCAGAAACTCTGTTTAACATTGGGACCTATTCTGAAACCCCAATAAGCTGTAGTTTCAGAATGATCAAAGAAGAGAAAAAGTAAAGTAGAAGTTAAGTGGAATAGACAAAGAAGAATGAAGGGAAAGGAGGGGGGATAGGAATAGGAAGGACAGTGGAATGAATCTGACATAACATTCCTATGTACATATGTGAATATACTACAGTGAATCTCCTCACCATGTACAAACACAAGACTGTAATCCTAATTAGAATAAGTTATTCCATGCTTATATAACTATATCAAATCAGATTCTACTGTCACATATAAATAAAAGGAACCAATAAAAAAAGCTGAGAGAGAGAGAGAGAGAGAGAGAGAGAGAGAGAGAGAGAGAGAGAGAAACGGTCAAAAGTGTATTTAGAAATGATAGAAGGACTTCACAAATCTGAAGAGGGAAATTGTCATCCAGATTCATGGTGGGTAAAGAAACACAAGCAGGCATAAAATCAAGTTATCTTCACTGGGACACTGTATGAATCAAATTCTCAATTTTAAAGGCAAAGACAGAGTTTTGAAAGTAGCAAGAGAAAATAGCTTATCACATCACCCAACAGATTTTTTTAGCAGAAATATTCCAGGTAGGAAAAAGTAGGATGCTATATTCAAATGTCTGAAAGAAAGAAAAAAAATACCATCTTCAAAGAATAGTAAAACTTGGGGCTGGGGATGTGGCTCAAGTGGTAGCATGCTGACCTGGCATGCATGGCGCACTGGGTTCGATCCTCAGCACCACATACAAATAAAATAAAGATGTTGTGTCCACCGAAAACTAAAAAATAAATTTAAAAAAATTTTCTCTCTCTCAAAAAAAAAAAAAAAAACTAAAACTTGCAGAACCATTTTTTAAAATGAAATAGAAATAAAGATTTTCTAGACAATCCAAAGTTTTTGGAGTTCACAGTCTCAAACTTACAAGAGATGTTAAAGAATATTTTTCAATTTGAAACAAAAGAACACTATCAATGTGTAAACATATGAATGCATAAAACCCACTATAAAGTTAAGAAAATCACAAAGAAGTAAAACTATTTGCACATGGGCATGATTTCATATGTAAAAACCTTAAAGATTCTACACACAAAAAATGTATTAGAACTAATAAATGAATCTCAAAAACTCACAGGGTATAAAATCAATATACAATAGACAGTTATATTTCTTTACAAAACTAATGAACTATCTGAAAAAAGAAATAAACAAAATAGTAGCATGTATGGTAACAACTAAAAAGGTATATAATAAAATTTTTAGAAGTAAGGTTAGCAAAATGAAAGATTTGTACACTGAAAATTTTAAGTTGCTGATGAAAGAAATTGAAGACAGAAATAAGTGGAAAGATATACTGTGTTCATGCAATAAAATAATAAATATTGTTAAAGTGCCTATGTTACCCAGTGGGATCTCAAGATTCAATACAAGATCTGTCAGATATCTAATGTTTTTTTTTTCAAAGAAATATTAAAATCTTAAAATTCACATGGAAACATAAAAAAAATCCAAGAATATTCAAACTCTTGAGGAACATAAAAACTAGACACATCACACCATCTGATTTCAAAATATGCTACAAAGCTATAGAAATCAAAACAGTATAAAACTTGCTTAAAACAGACATATTGACCAATAGAATAGAATAGAGACCTTAGAAATTCACACATTTATCTTCAATGAATCTTTAACAAAGCTTCAAAGAAAACACAGTGGGAAAAGGGCAATTTCTTCAATAAATAGCTTTAGAAACCTGAAGATCCATATTATAGAACAATAAAAGTGGATCCTTATATCACATCATCTAAAAAAGAAACTCAAACTGTATTAAAAAACTAAAAGACTTGAAGTTGTTGAACACCTAGAAGAAAATTTAGTGTAAAAATTTTAACCTGGGAAATAATTTTTTGGATATGACCACAAAATGCAGATAATAGAAGCAAAACTAGACAAATAGAATTGCATCAAATTAAAAATTTTCACCTAGCAAAAGAAATAATCAGCAGTTTTATTTTATTTTATTTTTTTTTAGTTGTAGTCGGACACAATACCTTTATTTATTTATTTTTTTAATTTTTATGTGGTGCTGAGGATCAAACCCAGAGCCTCACACATGCTAGGAAAGCACTGTACCACTGAGCCACTCCCCAGCTGTTTAGAGAGATGGCTTAAGAAGTGGGAAAAATATTTGTAAACCATATACATGATAAAGTGTTAATTGTCCATAATTGTTATCATTCAGGTATGAGGTATCCTCTAAAAGCTTATGCATTAAAAATGTAAGAATTTTCAGGGGTAAAATTATTAGATTATTGTGTGTGGCCTAATCAGTGGATTAATCCACTGATATGAATTAACTGGGCAGTAACCTTAGGCAGGCAGAGGATGGCTAGTTGACTGGGGGCTTACCTTTTGGATTTATATACTTTTCTTGGGGAGAAAAGCTTTCTCTGCTTCTTCCTTGTTTGCACTGAGCTGCTGTCTTCTGCCAATACCTTCTGCTATGATGTCCAGTCTCACTTCAGGACCAGAGCTATGAAGTCAGAAGATCATGGAGTCGGAATTATTAGGCCAAAATAAACTTTTCCTCCTTTCAGTTTTACTTTCCAGATCTTTTTGTCACAGTAATGAAAAAGTTGACTAAAACAGAAACTGGTACCAAGAATTGGGGTTGCTGCTGTTGCTAACCTGGCCATGTGGTTCAAACCTGTGGAACTGGTTGATGGGGGAGAGATGTTTAAAAGTTAAGAGATGCAACCTAGAAAAGTTTTAGAATATTTTCAGCAGAGCTTAACAGGCAATTCTAGCAGAAGCTCAGAAGACCAGAATGCAGATACAACTATGGACAGAAAGGACTGGGCTCATGAGGTTTCATAGAATTTCACTGAAAATTGGACCAGAGGCTGTTCATGTTATGTTGTCGTAAAGACATTGTCTACATTTTTCTGAAGTCCTCAGACTTTTTGTGAGGCTTGATTTAAAGGTAATGGGCTAATTATTCTGGTGGAGGAAATTTCAAGGAAGATAAAGCATTCAGGTGATGGCATGAATATTGCTGGAGTATTTTAGCCAAGTTTGCTGTGAAAATAAGGAACAGAAAGCAGAGAAGAAAGATTTGAAAACCTTGTAGTTTGGCTATAAAACTGTTAGTAAAACTGGTGCTAAGTAAGGTGTGGTAGTTAAAGACAGTATAGTCACAAAAGACATGCTAAATACTTTGCCAAGAGATAATAGTAAAGAAGGCTTGAGGACATCTGAGGGATTGGCAAGGCCACACCCATCTCAGGGTCAAGGATGCTAAAATAAAAATTCCTTTGAGACTAGTGGAGCACCCTGCTTGCATGAGGACCCTGGGAAGTTGTTTTACCATGCTCAACCACTCAGGCATTCAGAGGCTGCTGCAATTGGCATCCCACATGTCTTGCTACTGCTTGAGATGATGGCAGACTTTTGCATCAGTCATGTGGTGCTCATTCTACAGAATTGCAGGGTGCTGAAATTAGGGGGTTATGGAGGCTTCCACTGAGGTGATGATACATGAAGATCTGAGAAGGAAGTCAAAGCTGCAGTGGAGATCCCTGAGATTAAGACATACTAGTACTTTAGGACATCTGCCAAGAAAAGCTTCAGGAATCAAGTAGAAACAAACCAAGAGAGAGATCATGTGGGCAGCAATTTATGGGTAGAGCTAAACAAACCTTTTGGTGAGAATATTACAGGGCCATTTTGTCTAGATGCTGGGCATGGAGCTGCAGGACATGTTTTCCCAGCTGGGTATCAGTCTTATTTTAGTCCATTCATTCTATGTTTTTTTAAAATCTATTCCTTGTGAAATGGAAATGTTTAGTCCATGCCTTTACATATTGGATATTGGTACTGTACTTTTATAATATTTTTATTTTTTCTAATTAGTTATACATGACAATACAATGCATTTTGACACGTCATACATAAATGGAGTAAAACTCCTCATTTTTCTGGTTGTATATAATGTAGAGTTACATAGGTCATGTAATCATGTACACACACATGGTAATAATGTTTAGTTCATTCTACTATTATTCCTGCCTCCAAACCTCTCTCCTCCCTTCACTCCTTTCTGCTCCTTTCTGTCTAATCCAAAGTACCTCTATTCTTCTCTAGAACCTGCCCCACTTATTGTGAATTAGCATCCACATATCAGAGAAAAATTTGGCCTTTGGTTCTTAGGGATTAGCTTATTTCCTTTAGCATGATAATTCTATCCACTTACCAGCAAATGCCATAATTTCATTCTTCTTTAGGGCTGAGTAATATTCCATTGTGATATATATACCACATTTTCTTTGTCCATTTATTTGTTGAAGTACACCTAGGTTGGTTCCATACTTTAGTTATTTTTTTTAAATATTTATTTTTTAGTTTTAGGTGGACACAATATCTTGATTTTATTTTTATGTGGTGCTGAGAATTGAACCCAGTGCCTCACACATGCTGGGCAAGTGCACTACCGCTTGAGCCACATCCCCAGCCCCTGCTTTATCTATTGTTAATTCAGCTGCTATTAACATTGATGTGACCACATCACTGTATTATACTGATTTTAAGTCCTTTTGGTATGAACCAAGGGGTGGGATATCTGGGTCAAATGGTGTTTCCATTCCAAGTTTTCTGAGGGATCTCCATACTGCTTTCCTTAGTGGTTGCACTAGTTTACAGTCCCACCAGTAATGTGTGAGTGTATGTTTTCCCCCAAATCCTTGCCAACATTTATTGTTGCTTGTATTCTTAATAATTGCCATTCTTCCTGGAGTGAAATGAAATCTCAGTGTAGTTTTGATTTGCATTTCTCTAGTGGCTGAAGATGCTAATTTTTTTTCCATATATTTGCTGGTTGTATTTCTTCTTCTGTGAAGTGTCCATTCATTTCCCTAGCCCATTTATTGATTGAGTTATTTATTTTTTGGTCTTAAGTTTTTTGATTTCTTTTTATAAGCTGGAGATTATTGCCCTATCCAAGGTACGTGAGGTAATGATTTTTCTCCCGCTCTGTAGGCTCTCCCTTCACATTATCAATTTTTTTCCTTTGCTGTGAAGAAACTTTTTTAGTTTGATTCCATCTGATTTATTGATTCTTGACTTTACTTCTTGTGTTTTAGGCGTCTTCTTAAGGAAGTCAGTTTCTAAGTCAACATGCTGAAAATTTTGCCTACTTTTTCTATTAGGCACAGGATCTCTGTTCTAGTGTAATGTGCTTTCGAATACTAAAAGGAAAAACATCTTAGAGTTTGCTATGAATCTCAGTTGAGATTTCGGACTCGAACTTTGAGGCAAAACTGGAACTTTTAAGACTATAAGGACCCTTGGAAAAGGATTCATTTATTTTGAATTGTGAGATGGCCATTGACTTTTAGGGACCAGGAGCAGAATATTGTGGTTTAAGTATACGGTATGTCCCATAATTTATGTAGGAGACAACACAAGAATTTTCATAGATGAAATGATTAGATTATAAAAGGTATAACCTAATCTGTGGATTAATTCACTGATATCCATTAGTTGGGTAGTAACCTTAGGCAGAGGGGATGTGAATGAGGAATATAGATCACTAGGGCATGTCTTTGAAGTTTCCTTTTTTTTTTTCTTTAGTGAGCAGCATTTTCTCTGTTTCCTAGTTGTTATCTCTTGATCTGATTTCTTCTGTTAAATCCTTCTGCCATAATGTTTTGTTTCATCTCAAGCCTAGAGCTATAGAATCAGCCAACCATGGAATGAACCTTTGAAATCATAAGCAAAAAAAAAAAAAAAAAAAAAAAAAAATACTTTTCCTCCTATAAGTTGTTCTTGTCAGGTCTTTTGGTAACAGTAATGAAAAAGTGTCTAAAAACACAATATAAGGAACTCAAACATCTCAATAACAGGAAAACAAATGACCTGATTTTAGAACAAGGAAAGGATCTCGATAGATATTTTTCATAAGAAAAATATCTTATATTTTATACAAACGAAAAAATGTATCTGAAAGTATGCTCAGCATCATTAATAATCAGGGAAATACAATCAAAACCATGAGCTATAACCTTACACCTGTTAAAATATCTATTATTCAAAAGACAGAAAATGTCTCCTGTTAGGATATAGAGAAAGGGAATGCTTGTACATCCAATGTGAATGTAAATTACTCTATCCATTATGGAAAATGACATGAATACTCCTCAAAATATTAAAAATAAAACTACCATATCACCCAGCCATCCATTTCTGGCATATATCCAAATAAAATGGAATTCAGTATCTCAAAGTGATACCTGCCTTACCAGGTTCCTTACAGCACTTTTTACAATACCCAATAAGTGGAATTGACCTAAGCATCTATTAATAGATGAATGGATTCAGAAAATGTGTTCATTGTTCAATAAACATTACCCTGCTTTTAAAAGGAATCTGCCTATAGTGTAATGGGAAAGGTGTTGGAGTGACTCTATGCAGTAACTCTCAAATTTTCCATAGCCCAGAAGTGAAACAGTGAAACAAAGGCTGGCCAGAGAGACAAGCAACAGAGTTAACACTCTAACTACAATACTGGATAGCTTAAGACTTAAAGGAACTTGGAATTTGGTTACTGGAGCAAAAACTATGGACAGAACTATTTGGTCCATGAAGTGTGATCAGGGTGGGCTTGCGGGGGAGGAAAAAAAGAGGAAAATCCCACAAATTTACTCAACAACAGTTGAGAAGAAAAGCAAGTTAAAATGGGACTGGGGAACTAAAATCAGTGAAAAGGATCAAAAATCTCTGCTCATATTTTTGGCAGAAAGCTGTACTGGGCAGGGTCGCCATTTTTCAGAGTCCCTGTCTAGCCAGATTTCCTAGGGAGAAAAATAAATAAATAAAGTTTCTTCCCATCTACATATAATAATAAATAAAACCAGAGTAAATGACTTTGATATGGGTTATTTTAGAAACTCATCTAGAGGAAGCTTATAGTAGGTTCACTGCTAGCTAAAGGTTACTAAAACCCTTTCTCTTCTCCTTGGATAAGAGGAGTGGGATAGAACTAAAAAGAGAACAAATCACTTCCAGAGGGTGTTAAGTGTGACCCAGCACTCCCCACAGTCTCCACGGAGCCAGGCAAATACAGGCTAACTAACACCCTACTACCATCGTGGTGATAGGTAAAACACTGGTGAACTGCAGAACTCAGGATGGAGGCTTCTGTGTCCCAGATTGATCAGAGACAGCCTACACTCACGGGACCCACAGTTGCATACAGCCTACAAGAACTTAGATAGGATCACTACAATTAAGCATCAGTTGAGGGAAGTGGATACTCAGGAATTTACATATGCTGGCTGCAGGAGCTCATATGAAGGTGGTTCAATGGGCAACTTAACACAGTTATAGTTATGGGTAAAAGCATTGTGGCCAGCAGACAGGGTAGTAGTTTCTGTGCCATAGACTGCTTATACAGAGTGTGCATTTCAGGCAGCTACCAAGCACTTAGACAGGGCTGCTAGAAACAAGTTCCAGCAGACAGGAGTGGGAATTCAGTAGTCCCCATCAGCCATTGATAGCCCTGAGCTCTGCACCCTTCACCCTTGCACCCAATAGAAGCTGCCAGAAAATGCAGAACCCTGTAAATATGCAGACTTGAGCCTCTGAGATGACTAGCATACACCATCTGGTGAGAGAACTATAGCAACTAGGAAAGTTACTTCTGTGCCCCAGTGGTTCTTGGAGGGCACAAAACTGTGACTCCCAGAGATGCCAGTTAATTCAATTATCACTCAGATGCATGGGCCCACAGGAGGCATTTCCTAAGGGTAACTCCAAGCAGTCAGCATAAAATCTCATGCATACTTGATATAGTACAGCTCATAAAGAGACTTACAGAGGAACATCCACAAACACCAGCTACTGTCCAGTGTGCCCAAATACAAGCCCATTGACCTGTGACCTTCACACTCTAGAGGGTGCAGCAGCCCTTTACTCCCTATTGACCAACCAGCATCACTTTGACTAGACCACAGTATCTTTACCTTAGAGAAACACACATCACACACTCTGAAATACACATAGGAGAGCCCACAGTAAATCTGACAGCACTGGTTACATGGAACTTTTCTTCAGGAGAACATACAAGACTACACTTCCCAGCAGAAAATAATCTGACTGTTAAGTCACAGTCAGTTAGGGACCATCTCCCCTGACCCAATAGAAAGCTAGCAGTTAACTGAGCAAACCAAAAATCTGAGGAGTCCTCATAGAATTGTATCATAGGTGAGCTGCTGTGATCACAATCTCCACAACCATGGAAACAGAGATAAGACCAAGAAATGACTAGCATCTTCTTAAGATCACAAACTCTGACAAAATCCAAATCAGTAACACTCAATTAAAAACAAATCTCCCTATCTCAAAAACTTGGCATAGGATATCATAAATAGCTCAAGTGTCAGTTTAGATCTTATAATTTTTTAAATTGTTATTCCCTTATTATGTGTATTGCAGTCCTCAACCCAAATGAGTATATTTCTTCTAATGTTTTAAAACATTAACTGGAATCAATCTTTCTATCTTTGCTTTTATAGTTCAGGTTTATAACGGTTCATTTTAGTCTCTGTTTTCTCTCTTATATTCCTTGCTCCTTTTCAACTGTCCTCTCCCTCCATTTTCTTCTTTTTAATATTAGTTTCTATTATATTTCTTTCTTTTATTTCTTTGTTCCTTTGTTTGCCCATTTTCTCTTTCCCATTTTTAATACCTATATAGTTTAACAGTAATTTTACTATCTTTAACAACTAAT
This sequence comes from Callospermophilus lateralis, assembly GCF_048772815.1. Lineage (NCBI taxonomy): Eukaryota > Metazoa > Chordata > Mammalia > Rodentia > Sciuridae > Callospermophilus > Callospermophilus lateralis. Next base: position 55,670,207 of record NC_135325.1, on the reverse strand, counting down.
TTTACAACCTATCCAAAAACATTATTCCACTTTTATACTTGGACCAGAGGAATTACATAGAATATTTTCAGTAAGTTTTTCCACCTAATTTTATTAGTAGGTGGGTTTTCTATGAAGTGATTGCAGTTAATAGAGATTATAACTTCTCTCATAGTGTTGCTGGATACTGAGCATAGAAGTGGGTCACATTAGAGTATAGATATCAATATTTGCCAAGCCTGAGGCACTTGAGAGAATGAATCTCACTAAATCCTTACTTACACAAAAGTAGAAGAGATAATCATCCTTGCAGATGGGTAAAATATGAGAAACCTCAAGCCAATGCAAGCAGCTCACAACACTTGAACAACTGACCACATTGACACCACAGTGGAGGAAATGTTGCATAAAAATTTAGAAAGTTCATAGTTAAATATTCAATGAACTAAAAGAATAAGGTCTAAGAGAAAAATACAGGAAAGCTTGGAATAATATGTATCAAGCCCTGAAAGATAATGAGTGCCAGCCAAGTTGCTATATCCAGCAAAACTATTCAGAATTGAACATTAAATGGAAATATTCCAAGATAAGCAGACACTAAAAGAATTCATAACCACTAAACTGGAATAATCCATGAAATACCTACTCAATGAAATACTACAGAGCTGGGGATGTGGCTCAAGTGGTAGTGTGCTCCCCTGGCATGCGTGCGGCCCAGGTTCGATCCTCAGCACCATATACAAACAAAGATGTTGTGTTTGCCGAAAACTAAAAAATAAATATTAAAAAAATTCTCTCTCTCTCTCTCTTAAAAAAAGAAATACTACATGTAGAAAAAATGAAGAATAAATACCAAAGCCATTGTATAGATAAACTTCATGAAAAGAACAGCCAATTAAAAGAGAATAATCCCAGTAGCTCAGGAGGCTGAGGCAGAATGATTGCAAGTTCAAAGCCAGGCTTAGCAACTTAGCGAGGCCCTAAGTAACTTAGCAAGACACTGTCTCAAAATAATTAAATAAATAGTGTTAGAGATGTGGCATAGTGGTTGAACACTGGTGTGTTCAATCCCTGGTATGAGAGAGAATGAGAGAGAAAGTGAGAAGGGGGGAGGGAGGGAGGGGGGAGAGAGAGAGAGAGAGAGAGAGAGAGAGAGAGAGAGAGAGAGAGAATAGTCTTAATTAAAAAGAAATCATAATGACAGAAAATAAAAATCAACTATACATAATAACACTAAAGGTAAATGGACTAAACTCTCTAATCAAAAGACAGATTGGCAGAATGGATTAAAAAAGAATACCTACCATATAGGTAAAGACATTCATAGGGTAAGGGAGAAAGGATGGAAAAAGAGATACCATGCAAATGGACACCAAATGTGAATATGAGTAGCTAATAATATATCTAAAAAAGTAGACTTCAAGACTACTTGTTAAGTGTGACCCAGCACTCCCCACAGTCTCCAAAGGAGCCAGGCAAATACAGGCTAACTAACACCCTACTACCATCGTGGTGATAGGTAAAACACTGGTGAACTGCAGAACTCAGGATGGAGGAGACAAAGTAGTTCACTTCATACCTCTTAAAGGAATCATCCAACAGCAATAAATAGTGACTGTAAATATTTGTACCCCAAACAGAGGTGCATATACATACATTAAACAAACCATACTCAATAGAAAGATTCAAATAGACACCAATATGATAATATTTGTTGGTTTAAATATATCTCTTTCATAAATAAATGTGTCCTGCAGACAGAAATCAATATTAATCAAATGAACTCTACGTATATCTATAGACTATTTCATCCACCAACAACTGAATTTAGTTAAGAACATGTACATGTGGACCAGTGATGCAATAGAAAATAGACTTACTACAAATCAGAAGATTCAAGAACATATGAACTATTTTAGTAAAAATATTGTTCTTGATAAAGAAATACAATTTCAGGACCAGCACTCCAGTTTCCACTACTGAACAAAAGGTACACCTAAATCCCCCCTGTATAGCTATTCTGAAAGTATCACTACTTGAAAACAGCCAAGTGATTTCTTTAAGATAAATTTCAAAAATTGAAGTTATATCATTGAGTAGGTATGCATTGGTAAATTTACATTTCTATCAGCAGTTCCACTCTACCCTAAAAATACTGTATATCATGACTTTTAATTTTTCCAAAATATTAAGTTGAAAAATATTATTTCATAATTAGATTTTTAAATTAATTACAGATTTTGAGCATTGTCTTAGTCTGTTCCTGATGATATAACAAAATATTTTAGACTAGGTAATTTACAAACAATATAAACTTTTATGTCAGTTCCGGAGAATGAAAGCCCAAGATTAAGACACTGGCACATTTAGTGTCCTATGAAAGCTAGTTTTCTGTTTTTAAGATGGCACTTCATTGCTGTGTTCTTCCCATGGCAAAAGGCCAAAGTGCAAAATGTCAGTAATATTTGTAAGAGTTTAACCTTCATTAATTAATCATATTCTAAATGCTATAGCTCTTAACACTATCTCATTGGTGTTTAAATCATATGAATTTTGGGAGACACATTTAGACCATAGCAACCATATTTCTATTTATCTATTCATCATTCATATTTCTTCTCCAGATAATACCTAGTCATGTATTTAGCATACGTTTTTTTACTAAAGTTATTCTTTTATTTATTTGAGATAATGCAGAATAATGAGAATTTTAACTGTGGTGGTCATATAAGTTGCTAAGAATTTTCTTCAATTTTCATTTTAACACTGCTTATGTAAGTGTAAGAGCATGTAAAAAGTTTCAAGTTTGTAATGTTTGTGTGTCAGTCTTTATGTTTCTTTACTTTGGCTTTGATTTAAGGAAAATTTTACAACATGATATTATACAAATATTCAGCTAAAAGAGAAATTGGGAATACTATCTCATTTATAATTGCCTAAAAATACTTGAGAATCAATCTAACAAAAGAGGAGAAAGGCATTAGTAAATGAAAAGATCTTCCATGTTCTTGGATAGGCAGAATTAATATTGTCAAAATGACCATAACTCCAAAAGCCCTTATACCAATTTAATGCAATTCCTACTAAAATTCGAATGATGTTTTTCATAGAAATAATGAAAGCAGTCATGAAATTTAATTGGAAAGATAAGAGGCTCAAAATAACCAAAGTAATTCTTAGCTAGAAAAGTGAAGCCAAAGGCATAACAATACCAGACCTTAAATTATACAACAGAGCTGTAGAAACAAAAACAGAATGTTATTGGCATCAAAATAGTCATGAATACCAATGAAATAGAACAGAAAACACTGACACAAACCCACATAAATACAGTTATTTCATACTAGATGATGGCTCTAAAACATACTGGAGAAAAGATAGCCTCTTCTACAAATTGTGCTGGGAAAACTGGAAATCCACATGTAGTAAACTGAAAATTAACCCTTGTCTCTCACCTTGTGCAAAACCCAACTTGAAGTGGATCAGAGATCTACATATTAGACTAGAAACTCTGCACCTACTAGAAGAAAATATAGGCCCAACACTTTAACATATCGGCTTGGAAACTGACCTCCTTAACAAGATTCCTAAAGTGCAAGAAGTAAAATGAAAATAAATAAATGGGTCTCTTATTTTTCCAGATGAATTTAATGATTGCTTTCACTATTTCTATGAAGAATGCCATTGGGGTTTTGATTGGAATTGCATTAAATCTGTATAGTGTTTTTGGTAGTATGGTCATTTTGATAATATTAATTCTGCTTATCCAAGAGGAAGGTAGATCTTTCCATCTCCTAAGGTCTTCTTTGATTTCTTTCTTTAGGGTTCTGTAGTTTTCATTGTATAGATCTTTCACCTCTTTCATTAAGTTGATTCCCAAGTATCTTTTTTTTTTTGAGGTTATTGTAAATAGGGTAGTTTTCCTTATTTCCTTCTCAGAGAATTTGTCACTGATATACAGAAGTGCTTTTGATTTATGGGTGTTGATTTTATAACCTGCTACTTTGCTGAATTCATTTACTAGTTCTAGAAGTTTTCTGGTGGAGTTTTTTTGGGTCTTCTAGGTATAGAATCTTATCGTCAGCAAATAGTGCTAATTTAAGTTCTTCTTTTTCTATACATATCACTTTAATTTTTTCTGTCTAATTCTCTGACCAGTGTTTCAAGAACTATGTTGAATTCAAGTTTTTAGGAGGAATGCCTTTAATTTTTCTCCATTTAGAATGATGTTGGCTTGAGGCTTAGCATAGACAGCCTTTACAATTTTGAGATATATTCCTGTTCTCCCTAGTTTTCCATGAAATTCATCTGGAAAAAAACAAGAGACCAAGAATAGTTAAAGCAATCCTTAGCAGGAAGAGTGAAACAGGTGGCATCACTATACCAAAACTCAAACTATACTACAGAGCAGTAGTAACAAAAACAGCATGGTATTGGCACCAAAACTGACTGGTAGACCAATGGTACAGAATAGAGGACACAGAGACTAACCCACATAATTACAATAACTTTATATTAGACAAAGGTGCCAAAAACATACATTGGAGAAAAGATAGCCTCTTCAACTAATGGTGCTAGGAAAAATGGAAATCATATGAAAAAAAATGAAATTAAATTCCTATCTCTTATGATGCACAAAATTCAACTCAAAGTGGATCAAGGACCTAGGAATTAAACCAGAGACTCTGTGTCTAATAGAAGAAAAAGTAGGCCCTAATCTCCATCATGTGAGATTAGGCCCCAACTTCCTTAATAAGACTCCTATAGTGCAAAAAAACAAGAATCAATAAATGGGATGGAATCAACATTTTTTCTCAGCAAAAGAAACAATCTGTGAGGTGAACAGAGAGTCTACATCCTGGGAGCAAATTTTTACCCCTCACACATCAGAAAGAGCACTAATCTCTAGGGTATATAAAGAACTCAAAAAACTAAGCACCAAAAAACAAATAACCCAATCAACAAATGGGCCAAGGACCTGAACAGTCAATTCTCAGAAGAGGATATACAATCAATCAGCACATATATGAAAGATGTTTATCATCTCTAGCAATTTGAAAAATGCAAGTCAAACTACTCTAAGATATCATCTCACTCCAGTCAGAATGGCAACTATTATGAAGACAAACAACAATAAATATTGGTGAGGGTGTGGGAAAAAAAAGTACGCAGTATGGAGATTCCTTGGAAAACTGGGAATGGAACCGCCATTTGATACAGCTATCCCTCTCCTCCGTCTATACCTAAAGGACTTAAGAACAGCATACTACAGGGACACAGCCACATCAATGTTTATAGCAGCACAATTCACAATAGGTAAACTGTAGAGGAAACCTAGATGCCCTTCAGTGGATGAATGCATAAAAAATGTGGCATATATACACAATGGAATATTACTCAGCAATGAAAGAGAGTAAAATCATGGCATTTGCAGGTAAATAGATGGTGTTGGAGAAGATAAAGCTAAGTGAAGTTAGCTAATCCCCCAAAAAAACAAATGCCAAAAGTTTTCTCTAATATAAGGAGGCTGACTCATAGTGGGGTAGGGAGGGGGATCATTGCAGGATTAGATAAATTCTAGATGGGGCAGAGGGGTGGGAGGGAAGGGGATTAGCAAGGGAAAGGGGATTAGCAAATATGGTGGAATGTGATGGACATCATTATCCAAAGTACAAGGATGAAGACACGAATTGGTGTCAACATACTTTATATACAAGCAGAGATATGAAAAGTTGTGCTGTATATGTGTAATAAGAATTGTAATGCATTGCACTGTCATTTATTATTTTAAAAATCAATTTAAAAAAGAAAAAAGAAAAAAAGCATCACAAAAAAATGAATAAATGGGATAGTATCAAACTAAAAACCACTAAGTAGCAAAGAAAACAACAAGAACATGAAGAGAGAGCCTACAGAATGGGAGGAAAATCTTTGCCACCCCCACTTTTGATAAGGAGTTAATTTCCAGGATATAAAAAGAACTCAAAAAGCTTAACCCATTTAAACCCAAATAGCTCAATCAATAAATGGGGAAAGGAACCAAACAAGTACTTCCCAGAAGAAGAAATACCAATGGCCAACAAATATTTGAAAACATGGTAAACATCTCCAGCAATTAGAGAAATGCAAATTAAAATTACACTTAGATTTTACATCACTCCAATCAGAATCACAATTATCTGGAATACAAGTAATGTTAAATGTTGGCAAGGATGTGGGGGAAAAGTGTACACTCATACATTGTTGGTGGGACTGCAAATTAGTGCAACCTACTCTGGAAAGCAGTATGGAAATTCCTCAAAAAAACTTGCAATGGAACCAATATTTGATCTAGTTATACCACTCCTTGGTACATGTCTAAAGCAGTTAAAATCAGAATACTACACTGATACAGCCACATCAATGTTTATAGCACAATTCACAGTAGCTAAGGTATGAAAACAACATTGATGCCATCAACATATTAATGGATAAAGAAATTGTGGTACGTATACACAATTGAATAACATTCAGACACAATGAAGAATGACTTTATGTTATTTGCCAGTAAATTGATGAACCTGGAAATTATCATGCTGTGTGAAATAAGATAATTGAAAAAAAAGTTGAATGTTGTCTCTGATATGTGGTTGCACATCCACAATAAGAGTTGGGAAGAATAGAAGTTCATTAGATTAGACAAAGGGTAAGAAGGGAAGGCAGAGGGGATGGGAATAGGAATGATAGTAGACTGAATCAGACATAACTTTCCTATGTACATATATGAGTATACTCCAGTGTATCTCACTGTTGTGTACATCCACCAGAATTGGATGCACACATTAAGATATATTTAATGTTTGTATAAATATATCAGAATGGATTCTATTGTCATGTATAACTGAAAAGAACAAATAAGAATTTTAAAAATAAAATAGTCTATTATAACAAGTTTCCATTTTGTCTAAGTTTTTCAGTATTTGTTTATTACAAATGGATGCTGAATTTTATCAAATTCCTTTTCTGCATCTATTAAGATGACCATATTGTAATTTTTCCTTTATTCTTCTATTGTGGCTATTGTGTTTATTGGTTTGTATATATTGAATCAGCTTTGCATCCCTAGAATAAATCCCAGTTGATCATGGTGGATAATCTTTACAATGTGCCATTGGATTTGTTCTGCTTGTTGAGGATTATTGGGTCTATGTTTATTAAGGATTTGGGCCTATAGTTCTCTTTTTCTATTGTGTGCTTATCTCACTTCACTATAAGGTAATGGTAGACTTATATAATATATCTTTCAAATTCATTCCTCTTTTATTTTTCAGAATAAATTAAGGATAATTAGTATCATTTATTCCTTAAATATTTGATAGAATTTGGCAGCTGATCCATCTTGTCTTGTGTTTTTCTATGATCAGAGGCTTTCATTACTGATTCAGTACTGTTACTTGTTATTCATATGTTCAGATTTTCTATTTCTCCATTAATTCAGTCTTGGTAAGGAGTGTGTGTCTCGGAATTTGTCCACTTCTTCTACATTATCAAATTTGTTGGCGTATAATTGTTTATAATAATCTCTAATGATAATTTGTATTTCTGTGATGTCAGTCGTAATTACTTATTTTTCATCAGTAATTTTATTTATGAAAGGATTTTCATCCTTTTTCTTAGTCTGCCTGAGGGCTTGTCTATTTTGTTTATCATTTTGAAGAAGCAGCTCTTTGCTTAATTATTCTTTTTTATTTTTTAGGTTCTATTTCATTTATTTCTGCTCTGAACTTGATGAGTCATTTTCATCTACTAATTATGGATTATTTGATCCAAAAGTATTAGGTGGCAATAAATCTAGTTTTTGCCACCTAGTAATGGAAATATTATTCATATATTGTGTGATTTTTTTTCAACTCACCCAGGCATTTCTAGAAACTCAAGATTTCCCAAATCAAAGATTCAATGAATTTGATTCAATGAATCAGATAATAACAAGGTCTATCAAGTGCCAGGTGGTCTGGTGTAATCACCTGACCTTGAGATACAGCAATAGGTTCCCTGGGATGCAGCAAAACTTGTTTATTTAAGATCTTTCTGCTTTTATAATATAGATATTGATTGCTATAAACTTCCCTCTTAGTACTGCCTTTGCTTTATCCCCTGGGTTTTGACATGTTGTATCTGAATTTTCATTTGTTTCAATAAATAATTTATTTATTATAATGAGCTATTTTGATATGATAACAACTTAACATGACCATAAATATAGCATAAAAACATTTTATTTTCTTTTTCTCCTCCAAGTATATATTTTCCAGTAGCCTCTCTTTAAGCTTAATTTTTTCCTGTTTGATCTAGCCTGCTATTGATGACTCTTCACATTTTTTATTTTAAGTGAGTTTTTGTAATATTTATTTTTTAGTTGTAGTTGAACATAATACCTTTATTTCACTTATTTATTTTTATGTGGTGCTGAGGATTGACCCCAGTGCCTCACTTATGCCAGGTGATAGTGCTATCACTTGAGCCACATCCCCAGGATATTTTCAGCTCAAGAATTTCTGATTGAATTTACACACACACACACACACACACATATGTGTGTGTATATATATATATATATATATATATATATATATATATATATATATTAGTTGTAGTTGGTCACAATACTTTTTTTATTTGATAATTTTTATGTGGTGCTGATGATCAAACCCAGTGCCTTGCACGTTCTAGGCAAGTGCTCTACCACTGGGCCACGACCCCAGCCCCTGTTTAAATTTTTAATGGCTTCCATATCTTTAAATTTCTCTGTTGTATTTTAAAATGTGTACTTGTGTTTTCTTTAACATCATTGAGTTTTCTTAAAATGTATATTTTAAATTTTCTGAGATTTCTCCTATACTGATTACTATCTGGTCAGTTTTTGGCCCTTTATTTTGAGTATAAGGTGACCTTATTGTTTCCTGAAAGTTCTTGAAGTTGAAAGTTTCTTGAAAGTTCTTGCATGTGACATCATCTAGTCCTTGAAGAATTAGTTGTTTATTCCAGTATTCCTAATCTAATTGTATTTGTTTTTCAGAAGATTACTTGTTTTCTGTGAACTCATCACTTCTGCTATTTCTGTACTGGATGGCACCCAGGTTTAGATTTGTCAGGAATATGTTGTTGGCATACAGTCACTTTTGCCGTACTAGAGGATACTGTAAGACCAGGTCTATTTCAAATACACTGTTTGCATATTATTAAAAACAAACAAACACCAGAAATGTGTTAGCCTTTTACTGTTGGGATCAAAATATTTATGAGTATAACATACAGAAGAAAATTAATATCTTGACTTGTGGTTTTCAGGGTGTATGACTCCATTGTTCTGGGCCCATGATGAAGCAGAATATCATGGTGGAAGGGTGTGGTGGTTGAACACTGCTCAGTTCATAGAAACCATGAAGTAGTCGGGGGAGACAGAGAGAGAGGAAGGGAGGGAGGGAGAGAGAGAGAGAGAGAGAGAGAGAGAGAGAGAGAGAGAGAGAGAGAGAGAATATGAATCATAGGACAAAATATAATCCCCAAAGTGATACCCCCAGTGATGTACTTCCTCGAGTTATACCACACTTGCTACAGTTACCATTTAGGAATCTATTTAAATTATTAATCCATCAAATGGATTAATCTGATGATTAGCCTATAGCTTTAATGTTCTAATCATTTCACCTCTGACCATTCCTGCCTTTTCACATAAGATTTTTCTTTGAGGTGAGCATTTCCTATACACACCATAACAGGAAGAGTACCTAGAAAAAAGTAACCTATTCCCAGAAACCTCTCTCCATTTCCTATACACACCATAACAGGGAGAGTACCTAGAAAAAAGTAACCTATTCCCAGAAACCTCTCTCTGGGGCCATGATAGGTAGGATGGTTGGTCAACATTGACCAGCCTGTGGTAAGGCACTGCAGGATTCTGCCTGGCTCTGAGCAGAGTCACAATACATGGGCCAGCACCAGACTCCTTTGTCACACCTCTGCTCACCACATCCACCAACTGTGACTCTACCTGAGTCCTTAGCCTGCTAAATCCAGCACAAGACTGGGGTAGGATCCATGCACACGCTGCTATGTGCCTCCTGTTGCTGAGGTGGAGATCACTCACTGCAACCAGTCACAGGTGATGTCAACTGGAATATAAGTCTGGTAGGCTGGGACCATGTTTCTTCTTCCCCCGACACTGTAGCAGTCCCAGACACTCAGTCCAAGCAGGACTGGGGATGAGGACTATTAGATCTGCCCAGTGTTAGGTTTCACCAGCCTGGCACTACATTCTATGGCAAAGACTTGTGCTTATCACCCTGTCCTACCCCCCAAAATGGAAGTTGAGGTAGTATTGGGGAGGGCAGTATCTTCACTCCCTAGGGTTAGGGTAGGCTGGGTTACATTTGAGTCACAGCAGCAGAGGCCTGCACTCTCTCAGAAAGAGCACTTTTGATCCCTGCACTCACTCCAAGACTGAAACTTATGCAGGATGAATCTTGAATCTGTCTCACCGTTACATAAGTCTACCTGATGCCAGGGCTGGTCTGGAGACTACAACTGTAAGCTCTGGACTGTGTATGGGACTTTCAGTTTCTGTCACAGTGAGCCTGTCACTGTGCTCCAATAGAAAGCCTTGTGTGAGTTTTTGTGCTCTACTACCCAGAGTGAATCCCACTTCCTGTTTGCCTGCTCTAGGTTGGAGAAAGGGTGATTGAGGCACTCAGATATTAGTCTAACATTTACAGCAACTCAGTCTGTGGAAATTAGGCTAATGCTAGTGGTGATACATCACCACATCATTTAACTGTGGCAGTCCTGGTACTTGGTTTCAAAGAGAATGGACTAAATTCTCTCACTTTCCCACTGACAGGCATCTCTCTCTGAGCTGAACTACTTGAGATTGGAAGAGGAATGACAAGGTCATCTATTTTGTCTCTGTCTTCTTCAATTTGTCATTTAACTTTGTTATACTAAAAGCAAGTACTATGGTCTCTCACCTGATCTTTAGCACCTATGAAGTTACTTTAATGGTGGAATAGCTGTTCAACCTGGTGTGTCTGTGGAGACAATGTCACAAAAGGATATTATTCTCATGCCATCTTGCTCTGACTCCTCTTGCTTATTTTTAAAATTGCTTCAGGATCTCAGGTGATATCTTGTATTTCATTTCTGATATTTTTTTAATATTTTTTTTCTGTTTTACATTTATCAGACTTTCTGGAGGTATAGCAATTTTACTTTTCCAAAGAATCAGCTTTATTTTTTATTAATTATAAAAAGAGTTTTCATGTTTCTGGTGTTATCAATTCCTGTTCATTTTGAATTTGTTTTGTTCTTCTTTTCAAGCTTCTTGTTATGGCAATTCAGTTTACTAACTTCAGACCCTCTTTTGTTTCTAATGTAAACGTCCAGTGCTATAAATTTCTTCTGACTGTATCCACTTATCTTCATCCTATATATTTTGAGATATAAGTTTATATATATAAATAAGTTTATATACCTAAATTTATATGTAAATACATATAAGTGTATATATATAAATACATATAAGTTTATATATAAATACATATAAGTTTATATATTTAAATACATATAAGTTTATATATATAAATACATATAAGTTTATATATAAATACATATAAGTTTATATATATATATATAAACATCAAGGAAGAGATTAAAATTTCTTAGAGGTAAATGAAAACATAGACACAACTTATCAAAATCTCTGGGACGCTATGAAAGCAGTATTAAGAGGAAAATTCATTGCATGGAGTTCATTCCTTAAAAGAAGAAGCTGTCAACAAATAAATGACCTCACACTACATCTCAAAGCCCTAGAAAAAGAAGAACAAATCAGCAGCAAAAGCAGTAGAAGGCAAGAAATAATTAAAATTAGAGCTGAAATCAGTGAAATCAAAATAAAAGAAACAATTGACAAAACAAAAAGTTGGTTCTTTGAAAACATAATTTGAACTTTTAAAGAGATTTTTCTGTCATTTAGCTGATTTTTGTATTACATTGTAGGAGGTCATTGGATCAAAGGTGAATGAAGGAAAGGGAGGGGGAAAGGGAATAGAAAGGACAGTAGAATGAATTGGACATACCTTTCCTATGCTTATATATGAGCACTGTAACTCCACATCATGTACAACCACAAGAATGGGAACCTAATTAGAATAAGCTATACTCCATGTATGTATCATATCTCAAAATACACTTTACTGTCATGTATATTTAAAACGAACAAATAAAAAAGAGACTATAATTCTAATTTCAGTTATTTCAATTTTTTGAGGACATTTACTTATTGGCACATGGTATACTCTAATGGTGATTGTTTCACTGGCTTTTGAAAAAAATGTATATTTGCTGTTGTTTAGAGTGTTCTATTTATGGTGATTAAAAATTGTAGATAGACTGTGTTGTTCAGATCTTCTCTATCTCTGCTAATATTCTATCACTTTTATTAGTTGCTAAGAATGTGTTGAAGTTTTGAAATATAATTGATATAATTGTGGTTTTGTCATTCCTGTTTTCAGCTCTACAAATTTTAGGTCCATTCATTTTGAGGCTATGTTTATAAGTGCACACATAGTTAGGATCCTTATAATTTCCTGTTGGATTAAATGGTTTTTTTTTAGTTGTAGCTGGACACAATAGCTTTATTTCATTTTTATGTGGTGCTGAGGTTTGAACCCAGTGCCACACAAGAGTAGGTGAGCGCTCTACCACTGAATCACAAGCCCATCCCCTGGATTAAACTTTTTATCATTATGCAATGACTTTGTCTCTGTCTTTATACAGATGTTAATCAAATATTACTAATGTCACTTTTTTTTCAAAATAGATGATGATAATTTTCCATTTTAATTTTCAATATGTCTCTAATACTGAATTGAAGGAAGTTTATTTGGACACTACAATTTTATTGTTTGTGTGTTTAATTAGCTTTGCCAATCTGTCTCTTGATAAGAGTATTTTGGGTTTTTTTTGCTTTGATATTTTTAATTATGAATATTTTATCTCTTGAGTATGCCATATTACTGTTTATTTTCTTTGGTTCTCATTTGTTGGTTTCTTTTTTCCTGCCCTTATCATGGTTACTTGAACATTGTTTTGAGATTCATTCTTGATTTATTTTACTGTCTCTCTCTATAGTTTTTTTTTAATGGTTGCACTGGGAAAACACAATTTAAAAATGTGACTTATAGCAGTGTTTCATGTGACATTCCGGTCAGAAGAAAATAAATTTCCATTTATTTCACTATACCTCTTACATGCATTTTTGCATATTTTTTAAATATTTATTTTTAGTTGTAGTTGGACACAATACCTCTATTTCATTTATTTATTTTTATGTGGTGCTAAGGATCAAACCCAGGGCCCTGCATGTGTGAGGCGAGCACTCTACCACTGAGCCACAACCCCAGCCACTGCATATTATATTTTGAGTTTAACTTGGTGTTATATTTTTGTTTCACTATTATATATGACTTCTAAAACACTTCAGAAAAATATGACCTATTTATATACCTCTATGTCTTCTGTTTTTTATTGTTTCTATTATTTCCTAATGCTCCCAGAACTTTTCTTTATCATTTCCTTTTTTTTTTTTCTTTGGACTTTTTCTTTAACTATTCTTTTAGGATTGGCTTTCTAATGAAAAAAAAATTCTTTCTTTTTCCTTATTCTGAAAGCATACTTATTTCTCATTAATTTCAAAAGAATATATATTGCTAGATATGGAATTTACATTTAATCATTATTTTCCTTTAGTTCCTGAGAAATATTGTATACATTGGTATCCATGCTTTTGTCTGTTAAATCTTCTGTCTCATTTGAACTTATATTAACATATAAGTAATTCATATTTCTCTGGCTTCCGTCATGACTTTTTCTTCTTTTTTTTAATTGGTTGTTCAAAACATTACAAAGCTCATTACATGTCATCTTTCATACATTTGATTCAAGTGGGTTATGAACTCCCATTTTTACCCCAAATGCAAATTGCAGAGTCACATCGGTTACACATCCACATTTTTACATAATGCCATATTTGTGACTGTTGTATTCTGCTACCTTTCCTATACCCTACTATCCCCCTCCCCTCCCCTCCCATCTTCCCTCTCTACCTCATCTGCTGTTGCTCAATTCTCTCCCTTGTTTTCCCCCCGTTTCCCCTCACAACCTCTTATATGTAATTTTGTGTAACATTGAGGGTCTCCTTCCATTTCCATACAATTTCCCTTCTCTCTCCCTTTCCCTCCCACCACTCATCTCTGTTTAATGTTAATCTTTTCCTCATGCTCTTCCTCCCTGCTCTGTTCTTAGTTGCTCTCCTTATATCAAAGAAGACATTTGGCATTTGTTTTTTAAGGATTGGCTAGCTTCACTTAGCAAAATCTGCTCTAATGCCATCCATTTCCCTGCAAATTCCATGATTTTGTCATTTTTTAGTGCTGCATAATACTCCATTGTGTATAAATGCCACATTTTTTTTTATCCATTCATCTATTGAAGGGCATCTAGGTTGGTTCCACAGTCTAGCTATTGTGAATTGTGCTGCTATGATCATTGATGTGGCAGTATCCCTATAGTATGCTCTTTTAAGGTCCTCAGGGAATAGTCTGAGAAGAGCGATAGCTGGGGCAAGTGGTGGTTCCATTCCCAGCTTTCCCAGGAATCTCCATACTGCTTTCCAAATTGGCCGCACCAATTTGCAGTCCCACCAGCAATGTACAAGTGTATCCTTTTCCCCACATCCTCGCCAGCACTTGTTGTTGTTTGACTTCCTAATGGCTGCCAGTCTTACTGGAGTGAGATGGTATCTTAGGGTAGTTTTGATTTCCATTTCTCTGACTGCTAGAGATGGTGAGCATTTTTTCATGTACTTGTTGATTGATTGTATGTCCTCCTCTGAGAAGTGTCTGTTCAGGTCCTTGGCCCATTTGTTGATTGGGTTATTTGTTATCTTATTGTTTAATTTTTTGAGTTCTTTGTATACTCTGGATATTAGGGCTCTATCTGAAGTGTGAGGGGTAAAAATTTGTTCCCATGATGTAGGCTCCCTATTTACTTCTCTTATTGTTTCTCTTGCTGAGAAAAAACTTTTTAGTTTAATTAAGTCCCATTTGTTGATTCTTGATATTAACTCTTGGTCTATGGGCTTCCTATTAAGGAATTTGGAGCCCGACCCCACAATATGTAGATCGGAGCCAACTTTTTCTTCTATCAGACACAGAGTCCCTGATTTGATATCAAGCTCCTTGATCCATTTTGAGTTAACTTTTGTGCATGGCGAGAGAAAGGGATTCAGTTTCATTTTGTTGCATATGGATTTCCAGTTTTCCCAGCACTATTTGTTGAAGATGCTATCCTTCCTCCATTGCATGCTTTTAGCCCCTTTATCAAATATAAGATAGTTGTAACTTTGTGGATTAGTCTCTGTGTCCTCTATTCTGTACCATTGGTCCACCCGCCTGTTTTGGTACCAGTACCATGCTGTTTTTGCTACTATTGCTCTGTAATATAGTTTGAAATCTGGTATCCCTATACCTCCAGATTCACACTTCCTGCTTAGAATTGCTTTTGCTATTCTGGGTCTTTTGTTTTTCCATATGAATTTGATGATTGCTTTATCTATTTCTACAAGAAATGCCGTTGGGATTTTGATTGGCATAGCATTAAATCTATAGAGAGCTTTTGGTAATATCGCCATTTTGATGATGTTAGTTCTGCCTATCCATGAACAGGGTATATTGTTCCATCTTCTAAGATCTTCTTCTATCTTTCTCTTTAGGGTTTTGTAGTTTTCATTGTATAAATCTTTCACCTCTTTTGTTAGGTTGATTCCCAAGTATTTTATTTTATTTTTTGAGGATATTGTGAATGGAGTGGTTTTCCCCATTTCCATTTCAGAAGTTTTGTTGCTGATATACAGGAATGCCTTTGATTTATGCGTGTTGATTTTATATCCTGCCACTTTGCTGAATTCATTTATTAGTTCTAGTAGTTTCTTTGTAGACCCTTTTGGGTCTTCTAGGTATATAATCATATCATCTGCAAATAGTGATAATTTAAGTTCTTCTTTTCCTATTTTTATGCCTTTAATTTCTTTCGTCTGTCTAATTGCTCTGGCTAGTATTTCAAGAACTAAATTGAATAGAAGTGGTGAGAGAGGGCATCCCTGTCTTCTTCCAGATTTTAGAGGGAATGCCTTCAGTTTTTCTCCATTTAGAATGATGCTAGCCTGAGGCTTAGCATATTTAGCTTTTACAATGTTGAGGTAAGTTCCTGTTATCCCTAGTTTTTCTAGTGTTTTGAACATAAAGGGATGCTGTACTTTGTCGAATGCTTTTTCTGCATCTATCGAGATGATCATATGGTTCTTAACTTTAAGTCTATTGATGTGGTGGATAACATTTATTGATTTCCGTATATTGAACCAGCCTTGCATCCCAGGGATGAATCCTACTTGATCATGGTGCACAATTTTTTTGATATGCTTTTGTGTTCGATTCGCCAGGATTTTATTGAGGATTTTTGCATCTAGGTTCATTAGAGATATTGGTCTGTAGTTTTCTTTCTTTGAAGTGTCTTTGTCTGGCTTCGGGATCAGGGTGATGTTGGCCTCATGAATTTGGAAGAGCTCCTTATTTTTCTATTTCTTTAAATAGCTTGAAAAGTATTGGTATTAATTCTTCTTTGAAGGTTTTGTAAAACTCTGCTGTATACCCATCCGGTCCAGGGCTTTTCTTGGTTGGTAGTCTTTTGATGGCTTCTTCTATTTCTTCTTTTGTTATTGGTCTGTTTAAATTGTGTGTGTCTTCCTGACTCAATCTGGGCAGATCATATGACTTAAGAAATTTATCGATATCTTCACTGTCTTCTATTTTATTGGAATATAGGGTTTCAAAATACTTTCTAATTATCTTCTGTATTTCTGTGGTGTCTGTAGTGATATTGCCTTTATCATCCCGTATGTTAGTAATTTGAATTCTCTCTCTTCTTCTCTTTGTTAGCATGGCTAAGGGTCTGTCGATCTTATTTGTTTTTTCAAAGAACCAACTTTTAGTTTTATCAATTTTTTCATTTTTTTGTTTCAATTTCATTGATTTTTGCTCTAATTTTAATTATTTCTTGTCTTCTACTACATTTGCTGTTGTTTTGCTCTTTCTTTTCTAGGGTTTTGAGATGAAGTGTGAGTTCATTTATTTGTTGTTTTTTTTCTTTTTTTTGCGGAATGAACTCCAGGAAATGAATTTCCCTCTTAAAACTGCTTTCATTGTGTCCCATAGATTCCGGTATGTTGTGTCTGTATTGTCGTTTATTTCTAAGAATTTTTTGATTTCCTCCTTTATGTCCTCTGTAACCCATTGATCATTCAGTAACATATTGTTCATTTTCCAGGTGATGCAGGATTTTTCCTTCCTTTTTTTATCATTGGTTTCCAGTTTCATTCCATTATGATCAGATATGGTGCATGGTATTATCTCCACACCTTTATATTTACTAAGAGTTGCCATATGGCATACTATATGGTCTATCTTTGAGTAAGATCCATGTGCTGCTGAGAAGAACGTGTATCCACTTGATAATGGTTGATATATTATATATATGTTGGTTAAGTATAGGTTATTGATTGTGTTATTGAGTTCTATAGTTTCTTTATTCAGCTTTTGTCTGGAGGATCTGTCTAATGGAGAGAGCGGTGTGTTGAAGTCCCCCATAATTATTGTGTTGTGGTCTATTTGATTCTTGAACTTGAGGAGAGTTTGTTTTATAAACGTTGCAGCACCATTATTTGGTGCATACATATCGATAATTGTTATGTCTTGTTGGTGGATGGTTCCTTTTAACAGTATATAGTGTCCTTCTTTATCCCTTTTGATTAACTTAGGTTTGAAGTTGATTTTATTCGATATGAGTATGGCCACTCCTGCTTGCTTCTGAGGGCCATGTGAGTGGTATGATTTTTCCCAAACTTTCACCTTCAGCCTGTGTATTTCTTTTCCTATCATATGAGTCTCCTGAAGGCAGCATATAGTTGGATCTGTTTTGTTAATCCAGGTTACTAGCCTATGTCTCTTGATTGGTGAATTTAAATCATTAACATTTAAGGTTACTATTGAAATATGATTTGTACTTCCAGTCATGTTTGTTTATTTATTTATTTTAGTTTGGCTAGTTTTTCCTCTTTGATTATTTTTCTCCCACTTTACTGAGATACCTCCCACTGTTAGTTTTGGGTGCTATTTTTCAATTCTGCTTCTTGTAATATTTTGCTCAAAATGCCTTGCAGTGCTGGTTTTCTGGCTGCAAATTCTTTTAACTTTTGTTTATTGTGAAATACTTTAATTTCATTGTCAAATCTGAAGCTTAATTTTGCTGGATACAGTATTCTTGGTTGGATTCCATTATTTTTCAGCGTTTGAAATAGTTGTTTCAGGATCTTCTCACTTTCAAAGTCTGTGATGAAAAATCAGCTGTTAAACTAATTGGTTTACCCCTGAATGTAATCTGTCTCCTTTCTCTCATAGCTTTTAATATTATCTCCTTGTTCTGTATGTTGGATATCTTCATAATTATGTGTCTTGGATTTGGTCTATTATAGTTTTGAATGTTTGGGGTCCTGTAGGCTTCCAGGATTTGGCAATCTATTCCATCTTTCATATCTGGGAAGTTTTCTAGGATTATTTCATTTAATAGGTTGTCCATTCCTTTGGTTTGAACCTCTATACCTTCTTCTATCCCAATGACTCTCAAGTTAGTTTTTTTTAATGACATCCCATACCTCTTGGATAGATTGCTCATGAGTTTTAAGCATCCTTTCTGTGTTGACTATATTCTTTTCAAGTTGATAAACTTTGTTTTCATTATCTGATGTTCTGACTTCTACTTGATCTAGTTTATGTGTAATATTCTCGTTTGAGTTTTTAATTTGGTTTATGGTTTCCTGCTTTTCTAGGATTACTGTTTGATTTTTTTTTAAATCTCTATCTCCTGGTAGAGCTCATTCTTTACCATTTGAATTTGTTTGTTTAATTCGTTTTCAAAATATACTTTCATTGCTTGGACTTGCTGTCTCATGTCTTCTCTAATATTCCGTTCCATCTGAGTTAGGTATGCCTTGAGTTCTTTCTCTGTCCATTTTTCTGATGCCTCTAGGTCCTCCTGTAGATTTAAGTTGTCCTGCATTGTTTGTAATCCTTTTTTCCCTTGTTTTTTCATGTTGTTCATGTTACTTTCCAGCTCTGTTTGACTGCTGTGTTTCTGCTTTCTCCTATAAATTTATCTTGGTTTTGTATATCTCTGTTGTCTCTCCTTTGTGGTGGGAGACTATGCCTAGAAATGTTGGGCTTTATTGTACTTTAAAGCTGATTAATTCAATTCATAAAAGGCTTCTGGATTCTGTAGGCATATAGTGATTTGTTGTTTGTTCTTAGGACTTTATGTTTAGATTAGGTGCTATGATGGTATGAGGGTTAGTATGTATTGGCTACTTTAGAAGATTGCTCTACTGAAGGGGAATACTAACAGGTGATTGGATCAGGGTGTTGGTAGTAGCTAAGTATTTAGGAGCCCTATAGACAGCCTTGAGACATTCACCTATTTGCATTTAGACAATTACACGAAATGGAAGATGTAATGCTTGGGATGAAGGTTGGGGGGTAGGGGAAGGAAGGTGCTCTTAAAAAGAAAGAAGGAGAGAGAGAGAGAGATAGATTAGAGGAGAATGGAAAGAACAATAAAACTTGACACAGGAAAGAAAGAAAGAAGGAAAAGGGGAGGAAAGAACAAATAGAGAAAAAAAAAACAATAGAAAAAAATTGAAGTTTTAGAGATCCATTTTCTTCTCTTCCAGTAGGCGGAGCTGTGCCCTCTGAGCCAAGCTTCTGCCCTCTATGTGCCGATAGAAATCCTTGGGAGTCTCTCAATCCTGTTAGTCCAGAGCCGTTTCACTTCTCCAGCCCCTCCCCCATCCTCCTGCCAGCCAGCCAGCCAGGTCCTGTTCACCGGAGGTGGTTCCCCAAAGATCTGGTTACACTTGCAGCCCCACCGCGTGTCCTATTTCCTGAACAACTGAGCACTCTCTCTGTCATTCATCTAAGCCCCAGTGCTGTGGTGCGGTGATCTGGGGACCAACAGTTTAATTTTTCCGGACCCCTTTGATGGGCATGCCCCCGGAAACTGGCGGCTAAGACCTTGGGGGTCGCCGCTGGTGGTAAGGGGAGTTGGGGATGGGGAATCCCCTCTGCTTCCCTACAGACACGCCCCTAGACAGATTCCTGAGTTTCCTGACTGCTTGTATCTGGAGGGCATGGGAGTCACACACCTGTTAAAGTGGATTCTGAGGGGAAGGAATTCCGTCGGCCGAACTCCGGTGACGTCACCTCTCTGCTATGGCAGGCCCCAGGCTCCTTGCCGGAGTGTCCGAAAGGAGGGGTGGGACTGGTCTGTCTCTGGTTGGTTTCAGCTCCCAGTTCGCTATTTCATGAAGGCTTGGCTAGAGACCTCTTCCTAGAGTCCCTGCGCTGCTCCTGCTGAGCTGCGCCTCGGAGGCTAGCAACCCAGTTGCGGGGGGCCACAGACAGTTGGCCGATGGTCGCCAAGTTGCGCAGGCAGTGGCTGGCGGGTCTGGACCTCTGCTCCAAAAATCCTACCAATTGCCGGCTGGTCTCTCTTCAGTGGAATTTCACCAGGAGCCTCTCAGCAGGTAGAATCCAAGCGTATCAATGCGTCTCTCTGACCCCGTTACTGAGGAGGTACTGAAAGCGCTGCCTCCCTGCCCGCCGCCATGTTGGATCTCGACTTTTTCTTCTTTATCATAAAAAAATTAATTATGATATGACTTGATTAGGATTTCTTATTTATCTTGTTTGACATTTTCTTAGTTTCTTGAATTCTTGGATCTGTTTGTTTGTGTTTTTCATCAAATTTTGGCATTGTCAGTCACTATTTATTCAAGTATCTTTTAGAACCAGTATTATTGCTCCTTTTTTGGCATAGAACCATGATAATAGAGTATTTGATCATTATTATTGTCTCATAGGTCCAAAATGCTTTATAGATTTGGTTTTCAGATTAATTTCTCCTTATTGTTCAGATTAAATAAAATCTTTTATTGAATTCTCAAGTCCATTGATTATATGAACTATTATATTCTCTATTATTGAGCAGCTTTCTAATATGTTATTGTAATTTGTAGTTTCTGATTTTTATTTTACTCTTGTTTATAATATTTGGTTCTTTGCTGAGATTTTTTTCTTTATTTGTTTTAAAACTACTTCACTAAGGTGTTGAAACATTTTTTATGATGGGTGATTTTCAATTTTATTTCATATAACCTCAAGACATAGGTCATCTTAATATTTTCTTTTTTAAAATTAATTTTTGATTTGTTTTAATTAGTTATACATGATAGTAGAATGCACTTATATACTTTGATATATCATACATAATGGGATATAATTTCTCATTTTTCTGAGTATACATATTGTAGAATCACATTGATCATACAGTCACATATATACATAAAGTAATAATGTCTGTTTCATTCTACTATCTTTTTTATCCCCACATCCTCTGCCTTCCCCTCTTTCATTTCTCTCTACCTAATCTAAGGTAATGCTATTCTTTTTTTTTGCCTTAATACCAGTACTTTCTTTCTTTGTTTGTTTTTGCATTACAATTCTTAATACACATATATACCACAATTTTTATACCTCTGTTTGTACATAAAGTCTGTTGACACCAATTCAAATCTTCATACATGTACTTTGTATAATGATGTCCATCACATTTCTCAATCCTTTCTATCCCCTGCCTCCTCCCTTCCCCTCCCACCCCTCTTCCCTATCTAGAATTCATCTATACCTCCCATGCTCTCCCTCCATATAAAAGTTAACTCAAAAATGGATTGAGGACCTAGGAATTAAACAAGGGACTCTGAGTCTAATAGAAGAAATAGTAGGCCCTAATCTTCATCATGTGGGATTAAGCCCCCACTTCCTTAATAAGACTCCTATAGTGCAAGAATTAAAACCAAGAATCAATAAATGGGATGGCCTCAAACTAAAAAGTTTCTTCTCAGCAAAAGAAATAATCTGTGAAGCGAAAAGAGGCCTATATCCTGGGAGCAAATTTTTACCCCTCATACATCATATAGAGCAGTAATCTCTAGGGTATATAAAGAACTCAAAAAGCTAAGCACCAAAACAAAACAAACAAACAAAAAAAACCCAAATAACCCAATCAACAAATGGTCCAAGGACCTGAACAGACACTTCTCAGAAGAGGATATACAATCAGTCAACAAATATATGAAAAAATGTACACCATCTCTAGCAATTAGAGAAATGCTAATCAAACCACTCTAAGATCTCATCTCACTCCAGTCAGAATGGCAGCTATCAACAATACAAACAACAATAAGTACTGGTGAGGATGTGGGGAAAAAGGCACACTCATACATTGCTGGTGGGGCTGCAAATTGTTGCAGCCAATATGGAAAGCAGTATGGAGATTCCTTGGAAAACTGGGAATGGAACCACCATTTGACCCAGCTATCCCACTCCTAGGTCTATACCTAAAGGACTTAAAACAACATACTGTGGGAGACCATCCTCGCGCATGATTTGAGTTACCTCTCTGGCTGGGTGAGAGGCGCTTAAACACAGCGGTGTTAAAAAGCATTCCCCACCCATTCCCAGGTCCGAGGGCTTGTCCATGCAGAGATGTGCCTGGCCACTGACCTGAAGACCCAATTACCAACCCTGACCTTGGGATGCTTCCCCCCTTTATCTTCATTGGATGGGATTTTTCCCTTGAATTTTTTGTTCCCCAATAAAAGCTCACTCCCTGGCATGCTCTCCCTCTCTCCCTGGTCTCTTCTGTAAACCTCGCCACTGCATTAGGTGGCTGGACGCGGGAGCTAAGAGAAGCCCTCTCAGAGCTGGGGTTAAAGGTAATTAGAGTGGTCTCTTTAATTTAAAACTCACTAGCAATTTCTTATGCACCGAACCTTCTTTTATGAAGCTCATGCTGGTCGCATGGCAGAGCATCCTACAGGGACACAGCCACATCAATGTTTATAGAAGCACAATTCACAATAGCTAAACTGTGGAGCCAAACTAGATGCCCTTCAATAGATGAATGGATAAAAAAAATGTGGCATATATACACAATAGAATTTACTCAGCATTAAAAAAGAACAAAACCGTGGCATTTGCAGGTAAATGGATGGCATTGGAGAAGATAATGCTAAGTGAAGTCAGCCAATCCCCCCAAAAAAACACCTTAATATTTTTATTAGTTGGTGCTACTGTCTCATTTGAGTAGTGATATTCTTGGTTTTTTTTTTTTTTTTTTTTGGTATAACAGTTATATTCAATTGCTTTCTGGATACTTATTGTTGGGAAGCTCTGAGTCTTCTTTAATCTCTTCATTTTAGCAGGTCTTTCAACATTTCTAAATGATCATTACAATAGCAATTTTATTTTGAAAAAATTTGACGGTATTTTATTTTATCTAATTGGTTTGCCTGGTGTTTTGGGGGATCCCTTTTCTCTTTACTAGCATTGTTTTGATAGAGGTGGAGAAATTTTCCCAAATGTCTTATCCCATTCCTATTGTTATAACAAAATACCTGAGACAGGGCAATTTGTAAGGAATAGAATTGTATTCCTCACAATTCTGATGTCTGAGATAAACAAAATCAAGGCAATGGCAAGCCACTGTCTGGTGAGGACTGTTATTTATTTCCAAGATAGTGTCAATTGCTTCACCCTATATAGGGAATGGACATTCTGTTCGCATATGGCAAAAGTAACAGACGGGGAAAAGAGCTGAACATTGTGCAAAGCTCCTTTCATAAAAACCTTAATGCTATTCACATGGGAAGAATACTGATGACCTAACAACCTGCAAAAGGTACTACATATGAATATTCTTGCATTGGGAATTAAATTCCAACATGAATTTGAAGAGAACAGAAAAGTTCAATTAGGCCAGGCCACATAATATTTCTATATGAATAATGGGTGTCTTGGTGTCTTTGAGTCTTTTTACTTGTGCCCCTGGGGTATTTTGGTGTCTTTGGGCAGGAGAGAAAAGCCCTGAATCTATAAGCTCAAGAGTATTTCCTAGACCAGACTATTAGATGTAGCTGGATTTCTCATGCTGTTTCAACCTATTAGCCCTGGTATCTTTGGGTAAGAATGGAGAGTCCTGGCCTGAAAAGATCAGCCACTTGTGGTAAATCACTTTACCAATTTCTCGTAAGCACCCTGCTATAACATGTATGTGAGAGGAGAGTGGCAGTTCTGAGGGGACTTTGAGGCTTCTTCAAATAGACCACGTGCAGTAATCATATCTCTTTCTCCACATTCCAATATGCTTCATTATACTTCAGTGGAAAGGGAAATCTCAAGCCCAGTGTGGAAATACAGAGATTCTCCTATACATAAAATTTTGTTTGGGTTCCGAATTTAAACCTACATAACATGGTATCAGTGTCACCTATTGTCAGAGAGACTTCTGTTCAATCCAAGGGATGAATAAGCCACACGTTATAGCTTCAGTTTGGAGTTAAGAATCCCTGTTCTAATGTTCTTCTATTGGGGAGGGATAGAATAAAATGAGCTCTGCTGCTGTGCATTTTATCCAGTCTTGGAGTCATCATTCAACTTGACTTCTTATCTCCCTTCTGATTTCCTTTTGTTCTTTCTAGTGCCATTTTCATGGTTTATCATTTCATTTAGATGGGAGAATCAGGGAAAAATAGTCTATTACATCTTTGCTAGACCTTTCATTTAACATTGCATTTGTGAGATTCAACATTTTTCCTTGTAGTTGCAGTTTACTGAAATTTTTCAGTAGCTTTCTTCTGCATTCACTTTTTTTTTTCTATAAGAAACATAACTTTTGTGGTTTGAATATTCATTATATATTTAAGATGTATTTTTACTTATATTATAAATGAGAGATATCAACAGCATATCATTGAGAAAAATTATCTCTATCCATATTTGCATAGAAACCCTGTCATATTCAATTTAAGAATTTGTGTGAATTATATGTAAATAGAAAAAGTTTAATGAATTAGCTAAACTTAGTTTTATACTTGAAACATTTTCTTGAAAAGATTCTTTCTTCAGGAAAACATAAAATTTCAAAGTTGAAACAGGAATAAAAATAAACCAGTTACCAATAACCGTAGAATCAACTGAACACTATTAAAAATTTACTTTCTAAATAGATATCACAATTTCATTGACCATATTTTAAGCAGATTTTGATAGGTCATGCTGCACTAACAAACAACCCTAAATCTCAGTGACTTATGCCACTAAAGATTTATTTTCAGTTTAAAATGAAAAGTCAACTTTGAATACTTGTGAATTGATTAAGTTTTCTCTAACCTCCTCATTGCTAAAGAGTGATTTAAAATTTTCTGTTTAGACAAAGCATTTGTCACTTCTCTCATACTATTGGTCAAAGAAAGGAATTCAGGCAAATGTGACTCAATAAGGTAAGAAAATATATACCTCCCACAAAGAGGTACTAAACCCAACATCAAAGAGTGAGGTATAATTCCTTTACATGTAAGGGAGCGAATAATTGGCCACAATAAGTCAATCTACTCTGAGACATAAAAGAAAAATCTGATTAGTTGGAGAGACCTAACATGTTGCTAAAAATTCAATCTTGTAGGGATTCCTGTTTTTCCTAAATTACTTTATAGATTTAATGCTATAGCAATCAAAATCTCAGTGGGGAATTTTCAAACTGACAAAGTTATTCTAAAGTTAATCTGGAAGTACGGGTGGGTGAGATTTGGCAAGAAAATATTGATAAAATTTAGTGTGAATTTGTAAAGCCACATTTTAAAATATTTTCTGAAAACAAAACAATTCAGCCCCCATGTGAAATTGTTCATCAAACATCAAGTATGTTGTCTCCCCACCCTACATACTAAAATAATAAACTCTCAACCTGAATAAGAAAAGACATTTAATTAATGCCAACACAGAGGTAAATAACAGATTGGAATCATCTGACAAGACATTTAAATCTGCAATGATAAATATGTTTAAGGATAAACTACAAATTCCTCTAAAATAAATTAAAAATTTTGATAAAAAAAAATCATCAAAGCACATAATTCACCAGGCATGGTGGAGCACACTTGTAATCCCAGATGCTTGGAAGGCTGAGGCAGGAGGATCTCAAGTGAGGCATTAAGCAACTCAGTGAAATCGTATATCTAAATAAAATACAAAATAGGGCTGGGATGTGAATCAGTGGTCAAGTGCCCCTTAGTTCAATCCTCAGTACCAAAAAAAGGCATATAATTCACTTTTAAAATAACCAAATGCCATAAAACTAAAGCCAAAAAGAGTTAAAAGAAGTCAAACATACAATAGAATTTTTTTTTTTTTTGGTACCAGGGGTTGAACCTAGAAGTACTTAACCCTTGAGCCACAATCCCGGCCTTTTTTTACTTTTAAATTTTTTTAAATTCATTTTTTGGTTGTAGGTGGACACAATATTTTATTTTTATGTGGTGCTGAAGATCAAACCCAGTGCCTCACCCATGTTAGGCAAGCACTCTACTATTGAACCACAACAGCAGCCTTTAACTTTTTATTTTTTTTATTCTAATTTGTTATATATGACAGCAGAATGCATTGCAATTCATATATTACACATATAGAGCACAATTTTTCATATCTCTGGTTATATACAAAGCATAGTCACACCATTCATGTTTTCATACATGTAATGATGTCCATCTTATTCCATCATCTTTTCTACCCCTGTGCTCCCTCCCTTCCCCTCCCGCCCCTTTGCCCTATCTAGAGTTCATCTAATTCTCTCATGTCCCCCCACCACCCAAACCCGTTATGATTCAGCCTCCTTATATCAGAGAAAACATTTGCCAGCCTCTTTTTTATTTTGACACTGGGTCTCACAAACTTGCTGAGGGCCTCACTAAAGTGCTGAGGCTGGCCTCAAAATTTCAATACTCCTGCCTCAGCCTTTCGAGTTGCTGGAATTACAGGCATGTGCCACCACACGTGGCCACTAGAGCAGAATTTTTAAAAAATCCCTGGAAAATCTCAACTGTAAAGAGAAGTGACAGAGGAAAGGCTCAGTGAACTTGAGGACATAACAACATAAATTACTCAATTTGAACAGCACAGAAAATTTAGACTAAAGAAAAATGAACAAAGACTGATCAATGAAGCACAAGAATGCAGGAATAAACACTCATATATTTGGAGTTCCAGAACAAAAGTTTAAAAGATATGCATATTTAAAAACCTTTGAATTAATAATGGCTGAAAAGCTCACAAATTTGTAAACAAAAAAAATAAAAAGAAAGAAAAGAAAAGAAAAAATGTGTAGACATACAGATTCAAGAGACTTAGCAAAACCAAAATAAAACAAATCCAAAGAAATTCACACAATTACACATCATAATTATACTTTTAAATGCTAAATATAAAGAAAAAACCTCTTGATATCAACAAAATAGAATTGTTGCATTACTTATGAATACAAATTTGAATTATAGTATATTACTATTTTAACACTATAGAGGTCACAAGAAGTTGAAAAATATTTATTTTTGAAATGCTTATAAAAATAACTGTTTTCTCAAATTCTATATTCAATAGAAATATCTTTCAGAGAGAGGTAAATAGCATTCTCAGATTAAGGAAAACAGAAGTAACTTGATACAGTATACCTAGTCTTGTATAATAGCTAAATTAAATTAGTTAAATAAAAATAAAACAATAATAAAAAGAGATTTAGAATTGCAGAAAGAATGTAAGAAAATTGGAGTGAATAAAAGTAGAGAACAATGCAGACAAGTATATGTTCTACAAACTTCTTAAATTATATTTTATATTTGAGGGGAAAAACTATCAACATATAGGTTCACTACATGCAGAAGACGTGAATAAAACAATTATTTTGAAACTGGATGATTAAATGGACTTAAATGGAAGATAACTATTAAGAGATTTCTATTAAGCACTACAAAAACTGTAAAAGTGCATCTCTATAAAAATTCAAATACCCAGAACAAGTCAAGGAAAGAGAGAGGAACAACAATAAAATATAAATAATCCTGTTGAATATAAAAAAAATTCAAATGCAGTACTTGAGGAAATAATGCCTGAGGAGATACAACAATGATTAAACACTATGCTGTCTACAAAAAATTAACTTTAAATACAATAGTATTTGTAGATTCTATGAGATGGAAACTGTTATGTTACTGCAGAACTTTCAGAACAGCAAATTAAAGATCTACAAAAACCATTCCATCCATAAAAGCAGTAAAAGAACTTATGAAATCTACAAAATCAGGATTTAGCTAGAAAAATTAGGGGAAAATATTAAAGGTATAAGAATAAGAACAAAGGAAGTCAAATTATCCCTGTGTACAGATGATGATTAAGAACTCTACAAAAAATTATTAGAACCGATGAATGAATTCAGTACATTAGTAGGATATAAAATCAACATAAAAAATCAATACTTTTCCTACACTCAGATAATATACTTACTAAGAAAGAAATCATGATTGTTTTTCTCTAGTTTTTCCTTTAGTGTAATACCTCCCTCTGCTGATTTTCATCATTGTTTTTCATTTCCTCTTTGTGGAATATTTTACTGAGGATGTTCTGTAGTGCAGGCTTTCTAGTTGTAAATTCTTTAACTTTTGTTTAACAAGAAAGTTTTTTATTTCATCATGAAATCTAAAGCTTAATTTTGCTAGATATAAGATTCTTGGTTAGTATCCATTTTCTTTCAGAGCTTGGTGTATGTTGTTCCATGATCTCCTGGCTTTGAGGGTCTGGGTTAAAAAATCTGCTGATATGAATTGGTCTCCCTCAATATGTGATCTGATTCCTCACTCTTGAACCTTTTAAGATTCTATCCTTATTTTGTAGATCTTTTGTAATTTTATACACTTGGTATCCTGTAAGCCTCTTGTATTTGGTTTTCCAATCCATTCTTCATGCTTGCAAAATTTTCTGATATTATCTCATTGAAGAGATTGTGCATTCCTTTGGTTTGAAACTCTGTGCCTTCCTCTATCCCAATAACTCTTAGATTTGGTCTTTTGATGCTGTCCCATAATTCTTGGATATTCTGTTCATGGTTTCTTACTATCTTCACTGTGTGGTCATCTTTATTTTCCAGATTGTATACTTTGTTTTCATTATCTGATGTTCTTTCTTCCAAGTGATGTAGTCTATTGGTTATGCTTTCTATTGAGTTTTTAATTTGGTTTATTGTTTCCTTCATTTCAAGGATTTCTGTCTGGTTTTTTTTCAGAGTCTCTATCACTTTCTTGAAGTAACCTTTTGCTACCTGTATTTGCTCTCTCATTTATCTGTTGGAGTGATCAATTTTTGCCTATATTTGCTCATTTGGGTCATTCTTTAATTCACAGATCATTTTAATTATGAACCTCCTGAACTCCTTCTATGACATTTTATCAACTGTGCTGTCCATGGACTCAATTATTTTAGTATCCTGGTTTGTTTGGGGCACTTTCCTCCCTCATTTCTTCATGTTGTTTATGTGTCTTCCTTTCTTGCAGTGTTGATCTGAGGTATTATAGTTTCTATCCTGTATTTTTGTAGTACCCATGCAGATTGTCTGTACCTCACCTTGATGTTAGGTTTCCAGACCCTGCTGGTGTCCCTCAATGTATGTTACTGTAACTATAGTTGGTGGCAGCAATATCCAAGGTAACTCAAGGTAATAGTGGAGGTGCCCCAAGATGGATGCAACATCTTACAAAGATGGCTAAAAGGGTGGGCCTTACACTGTCTTTGGGATTCGAACTCTGATATGAAGCTGCTTCTAGGCCCTATCTGTTATCAAAAGGTAGGGACTACTGTGTGGAGGCTATGGCAATTTCTGCAGTGTCCCAAGAAGGAAGTGGGTTAGACTTGGGCTCCCAGGTGGGGTGGGGGTGGCAGACTTGCACCTACCCTGGGCCTGGGTCCTATGTATATTGGTATAAGTGGATTTGAGCTGGACCTAGGCTCTGGCAGTGGTCTACTGGTGGCAGAATGGACCCGGGTCTTCTCTGAGCATGGGTCCCATGAATGTTGGTGTGGGAAAATCTGGGCCAGGCCTGAGCTCTGGGCCCAGTCTTTTTTAGGAATCCCCATACTGATCTCAACAGTGATTATACTGATTTACAATCCCACCAACAATGTAAAAATGTTTCTTTTTTTCTATATCCTCTCCAGCATTTATTATTGTTTGTATCTTTGATGACTTCCATTCTGAGTGGTATGAAATGAAATCTAAGTGTAGTTTTGATTTGCATTCCCTAATTGCCAAAGATACTGATTTTTCTTCATAATTTTTGGCTGTTTCTATTCTTTTCTTTTGAGAAGTGTCATTGTAATTCACTTCCCATTTATTAATTGCGTTATTTGCGGTTTTTGTTGTTCTTAAGTTTTTTGAATTCTTTATATATTCTGGATATTACTCCTCTGTCAGAAGAATAGCTAGCAAAGATTTTCTCCCATTTTGTAGGTTCTCTCTTCACATACCTTACTGTTTTCTTGGTTGTGCAGAAGCCTTTTAATTTGATATGATCCCATTTATTAAAACTTGGCATTATATTCTGAGCTTTAGTTCTGAAGAAATTACCTCTACTGAGGTAGTCAAAATAGTTGATAAGAATGAATGTTAACTGTCTATGCCCAACTGTCCTTTTTTCTGTTTCTTCTTGGCCTATATACTGAGACAGACAGAGAGAACAAAGGCTGGGGGTTAGCAACCCTTTCTGTTCTTGTGTTGCTCACTGAGCTGCCAGTTGGAGTGACCTAAGACTGAAGCTGGTTGAAATAGCTCTCAACTTTCCTTCTCGTCTGTATAAAATGGTATGTAATAGGAATATTGTAAATTGGAGATTTTCCTGAACAGATGAGGTCAATGTACTCCCTGGCTGGGGCTTCTGCAGACTCCTATGAGGGTCTTTCAAGTGGCTAGACTTCTAATCAGACCTTAGTGGTTTATTGGTTGGTGTCTGCTCTGGAGAGATAAGATCAAAAATCCCCTATGGCTAGGCAGAGGCCAATCTGTGCTGTGAGTCTGGATTTCAGGAGCCTCCCAAGAATTTCTCACATACAAGGAAAATATTCACACACACACACACACACACACACACACACACACACACACACTCTGATGACCAGAAATACAGTCTTCCCAGGCTTAGATCCTGAGTGTGCTCACACTTGCCCATGCAGATTCCAGACTCTCTGCAGCTGGTCATGTGAGTCACTAGACTAAAAGGAAAAACCTAGTTTCCTTCCATTCTTTTTTGTGACTTCAATCCCTCTGGATACAATCTTCTCTGTGCCTGATTCACTAATGTTCTATGAGGTACACCATAGGTCACATGGTAGGAGCTTGCAGTGGCAAAACGGAAATGCTTACTTTGATCGTGTTATGGTTTAGATGTGAGGTGTCCCCCAAAAGATCATGTGTGAGAAAATGGAAGAAAGCATAGAAGTGAAATGATTAGGTTATGAGAACCTTAAACTAATCAGTGCATTAATCCTCTGATGGAGATTAACTGTAGGCTAGTAGGGTGTGAATGGAGAAGGTGGGTCATTGGCGGTGTGTTTTGGAGGTATGTAGTTTTTCTGTGGTGAGGAAAGTCATTCTCTCTCTCTCTGCTTCCCACTACAATGTCCCTGGCTGCGTTTCTGGTTTCTGTCCCATACACTTTCAGCGTGATGTTCTGCCTCACCTCAAGCTCCAAGGAATGGAGTAGGTTATCTATGGAATAATACCTCTAAAATAATGAGCACCCAAATAAAATTTTCCTCCTCTAAAATTCTTCTTGTTAGGTCTTTTGTTCACAGTGGTGAAAAAGTTGAATAAAGCAGATCTGGTTACTGCAAAACAGCAAGTTGTAGTGTTACTTTCCCAAGTTGGCCCCCACCTCAGTTCTACATTTTCTAGTTAAGAACTAGAGAGCACTTTTCAAATGCCACTTTTCAGTGCAGCCTCTGCATTCACTAACTTCAAACTGCTTTTCTTATCTCAGAATTTTTCTGCACCAAATCTGTTCATCTTCTTTAACCCTTTTCTCTGTGGTCCACCAATGCTGCCACCACTATTGCAACTTACTTAGCTTCAATTTACTTTCTTTTTTGTTCAATGCACCTTAATTTATGAGGCTGTGTGACAACCTTACTCTCCACTATTTATTTTAGTGAAATCCCTCTTTCACCCACTTACCTGTGAAACTGTATTCCTGCTGCTTGAATCACAAGGCATCCATCAACTAGGAATGCAGTCTTCCTCTAATCTAGCACATTGAAATGCCTATTTCCGGTGCTTTTAAAAAGAATGGGTGTTAGATTCTATCAAAAGCCTTTTCTGCATCTATTGAGATAATCATATGATTCTTTTTTTTTTAATTCTTTTTTTTGTGGCAAAATGTGTATGTTGATTTGTGTATGTGGAACCTTGAATTCCTGAGATTAAACCCACTTTATCATGTGTATAATTATCTTGATGTGTCTTTGATGTGTCTTTGCTAATATTTTATTAAGGATTTTTCTATCTATATTAATCGGGTATAAAGATGTACAGTTTTGTTTTCTTGATGTCTCTGGTTTTGGTGTCAGGGTTATACTGGCTTCATGGAATGCATTTGCAAGTGTTACCTGCCTTTCAATTTCATGAAATAATTGAAGAAAAACTCGTGTTAGTTCTGTAAAAGTCTGATAGAACTCAACTGAGAATCCATCTGGTCCTGGGCTTTTCTTTGTTGGAAGGCTTCTTTTTTCAATTTTATTATTAGGTATTGGTCTTTTTAGCTTCTTTATATCTTCCTGGTTCAATTTGTGAAGATCATTTGGGCTTAGAAATTTGCCAATGTCTTTATAGATTTTTCAGTGTATTGGTGTATAAATTGTCAAAATTGACTCTGATTTCAGAAAAGAATGTGGATTTCAGAAATGACTTATGATATCTGTGTCTTCATCTCTTATTTTTTTTATTTGGGTCTTCTCTCTCTTTCCTTTGGTTAGTTTGGCAAAGGTTTTATCAATCTTATTTATCATTTTGAGAACCAACACTTTGTTGCACATATCCTATGTATTGTTTTGTCTTGATTTCATTAATTTCAATTCTGATCTTAATTATTTCCTGTCTTCTACTGATTTGGGAATTAGTTCATTATTCTTTTTCTTAGGCTTTGAGGTGAAACATTAGACTATTTATTTGAAATCTTTCTCTTGCTTTAATGTGGACACTCAATTCTATAAATTTTCCTCTTAGAACACTTTATACTGTTCCAGAGATTTTCATATGGTGTATTTCTGCTCTCATTTCTTTCTAATAATTTTATTATTTCCTCTCTTATTTCTTCTATAATACATTTTTAAAAAGAGTATTATTTAAACTCTTTGTGTTTATGTGGCTTCTATTATTAATTTTTTCTACTGATTTCTAGTTTCCCTCTGTAATGAACTAATAGTATGCATGAGATTATATAATTTTTTCTATTTGCTAAGACTTACAGTGTGAACTACAGTATGAACTGTTATGGAGAGGGTTACATGAACTGCTGAGAAGTAAATTTAGTTGTTTTGGTGAAATATTCTGTAGGCGTTTATTAGGTCCATTTGATTTATGCTATTACTTAGTCTGGAAATATTTTTTATTAATTTTATGTTTTCAAGACCTGCCTATTGGTGATAATGAAGGGTTGAAATCACTCACTGTTATTGTATTAGGGTTCATCTTGGATTTAATGTCAAGAAGTATTTTTAAATGTAATGAGATACACTGACATATCTTTTTGCTGTATTGCTCCCTTCACTAGTATATTTTGGCTTTCTTTGTCTCTCCTTCATTAAGTTTTGCTTAAAATCTCTTTTATCAGATGTGCTTGGTTTTGGATTCTATTTTCATGGAATATTTTTCCCACCATTTTACCTTCAGCTTGGGTGTGTCTTTGCCTATGAGAAGAGTCTCTTGCAAGTAGCATATAGGATCTTGTTTTTTGATCCATTCTGCTAATCTTATGCTTTTTAATTAGTGAGTTCAAGCCATTTATATTGTGTTATTGTGGATATATATTTGTAGTTTTCTTCAACTTTTTATTGTTTCATATATTTAATTTTGTCTTGAATTGAATTTATTTGGTTAATCTTCTAGGAATCGTCATCTATTTAGTAGATTTGGGCTTTGTTTTGGGGTTCCTTTGTATACAGTATATCTTTGAGTATTCCTTGTAGTGACGGTTTAATGGTTATAAACTTTTAGTTTCTTCTTGTCATGAATGTTTTTGCTTTTGTTTCTGAATTGATTTTGAAAGATAGCTTTGCTGGATATAGCAATCATGGAAGGAAGGCATTTGTTATTTTTTAGAGCTTAGAATATCTCATTCCAGGCCATCCTTGATAATAAGATTGAGAAGTCAGAAGTGAGCCTTATTGGCTTGCCTCTAAATGTGACCTGATGTTTTTTTTTCTTACACTTTGCAATATTATTTTATTATTTTCTTTTAGACATTTTGATTATGATGTGTCTTGAAGACATTCTTCTTTGATCTTATCTACATGGGATTTTGTATGTGTCCTGTATGTGGATGTCTATCTCATTTATAACATGAAATTTTTTATTAGATCTTTAGTGTTATAGAGTAAAACATAAAAAAACCAAAATTAAAAATTTTTAAATTAAAAGTAAAAGTGAATAATAGAGTAAATAGAAAAAATCTGAATGAGAAATAAAGAACTTGTTTTTACTGAAGTGGTCAATACTGTTGGCAAGGATACATTCTCATTCTTTGTATTTCTATTTTGGGTTCTGCAACACTTGGGTCAAGGGCTGGAAGTTAAATCCAATATCTTTGTGTTCCTCACCAAGCTGCCATCTGTTGTGTCTAAGAGCTGAAGTTGGTTGTAGTACCTCTCAATTTCTCAACTTTCCATATAGGATGGTAGAAACTGGGGAATGCTAAAAAGTTGCAGTTCTAAACTAGAAATTCCAATACTTAGAATTTAGTCTTGACTGACCTTGTAAGTTTGTTAGTGCATATTTTAGATTTGATCCACATTCCTTGTTGCTGAGGAGATGCAAATCTCTTTTGGATGTTTCAGTCTCAAGGGTCTTCCATAAATTATACTTTTAGGGTACAAAATATAAACCTCTATGGTTTTCACATTCACCACTAGGGATGTGAATTGGACCTGTCTGGCCATTACTGGCACCTTCTCAAATAGCTTTAATGGGATGCCAACAACAAGGGGAGTTCTCTCTCTTTGGAATCTTAATCCTGGATGCCCTAGGCACTTTTCTGTGCTTGCTTCAGTCAGACTAGTCCAGACATACTTTCGGGCCTGCAGTAGGTGGCTGCTGGGTAAGGATGGCAATCTCCTTCACAAATTCCACAATCTCCTTCCTCTGCTGACTGCCTTAGGGCCTGAAAGTTTATTAATCCAAAATAATTATGGCTGTTTCATGGTCCTTGCAAGTGGTTGGGTTAGCATTCACAAGTGACATAGTTCTGGGCCAACAAAATTGAACAGGAGTGAGGTGGACTTCTGAAAAAAATTTCTTACTCATAAAAAAGGCTAGGGTTAACCTCATTTTGCCTTTGGCACTGTATGAAAACATGAGAGTTTGTGTTTTGGCAACTATTTGAAATCACAAATGGCAGACTAAGAAAACTTCAGAGAAGGTGACTAACAGATTGTATGTCATTGAATCATTGAATTAGTCAACCTTGGAATTTTTCTGCTTCTGGGCTTTTTGTCCAGGATATGGAATAATGAATTTGTTTAATTTGAATATTCTGCTACTTGTTTCCAAAAGCATCCTGATATATCCACTACATAAAATGAGGTGTACTCTATTTGACGTAAAGCTACTTTTTCCAAGCTTCAAGACAACCCTGAGCTCTGGGATTTATTCAACAGAGCTTCAAATTTATTCATTGCCTCAAAAGACACTAACAACTCCAAAGAAATATTAACTTTCTAAAAAAAAGTTGTGAATAAGTCAGGAGGAAGTTATTTTACCAGAAACATAAGAAATAATTCTATGTACTTCTATTTTTTGTCTTGTTCCCTTATTTTATTTTGGATTTGTTTTGTATTATATGAACATCTTTATTGATGGGCATCAATTATTTTGTTAATTATAACTAAATTCATACATATATTTCAGAGTCTCTAGTTAGATTCTGTAAGGAGATAAAGTAGAAGTAGATTATTGCTCAGATCAGTGATTTATAACTGATCAATGAAAGAGCAAAAATATTGCTTTTCTGTCCTTAAGTGATTTTCTAATAAGATACACAAATCATTTGAGTTAAGCTTTTTTTTTAAAAAAATTTTGTTTTCTTTTTCTTTTTAGTTTTTTAATTTTATCAAATTATATATACATGGAGTATAACTTATTCTATATAGGATCCCACATTAGTGGTTTTACATGATGCAGTTACCCTGGTTGTGTATTCAAATACAAGGCTAGGAAAGTTATGTTCAATTAATACTACTGCCTTTCCTATTCTCACCCGTGGTCCTCCTTTCCCTTCTTTTACTTTGTCTATTTCAATGGATTTCTATTATTCCCTTCTCCAACCTTCCTTGTTTTGTGTTAGCACCCACAAATCAGAGAGAACATTCAGCCATTGGTTTTTTGGGGGGATTGGCTTATTTCACTTAGCATGATATTCTCCAGTTACATCTATTTACTGGCCATTATTTCATACTTATTTTAGGCTGAGATATATCCCATGGTGTATATGTACCACATTTTCTTTTTGCATTCATCTATTGAAGGACACCTAGGTTATTTCCATAGCTTGGCTATTGTGAATTGAGCTGCTATAAACATTAATGTGGCTGCATCACAGTAGTATGCTGTTTTTAAATCCTTTGGGTATAGACTGAGAAGTAGGATAACTGGGTAAATGGTGGTTCCATTCCAAGTTTTCTTAGGAATCTCCATACTGAGTTAGGCTTTTAAAGACAAGTAAGAATCGATAGACAATAAAAATGGAGAAGTTTGGATTGAAAGAAAAGTATGATAGGAATTTAGCAATAGATGGCTTTAGGCAATGAATAATTGATCAGCATAGGCTAATACATGGAATATGAGAATGGTAGAAAGAAAGAATCTTTTAGCATTCACTATGTACTTTTTATTCAGTTTTTTAAAGCATCAACTATGTATCAGATACAATGCTCAGTACTTTATACATTATAAGCTCATTGCAATTCTCAGAAAAATATTGAAAGGTAGACTAAAAAATTATTCCACATTTTATAGATAAATTATTTTTTTAGTACTGGTGATAGAACCCAGAGTTGGTCTATCACAAAGCTACAACCCCAGTCCTTCTTATTTATTTTTAATTTTGAGACAGGATCTTGCTAACTTTTGTAGGGTCTCACAAAGTTGCTGAGGCTGACTTACAAGTTGTGATCCTATTGCCTCAGCTTCCCAATTCACTGGAATTACAAATGCACACCAACATGCCCTTCTCTACTTTTATAGATAAGGGAACTGAGGCTCAGGCTTTCCAAAATATTAACAGGCGAAATCATGGCTGATGCCTAGGTCAGTCTGACAAAAAGCTTACTTGTTCTACCTGCTGTTTTATTATGGATCTTTTAAAAATATTGGAATTGAAATAAAAGCAATCCAACAACAAGATTGAATATGGTAGAGAGGTGTAGCCAAGGAGAAGAAAAATAAGCCCAGAACAGCATGGTAAAAGGTCAGAAAATAAAAGTGGACTACTAGAGATAATCCAGAATCCAGAATCATCCCAAATGCCTGGCACTCCTTAGAACTATCCCAATCTTTTTTTTCTGTACATTGACCTGAGATGTTTCGAGCAAACTATGGGTAAGGAAAGCTGGTGCAGAAAATATAAAAAGGGGAATGACCTCTAATGACCTTTGCAGCTTGGATAGCTTCACCATTTTAAGACTACAGTCCCTATCTGTACCTTCTTTCCTTACTCATAGGTAAAATATGTATTTTATGTATGAGAAAATTAATTCTGCAGAAAAAAGGGATCTTGGATAAGGCATACATTTATTGGTAGAGCTGAGAATACAGAGTCTAAGTTTCTTGCATAGTGTTCCAGTGACATTTAAGAAAAATATAATAATAAATTCCTTTCTGTTTCCCTCATCCCCCAAGAGATCCTAATTTGATTCTATGACACATATGCATATTTTTAGTTATAACTACTAAAAGCAATTTATCACCTCATTAACAAATAAAAAATGTTAGGGCAATACAAAATGAAGGAACAGGGAAGAGAAAAAAGATAAGCATATAGAATCTTCTGTTACATTTCGGTAAAACTACTCCCTATTGACCTATTCACAACTTGTTTTTGAAGAAGTCAACACTTCCTTAAAGTTATTACTCTCATTTGAGCTACCCTTTTAAACATTGGAGACCTATCAAAAAATCACTTTTCCTTAGTAGATTATTATTAACTCCTACAAGCCAAAAGTTGGGAGGATGATTTAGTAAGTTTTCTACGTGTAAGTCCAGATTTCTTTTAAGAAAACACAGATCCAACAACTCTTATGCTATAGAAAGGTAACCAATTAATGTTTATCATAAATATGTGTCTCCCTGGGGGCTCAGCACAAACCTAGTTATGATGATGGTGAATGGAAAGACTTCTAACTTCTTTATCCAGTGAGACATGCCTCAGAAAAAAACACATGGAAATACTGGGTACAATAAAACAAATAACCTTTTATAATTATATCTGAAGTCACAAGAAAGAAATAGGCATTTCCAGGGACCCTAAACAGCTCAACATTAGAAAGATGAGCTCATGTTGATGTCACCTGAGAAAAGGTGCAAATCACCATAACCAGTTCTGAACAGCTAACAGATGATAATAGACAAGACCTGCATAATTTGAGGATGAGACTACCACATCAGTTCAGAACATTGAAAGGCTACAGTGAGAGATAAAAATTACCAACTGACTAAAGATGACAGAGGAAATTATGCACTAAATACAGAAGAAAAATGTTTCCTGTGTCTTTCTGTTTTTATTTTGTTTCTAATTTTTACATAATAGCTGGACATATTAATAGGATATAGTGCATTGTTTTAATGTATGTATGCATTGTGTAATAATAAAATGAAATATTTAACATGTATAAAACCTCATATATTTATCTTTTTTGTAAAATCCCCTCTGCTAAATATTTTGAAGTATATAATACAGTATTGTTAACCAGATTGGTTATCAGATTCTGGGGAAAAGAGGAGGAGAGATAAGATAGAATGGTCAACAGGTACAAAGTTATAATTAAAATAGAAGGAATAAGTTCTATGTTTTTCTCTTCTTAACTAAGGTCTGCATTCATATGGATTCAAAATTTGAATTTATGTTCTCTTCCTTTTTTGGGAAGTACCAAGGCAATAAATTAAAAGAAAGTAATCATCAATTAACTTTTAATGTTTTCTTGCAAAACAAAATGCACAATCATTCTGGGGTAACATCTTTCACTCAGGTCTTACAGATTTTCCAAAATAAATCTCAACTGAAAATTAGTTCACAATTTAAGTAAAACTCATTGGTATATAAGCCACTATTTTAACACATTCAGCAAAAACAACAAAAGGCAGAATTAGAACCTCCTCTCTCACTTATGTTTTAAGGAATATAGGAAATTTCTATATTATCAACCTAATTTTTCTTAAACTTAGAATTATTTTAAAATTAAATGCCATATATGAGTGAGACTATGTGTTATTTCTCTTTTTGTGCCTGACTTATTTCTTTTAACATAATGTTCTCTAGGATAGAACCAAAAATAAAAAGTTAATTGATGAATCTTTAAAACCTAATGGATGGTTTAAACTGCAGATTAGTCAGAGATGAAGAGAAACTTAGTGAAGTAGAAAAGAGATATAAGAAAATCTCCTGAATGAAGAAACATAGAGATGAGAAACGTCAAAGGAGATTATGAAACAACAGAGGATAAAATTAAAAGGTCTAGCAAGTATGTAATTGAAGTTCCATATGGAGAACTTTGCTAAAGTGCAAGAAAATAAATATTTAAAGAGACAGTGATTGAAAATTTTCAGAACCTAAAAAAAATCTTCTTATTTGGGATATTCATTTAGTTCCAGACAGGATCATTTTAAAAATATACATCTGTAAATCTCTTAATGAAGCCAAAGAATACCAAATATAAAGAAAGACTTAAAAATATAGACTGCATATAGTAGAACAACACTTTGATTGAAACGATTTCACCTGCAAAAAATAAAATGCAGTTTTCTTTTTTTAAATATGTCTTTGCCTGGTTCTGGAATCAGAGTGATATTGGCCTCATAGAATGACTTAGGAAGTGCTACCTCTTTTTCTATTTCCTGAAATAAATTGGAGAGTATTTGTATTCATTCTTCTTTAAAGTTCTTGTAGAACTCGGCTATGTATCTATCCGGTCCTGGGCTTTTCTTGGTTGGTAGCATTTTGATGGCATCTTCTATTTCATCACTTGAAAGTGATCTGTTTAAATTGTGTTTATCATCCTGATTCAATTTAGGCAAATTATATGACTCTAGAAATTTGTCGATGCCTTTGATATTTTCTATTTTATTGGAGCACAAGTTTTCAAAATAATTTCTAATTATCTTCTGTATTTCTGTACTGTCGGTTGTGATATTTCCTTTTTCATCACATATGTTAGTGATTTGAGTTTTC
Organism: Callospermophilus lateralis; assembly: GCF_048772815.1. Classification (NCBI taxonomy): domain Eukaryota; kingdom Metazoa; phylum Chordata; class Mammalia; order Rodentia; family Sciuridae; genus Callospermophilus; species Callospermophilus lateralis. Next base: position 55,629,439 of record NC_135325.1, on the reverse strand, counting down.
TCTCTCTGTTAGCATGGCTAAGTGTCTGTCAATTTTATTTATTCTTTCAAAGAACCAAATTTTTTCTGTCAATTTTTTCAATTGCTTCTTTTATTTCAATTACATTGATTTTAGATCTGATTTTAATTAGTTCCTGTCTTCTGCTTCTTTTGGTGTTGATTTGTTCTTCTTTTTCTAGGGCTTTGAGATGTAGTGTTAAGTCATTTATTTGTTGACTTTTTCTCTTTTAAGGAATGAACTCCATGTAAAGAACTTTCCTCTTAGAACTGCTTTTATACTGTCCCAGAGATTTCGATAGGTTGTATCTGTGTTCTCATTTACCTCCAAAAAAATTTTAATCTCCTCCTTGATGTTTTCTGTAACCCATGATTGTTCATTCTGTAGCATATTATTTGGTCTCCAGGTGTTGGAGTAGATTTTATTTCTTATTTTATCATTGATTTCTAATTTCATTCCATTATGATCTGATAGCATAAAACCAGAGACCCTGCATCTAAATAGAAGAAAAAGTAGGCCCTAATCTCCATTATGTGGGATTAGGCCCCAACTTCCTTAATAAGACTCTTATGGCACAAGAATTAAAATCAAGAATCAATAAATGGAAGGGACTCAAACTAAGAAGTTTCTTCTCAGCAAAAGAAACAATCTGTAAGGTGAATAAAGATAATAATCTCTAGGCTATATAAGGAAATCAAAAGGCTAAACACGCACACACACAAAAAAACCCCAAATAATCCAATTAATAAATGGGCCAAGAACCTGAAGAGACACTTCTCAGAAGATGATGCATAATCAATCAACAAATACATGAAAAATGTTCATCATCACTACCAATTAGAGAAATGCAAATCAAAATCACTCTAAGATATCATCTCACTCCAGTCAGAATGGCAGTTATTATGAAGACAAACAACAATAAGTGTTGGTGAGGATGTGGGGAAAAAGGTACACTCATACATTGCTGGTGGGACTGCAAATTGGTGCACCCTATATGGAAAGCAGTATGGAGATTCCTTGGAAAACTGTGAATGGAACCACCATTTGACCCAGCTATCCTCTCCTCAGTTTATACCCAAAGGACTTAAAAACAGCATACTACAGGGACATGGCTACATCAATATTTATAGCAGCACAATTCACAATAGCTAAACTGTGAAACCAACCTAGATGCCCTTCAATATATGAATGGATAAAAAAAAATGTGGCACATATACACAATGGAATATTACTCAGCAATAAAAGAGAATAAAATGATGGCATTTGAAGGTAAATGGATGGAGTTAGAGGAAAATAATGCTAAGTGAAGTTAGCCAATTCCAAGAAACCAAATGCCGAATGTTTTCTTTGATATAAGGAGGCTGATTCATAGTGGGATATGGAGAGGGAGCATGGGAGGAATAAACAAACTCTAGATAGGGCAGAGGGGTTGGAGGGTAAGGGAAGGGGCATGGGATTATTAATGATAGTGGAATGTGATGATCATTATTATCCAAAGTACAGGTATGAAGACACAAATTAGTGTGAATATACTGTGTATACAATCAGAGATATGAAAAATTGTGCTCTACATGTGTAATAAGAATTGTAATGGGGCTGGGATTGTGGCTCAGCAGTAAGGTGCTCACCTACCACCGGTGGAACCAGCGTTCGATTCTCAGCACCACATAAAAATAAAAGGGATTGTGTTGTGTCCAACTACAAAAAAGATTCTCTTTCTCTCTCTCTCTCAAAAAAAAAGAATTGTAATGCATTCCACTGTCATATATAAATAAAAATAAATATATAAATAAAAATAAATTTTAAAAAAATTAAAAATAAAAAATAAAACAAAATGCAGAAAATATTTGCATCAAATTTCTGAAAAATAGCTATAAGTCTAGAATTCTATACAAGACTTTAGTATAAGAATTAAAGTAAAAGAAAACATTTATCATAAAAAAAAGACACAAAGAAAATGATTCTTGTATGAAGGATTGAAGGTGAGAATTAATAAGAAACAAGAAACTGATGAGAATTTAAAGACAGGGCTGGGGATGTGGCTCAAGCGGTAGTGTGCTCGCCTGGCATGCGTGCGGCCCAGGTTCGATCCTCAGCACCACATACAAACAAAGATGTTGTGTCCGCCGAGAACTAAAAAAATAAATAAATATTAAAATTCTCTCTCTCTCTCCCTCTCTGTCTCTCTCTCACTCTCTCTTTAAAAAAAAAAGAATTTAAAGACAGCAGATTTCTCTTTTTAAAATGGTGCCGAGAAAATTGGATATCCTCATGTAAATATGGAAACTAGACCCACATCCTCTTCCTACAAAAAAGTCAACTCACACTTTACAACTGTTAGAAGATAACATAGAGAAAACACTGCAACATAGAGGCATAAGCATCATTTTCCTCAGTAGAACTCTTACAGCTTAGGAAATCATATCAAGGATCAATACATGGGTTGTCATCATACTGGAAAGCTTCTGAATAGCAAAGAAAAAAAATAAGAGTGAAGACAGAAACTACAGAATGGGAGAAAATCTTTTCCAGCTATTCTTTTGACAGAGGATTAATATCCAGAATAGACAAACTACACCAAAAACTTAAACAAATATAAACAATCCAAAGAATAAATGAGCAAATGAACTAAATAGACTGTTGTCTAAAGAAGCTGTGCAAATGACGACCAACAAGTATATGAAAATAAGTTCGACATCTTTAGCCATCAGTGAAATGCAAATCAAAACTATGCTGAAATTTTATCTCATACACTTAGATGGCAATCATCAAGAATACAAATAATAAAAATGTTATTGAAGATAAGGTGAGAAAGGAACCCTTATATAATTATGGTAGAAATGTAAATTAGTAAAGCCACTATGGAAATTAGTAAGAGGGTTCATTAAAAAACTAAGAATGTAAAAATCATACAGCACAAGCTATACCACTCCTTGGTATTTACCCTAAAGTATTAAAGTCAACATGCTGTAAAGATACATATTTGCCCATGTTTATAGCAACAGAATTCATAGTAGACAAGATTTGGAACCATCCTAAGTGTCCTTCAACAGATGAATGAATGAAGAAAATGTGCTATATATATACAATTGTGCTTTATTCAGCCATAAAGAACAACATTATATTATTTGCATAAAATGGATGCAAATAGAAAACATCATGTTAAACAAAATAAGCAGACTAAGAATGTCAAAGGTTGTAGGTTTTCTCTCATATGTGGAAGTAGACAGAAGAAAATTGGAAAAAAGGACCTCGTGAAAATAGAAGGATGACCATTAAGGTATTGGAAGGGGATCATGGGAGGGAATAGGAGAGTTAAGGGGAGGTATTGAAGATTGAAATTGACAAAATTATATAATGTCCATGTATGAATATGCCACAATGAAACCTACTATTCTTATAATTATTATGCACCAATAAAAACTTTTGAAACATAAACAAAGTTTTAAAATATTCAAAAAAGTATAATACATAAAGTTAGAGATGTATATGATAAGTAGCATAAGCACAAAGATAAACTTAGGAATAATAAAAAATAATTAAAAACTAAAGTTCAAGTTACTGATTAACTATCGGGTTATGGAAAATGTATAGGTTATGAAAGTATACATGGGGAGCTTCACCTTCAACTAGGCTTGCCATGTTGTTTCTTAGTGATGATGGGTTATTATGTTATGTTATTGTCTGTGTCTTTTAATTTACCTTACTCATTTTTTATAAAGAGCAATGTCTTTCTGTATTATCATGAAAATATCTTATCACTTCCCTAGGTCTTAGTAACCTGTGAATAAAAATTGTCTTGAACTCACTCCTGGGATGCAAATATTTCACATAATAGCAGTATGTGATATATTTGTTATTATATATAAGTATATGCACACAATATAATAATATAATTTGGCCAATATTCCTCCCTAGCACATACCCCTTCCTCACCTCCTCCCATCCCTAGTCCCGTTCCTCTATTCTACTGATCTCCCTTTGCTTTTCATGAGATCACCCCCAACTTTCTTGTTCTTTTTTCTTTCTAGACTCCACATATGAGGAGAAACACATGACGCTTGACTTTCTAACTTTGGTTTCTTACCTCCATCATTTGTCAGTAATTAATCAAATCTTTCCCTATTTTTCCAATGGTGTCTGAAAGTTCTTTCCCACCCTGCTCTCCAGGTAGGCACCACAAATTGATAGAAACTACCATGCATATTGAAGCCTCTTTGCTATCCTTGTTAGATGCTCTTTTTGAAAAGCCTTCAAGTTAGGGAAATGCAAATAAAAAACACATTGATATTTAATCTCACACCAGTCAGACTGATAGTCATCAAGAATACAAACAATAGGTTGGGGTCGTGGCTCAGTGGTAGAGTGCTTGTCTAGCACGTGTGAGGCCCTGGGTTCGATCCTCAGCACCACATAAAAATAAATAAAATAAAGGCCTTGTGTCCAACTACAACTAAAAATAAATATTTAAAAAACTTCATAAAAAAGAATACAACAATAATAAATGCTAGAGAGGAAATAGCAAAAAAGAACTCTTTTACACTGTGGGATTATAAATTAGTACAACCACTATTGAAATCAGTGTTAAGATTACTGAAAATAGTAGGAATTGAACTACCATATGACCCAACTATACCACTTCTTGGTATTTATGCAAAGGAATTAAAATCATACCCATGTTTATAACAGCAAAATTCACAATAGTGAAACTATGGAACCATCCCAGGTGTCCATCAATAGATGAATGGAAAAAGAAAATGTGGTATATATACTCAATGGAGTTGTATTTGGCCATAAAAAATAAATTAAATAATTTGCATGAAAGTGGATAGAATTTGAGATCATTACGTTAAATGAAATAAACCAAAGTTAGAAGGTCAAGCAAAGGTCATATGTTTACCTTCATATGTAGAGGCTAGAAGGAAAAAAATGATAAAAAAATTTGGGGGTGATCTTATGAAAAGCAAAGGGAGATCAGTAGAATAGAGGACAGGGACCAGGGAATGGGAGGAGGTGAGGGAGGGGTATGTGCTAGGGAGGAATATTGGGCAAATTATATTGTTATATTGTGTGCAGATTCTTATATATAATAACAAATCCCACCATTATGTTCAACTATAATGTACCAAAAAGCAAAACAAAACAAATGGGTCAACTAGAAAAAAAGCCTTCAGTTTTTATGATTTTTAAATACATTAATTTCTTCAATAATTTAATCTGGAAATATAGCCCTTCTACCCTAGACCTAATGAATCAGAATCTGTATGTTAACAAGATTTCCAGATGTTCTGGCTGTGTAGTAAATCTGAGAACTATTCTAAAAAGTCTTCTAATTTTAATTGTTTAAAATTCTATTTGTTCTTAATTTGATGAGTGTCTGGATCAGACCCTGTGTTATGTGATAGAGATACAGAGTTAAATATCAGTGGTTGTGCTCATGAGTCTCACATTATCAGTAAACAAGTTATTGCAACTTAGTGGTCTAAGAATGTTACAATCGAAGTAAGCATATGTCCTTGGAGCATAGAAGACCACATAACCCAGGATGGGGACATTGAGAATGGGGATACTCAGAAAACAGTTAAATTGAGACTTGAAGGCCTAGCCAAACATAAAAGGAAGTGAGGGTGTTCCAACAAAGTATGTATGGGAAGTACACAATTTATCCTGGCTGTTTTATTGGTTGAAGAACAAGTAGTGCAATAGTACTAGGGTTGGGAATTAGTTGAGGTAAGTGATGGAAGATTATGGCTGGCAATGTGACCTGAAACTAATGCACGATGAGCCTTATGGCACTTTTGAAGGGTCACAGATATTTTGATGAAAAATTGATGTGAGCAACATAGTAACCATTAAGCAATTATAAGAAAAGAGAGTTTTTCAAGATATTCTGGAAAGAGAAGGAATACCAGCTGAGCTAGGCTGTGACACTCACATAGTACATGACTTAGAAACCAAGTAGAGAAGAACTCTTCCCATATTCAAATTTCTCTTCATAGCTCTCCAATATCTACAAAGAATATTCTTGTTCACACCCAGAAAACTCTCTAATGAGAATGAACCAGATGACACCTTTATTACTGATGAGAGAGGACAGGCATGCCAAAAGCATTTTGTGGCAGAGCTCTCATCATACTCAGTTGGGCAGTGCAAATGAGATATAAGAGAAAAGAACTGCAGGAGAAATGGGATATTTAAATGGGAGTTTTCTAGATGTTTGACAGAAAGTGTATTCATGCAAACCTGTAAATGACTTCTGAAAACAAACAATATACAAATCTCTTCCTTTCCTCTGTTTCTGTTATCTAGCACTACCTCAACTACCTGCATCTTTCACATCCCTCTCAACATTCCTGCAAAAAATACATGTCCTCAGACAACCCAGTGTCCTAAAAAAGTGCATGACTTTTGGCATAGGACAGATCTGGATGGAAATATTTTCTCTGCTACACTCTAGCATGGTGATCATAAGATTACTTACCTACATATCCAAAGGATTTAATATGAGCATATTGCAGTGACACAGCCAAATCAATGTTTACAGAAGCTTAATTCACAATAGCTAAGCAGTGGAAACAACCTAAGTACCCTTCAACAGAAAAATGGATAAAGAAAATGTGATATGGGCTGGGGTTGTAGCTCAGTGGTAGAGTGCTTGCCTAGCTATGTGTGATGCACTGGGTTTGAGTCTCAGGACCACATATAAATAAATAAAATAAAGGTCCATCAACAATTTAAAAATATTAAAGAAAATGTGATACAAACACACACACATAAATACACACAAGTGCACACAATGGAATATTACTCAGCCATAAACAAGAATGACTTTGTGATTTTTGCCTACAAATAGATGGATCTGGAGACTACCATGCTAACTGAAGTAAGCCAGTCCCCAAAAGTCAAACGTTGAACATTTTCTTTGATATGTGGAAGCTAACCCAAAGTAAGGGAGGATGAGGGGAAGAATAGAAGTTCAGTAGATTAGACAATGGGGAATGGAAGGAGGGGAGGGGGACAGGAAGAGGAAAGACTGTTAAATCTAACATAATTTCCACATGTACAATACCATAGTGAATCTTACCATTATGTAAGCCCAGAAGCATAGGACTGTAATTAAAATACAATATATTCTATGCTTGTATAATTACATCAAAATGGATTCTGCTGCCACATATAACTAAAAAGAAAAAATAAATTTTAAAAGACTATTTACCATATATGTTTCTCTGAGTCTGTTTTTCTACCTTCAAAACAACAATACATATCATCTACTTCATATGAATTTGTGTAGATATATTAGATTCCTAGGACTTCAATAACAAATCACCACAACATTTATAGTTTAAAACAATATAAATATATCATCTTATATTTCTGAAGGCAAGAGTTTGAAATCAATATATCAAAAGGGTCACACTTACTCTAGAGATTCTAGGGAAGAATCTTCACTTCTAGCTTTTGGTACCTATCAGTATTTCTTGACTTGTTACCATATCAAGTGGATCTCTGCTTCCATAATCACATTACCTCCCATTTTGTCTAATCTCTCTCCCTCACCTCCCCTACACCTCTTTCTTTCTTGTAAGATAGTTGTCACTGGATTCAATTTGGAAAGCAGTATGGAGATTCCTGGGAAAGCTGGGAATGGAACCACCATTTGACCCAGCTATTGCCCTTCTCAGACTATTTCCTGAAGACCTCAAAAGAGCGTACTATAGGGATACTGCCACATTGATGTTCATAGCAGCACAATTCACAATAGCTAGACTGTGGAACCAACCCAGATGCCCTTCAATAGATGAATGGATAAAAAAAAAAATGTGGCATTTATACACCATGGAGTATTACGCAGCACTAAAAAATGACAAAATCATGGAATTTGCAGGGAAATGGATGGCATTAGAGCAGATTATGCTAAGTGAAGCTAGCCAATCCCTAAAAAACAAATGCCAAATGTCTTCTTTGATATAAAGAGAGCAACTAAGAACAGAGCAGGGAGGAAGAGCAGGAGGAAAAGACTAACATTAAACAGAGACATGAGGTGGGAGGGAAAGGGAGAGAAAAGGGAAATTGCATGGAAATGGAAGGAGACCCTCATTGTTATACAAAATTACATATAAGAGGTTGTGAGGGGAATGGAAAAAAAACAAGGAGAGAAATGAATTATAGTAGATGGGGTAGAGAGAGAAGATGGGAGGGGAGGGGAGGGGGGATAGTAGAGGATAGGAAAGGTAGCAGAATACAACAGTTACTAATAGGGCATTATGTAAATCAGTGGATGTGTAACCAATGTGATTCTGCAATCTGTATTTGGGGTAAAATGGGAGTTCATAACCCACTTGAATCTAATGTATGAAATATGATATGTCAAGAGCTTTGTAATGTTTTGAACAACCAATAAAAAAATGATAATAAAAAAAAACAAAAAAAAGACCCAAATGGATAGTTCAGGATGATTTATTCCCCTCAAAATCTATAAAGTAATGCCATCCAGAAAGACACCTTTAAAAACTAAGTTAACATCCTTCAATTGTGCACCTTTCGATGGGCACATATAATTTGGAATTTATCAATTGGTTCACTAAAGGGTGTTAAAGAAGTAAAAATCACAAACTGCTAAGCACAGTACATTAAATATGCATTTCTATTCTTTACTTCATACCCAGAATTTGATTTCTGACCCAAGTTTTGGTTTCTTTATTAAAATTATAAACTAATCTTAATTATATGCATGCATATAATTATTAAGAATCTATGCTCTCTATCCAGAGTTCCTAAGTTTGAATTTCAGATTGCTACTTATCAGATGTTTGGAAGCAAATTCTAAAGGATAATCCCCTTGCAACATGTTGAAATTGGAACTAAAAACAATCCTAACTTTTTTTAAGGATAGTAGATATGATTATAAAATGCCCCCAAAGTTCCAATACCTTGGTTTATACTGTTTATTCTTTTTCTATCCTTTTCCTTTCACTAGCAGGGGCGAGGGGATGGGGGATGGTGGTGGTGTTAGGAGACTATGCATATATTTTCTCTTATTTTTATTCTTTACTTTCCTACACTCTCTTCCCTTTCTCCTTCTTTCTCCTTTTGTTGAGTGTTCTCTCTCTCTCTCTCTCTCTCTCTCTCTCTCTCTCTCTCTCTCTCTCTCCATCTCCATCTTCCTCATTCCTCTGCACTGACACTCTTTGAACATGTCTCCTTGTCTGTGTTTCTCTGTGGGTATATCTTCCCATACCTCTTTTTTGAGTGTCTATTTCTGTATGCCATTATTTGAATCAGTCAGCGTGTGTCTGTTTCTTTCTGTGCTTCTCTTTAAGTGTCTCCACATCTGTGTTTATACCACTATGTATGTAGTCTTCTCTTTATACACTTATGTATATCTTTTTCTCTCTTTCTCTAGAAACTATGTGACTCTCTCTGTTTCTATGTGTGGGTGCTTGCTTCTTTGGATGTTTCTTTACTTTTCATTTGTCTTTTTCAATCCTTTATGTGTCTCTCTGAAACACTCTCTTAACCTGGAACCACCATGATGTTACTGCCTCTTCTCTTTGTTCCTTTTTTTCATCTCTTTATCTCTCCATTCTCTAATTTAATCTATTGTTTTGTTCTTTGACCTTAATTATTAATTCAATATCTATCTTGTCTTCTCTTTTCCCCTCCTCATCTTTCTATTCTCTATCCTAATCATATTTGATTTCTCTATATATACATGAATTCCTTGCTTTTTCTTATCCTCCTTTGACTTCTCTATGTACTTCTGTGTTTTTTTTTTATTTCTACTTCTTTTGGTCTCTCCCTCCTTTTTCCTGTCTACTTATATTCTTTCAACTTTTTTCTTTATTTATCTTCTCTTTTTTCTAATTCCTCTGCATCTATTCTCTGTTCCTTCAGTTCTGGGTATCCAGAACTTCTGCTCTCTTTTTATTCGTATTTTTTTCCTTTTCTTACCTTGCTACCAAGCTTCTGGTCCAAATTTACTAACCACTTTCCCTTCACTGTACAGGCCTTCTCAGTTCTCCTACTGGGCTGATGAGAACCTTATGTAAGAGATGCTGGCTGTGTTCCCTCTTTGCAATATCTGGGAAGTTATTTACTTTTTTCAGCCTAAGTGCATACAAAGCTAGGTTCCCTGCTTTCAGGCCCTTTCCCAAACAACAGTGGTTCCATTTGGCACTACCAGGGTAGAGGTGCTCTGGGCAGAAGCCCATAATAAGAACACCCAGTAGGCAGTAATAGCAGCCATTCAAATAATTTCACTAGAATCTCTTGTGATTTATTAAGATTACATGCAACAGGAGCACACGTATAGTTCTTGAGGGCCAAGAGAAGCCAGAGAACAATATGTTCCCTTCACCCATGAATAGATGTGTTGTCACATAATCCTGAAATGAAAAAATTGAAAGTTTCCAGAACATTCATTTTATTATATCAAATAATTTCTCACGACCACCAGAACGTTTCCTGGGTTGTTTTGTAGGATTTCTTTCTTGTTCTTTCTCTCCATATTTATTTCCTTCAGGAAATACCAGGGGTTCAGCAGACAGTAATCCCACATATATTTCCTGCTAAATTGTGATGACAGGAAATTATGCCTCATATTTTAAAAAGTAGATCAGCCTACAACTTTTGTGAGAGAGTTTCATGTTCCAAACAGAAAGACAGAGAAAGAGCATTTTTTTTCTTTAATTTTTCCAGCATAGAAAAAGAGACTGTGTGTAGAAGAAGGGAAAGAATACGAGTCAGAACAAGAAGCCAGCAGAAGCTGAGGACAAGGTGAGGGCAAGGTCCTTTTCACCTTTTTTTGAAAAGCAAAGTGATTAAGAGTCAGTCTGCCATAGCGTTATTGTTATATAAAAAGTAGGGTGCAAATTAAATAGAGAAGATGAGTACAGCTATGCAGAATACATATTAATTCATAAAAGGCAGGGAAGAAATACACCAATACTTTTAGTGCACTTATTTCTGAGGGGTGGAACAGGGTATGACAATTAATTTCTTGTTTATACTTTTTTATAGTTTTTATATTTGTGTCACTGAGCATGTAGTTTATAACAAATGATGGGTGGATTTCTTATAAAGGACTCATAAAAAGGACATGTTATCTTTCAGCAAAAGTACTGCCTACAACCCCTCTGTTATTGAGATAAGTGTGGGCTCCTCAGGGAGGTGTTGCCCATGTAGATGTACTCTGAACATTTTAAATGGGAGACATGGGATAAATCTGAGACTAGTTTTAAGTGAATGAATACAATTCAATTGTCTTTGAAAAAGAGATGGTTATTCATTCAAGGTAATACTTGATAGTAATTTCTTTTTAGCAATAAAAAAATACATGGGAAACCCTTGACTGGCCACTTATTGTATGTGAGTCAACTATTATATAATGCCTGGCAATAGTAAAGATAACTTAAGGTTAAAAAAGCAAACTATACAGTAATATTTTTCATTTTGCTCAGTAATATTAGGGCTGAAGGTAGGAGGAGTTCCCATTTTTATGTACTAGGCACTGTAGAAGCCTTATGTGGTAAATAAAACTACTATTTCAATTTACAAATGAGCCCTCTGCATGTCCCAGAGTGAAAGTGACTTTTCTAGGACCATACAGCTACTCAATGGCAGGGCTATGACTAGAACTCAAGGCTCTGTGTATTTCAGCCTCTGGAGACCCTAGGCATGTAGTCCCCAGAGAGACACAGTGGCTCTGTTATGAGTCATGGAGACATTAGTGGCTTCTTTTGCAGCCTGTAGGAAATGATTTTATGCCCACGGGGCTCCATGTGTGAAGACTCTTTTTACTACATGTGCTGACCAAAGAGAATTTATCATCTCCATCATAGGAATGCCACAAAGAATTGCAAGTCATAAAATAAGAAGAGCCTTAAGGACTATCTTCCACCTCTCTCCCACATAGACTGAGCAACTCAGACAGGTAACATACCTGTCTCAGTGTTTTATCTCAAATTTGGGACAGTGCTGATTTAACATCAATGTGTCCTTTATTGCAGACCTGTAGTCTGTCTTGGAAGTCTTCAGGAATGTCTGGATACCCCGTCTTTTCAAGATCTCTTGCCTATCTTGGCAATTTCTACAATGTGAGTATTCTCAAAAAAAAAAGGGGGGGGGCCTTTGAGGATTATTCATGTCAAAGAACATGAGTTCCTGTTTTGTCTTATTTTGTTGCTGAACAAAATTTCATGGTCACATTCTCTAATTTGCTTTTCTTAAGAGACACTTGAAATTCATTATGACAATTCAGGTGTGAATTCTTCAAAGAAATATCTGCACCCACATCTCAGTATTTTTTCTTACAACACCAGAAATGCTAACTCAAACTGGCTTACAAATGTATTTACTGATTCAGTGAATCAGAATCACAAGTGATTAGAGCCCTTAAAGAAAGCAAAAGGAAAAAAAATATCCTAATATACCCTTATTTTCTCCCTTATTTTATATGTGGAATCACTGAGACAAAGAGACGGGTAGTGGCCAACCTGATGTCACATATGGAGTTAATGGAAGTGAAATGAAAGACTTAAGTGTCCACTGCCATTATCACTAAATCAGTGAGTTAAAATGAGCAGCACATAGTCACAGATTCTTAAAACTGACCCAAACATCTTTTTTACTGATTCATGACCTGAAATTCTGTAGTAGAAGGAGAAATAATAGTTCATGCCCAGGGATAGCTAGTCCAGATACAAATGAAGAACTAGAACGAAAGGGCCCAAGCAGAGGAAGCACTGGACTCTGGAACAACTCTACCACTGCAGTTTCCAAACCACATCTGCTTGCCAAACTTTGCCTGCAATCACTGTATTAAGGGTTGAAGCAAATATTGGCTTCATCACATTGTGCTTATCTATAACTGATACCATCCAAACATGGGGACACTCCAGGTTCAGGAATATGTTTTCTAATTTTATTTACTTTGCTCTGCCCCTGTAGTTCAATACCAGTAGTAAATGACACTTTCTAAGCCATCTCAAGAATGACAAAATATATGCCAAATTGGAAGAAGTTTAAGAGCATCATCAATAACAAACATACTGATCACCAATCACAACAGAAGAGAAAACATAGAGCTTGACTTGTCCAGTACAGAAATAATGTTTCCCTGAATTTAATGTGCTAAGCCATGAAACTAATAGTTGCATCTATGTACACATTTGATTTTTATAATGACCCTTAGAAGTATGTATTTTTTAAAGAGAGAGAGAGAGAGAATTTTAATATTTATTTTTTAGTTTTCGGTGGACACAACATCTTTGTCTGTATGTGGTGCTGAGGATCGAACCCGGGCTGCATGCTTGCCAGGCGAGTGCGCTTCCACTTGAGCCACATCCCCAGCCCTAGAATTATGTATTAATCTCAATTTTTTTGTCAGAAGACAAAACTGAGATACATGTACACCTCAGGGTAAGAAGCATTTCTCTCACTCCTGGAATCATTTTTGTCCCCAGTCATTTTTCCTGGATTCCTTAAAGTTTGTGTTTTTTTCTGATATCTTTCTGTAACTTCTCTTGGCTTCTCAGACTGCTAGTAGTCTTTACAAGTTCTTTTGAACTCAGTTGGTGCACTTAATAATATATAACCATGTTTCCAACTCCGCCAGAGCTAATTGAAATATTCTCAATTCAGTCTTCAAGTTTTCTTCTTTTTTTCTCTTTTTTCCCCCTACTACTTAAAAACCACATTTCCTAGCCAGGGAGGGTAGGAAAAACAAAGTGCTTTAGTTTATAGGGTTTATTCTACTCAGTACTCTTTGGTTCAAGTGGGAAAAACTCAATTCATATTATCAGATAAATAAGAGAATGAAGATATATTGGTTCATATAATTGAAAAGTCCTGTGAGGTTTGAACTCAGGGGCTCAAATAATGTCATCTGAATTATAGTTTTCACACTATCTGTTGGTTCTGTTTTATCTTGTATTTGGGCTTTATTCTCAGTTCTCACAGGTGGCAAAGCTGGTCACCAACACCCCAAGATTCCATAAAAGTCACTGATTCTACTAATAAGATCTGACTGACACATATATAACACTCTATTAATAACAGCCAAATACACTTTTTCCCTGCAAGTATCTATAGGTCCTATATCCTGGACCATAAAACAAGCTTAAACCTTTTTTAAAAAATGAATGAATGAAGTATTTGTTTTGACCATAATGAAAACAAACTAGATATCAAATAAGAGAATGACAATGATACTTTCTATATTAAACAGCACACTTTTAATAATCCAAAGGTCAAATAGTAAGTCTCAAAGGAAATTTTAAAATGCATAGAGCTTAATGAAAATAAAAATATAACACATCAAAATTTACAAAATATACATAAAAGTTAGCTAATAGGGAAAATTATAGCAACAAACGCTTATATTAGAAAAGAGGAAAGGTCTTAGATCAATAACCTAAGATCGTATCCCAAGAAACTATAAAGTGAATTTAAAAATTCTAAAGTAAGCATAAGGAAAGAAATAAGATAGAGAATATAGATTAATTAATTTAATTAACAAAATTGAAAAGAAAAAACCCAGTATAAAAATAAACTATTAAAATATTTATCTCTTCCAAGGAAAAGAAAAATGAAAAGAAATGAGTTACAAATCACCAAATATCATAAATGAAACAAGGACCATCACTATCCTATAGCATTTAAAAGAATCACAAGGGGCTATTACAAACAACCAGGCATATATAAATTTGATACCTTGGGTCAAATGGGCCAATTCCTTATGAAATTCATGCAATGTGAAACTTAAGTAGATCTATGACTATCATAGAAACTGAATGCATAATTTAAAGCTTCCAAAATTTTGATCCTTTATTACCTTGATACCAAAACCATAAAAATAAAAAAATAAAATTCATTCCAATGTACCTCAAAAATACTGGCAAATCAAGTCCAGCAATGTATGAAAATAAATATATGCAACAAAACTTGACATTTATTGCAAGGATGAAAGACTAGTTCAAAATATTAATGTTCATTAATGTAATCCAATACACTAACAAGATAAAGTATAAATTGTAATCAAATAAACTGGCACATGAAAAGAATTTAACAAGGGGGCTAAGGCTGTGGCTCAGTGGTGGAGCACTCGCCAGGCATGTGTGAGGCACTGGGTTCGATTCTCAGCACTGCACATAAATAAATAAAATAAAAGTCTATCAACAACTAAAAAAAATTTTTTTAAAAATAGTCAGTACTCTAAAAAAAGAAATTTAACAAAATCCAGTGTACTTTCACCAGTCATAATTTTTAAAAAGTCTCAGAAAATTTGTACATGAAATAATCTTTCCCAATTGATGAAAATAATTAAAAAATTATAGCTAGCTGTATGGAAACAAGGCAAGGATGTCAGCTCTCACCAATCTTTTCAACATGGTACTAGAAATTCTAGCTACTACAACAAGGCAAGAAAAAAAGACAAACAGATTGACAAGGAACAAATTTAACAGTCCTTATTTTCCAATGAAATGATTGTACAGAAAATCTCGATAAGTCCACAGAAGTCCCTCCTAAAATTAATAAATGACTTCAGCAAGGTCCCAGGATACAAGATCAACTCACAAAAATCAATCACATTTCTGTTAACAGCAATAAAAATTTTGAAACTGATATTGTAAGAATAGTGGCATTTATAAGAACTCTAATTTTATACTTAAATGTAATTGAAATAAAACACATATAAAATCTATTTGCTAAAAATTACAAAATTAGAGTATAAAACAGAAAACAATAATTTTTTTAAAGGGAGAGAGAGAGAAAGAGAGAGAGAATTTTTTTTTAAGATAGAGAGGGGGAAGAGAGAGAGAGAGAGAGAGAGAGAGAGAGAGAGAGAGTTTTTTAATATTTATTTTTTAGTTTTCAGCGGACACAACATCTTTGTCTGTATGTGGTGCTGAGGATCGAACCGGGCCACACGCATGCCAGGCGAGCGCACTACCACTTGAGCCACATCCCCAGCCCAATAAAAATTTTTAACAGGAAAAATCCTTTGGAACATAGGTCTAGGCAAAGAGTTTGTAAACTTGACCCCACAAGACTAGGCCATAAAAGAAAAGAAAAATTCAATAAACTGTACCTTCACTAAATAGTAATAATATACTCTGTGAAAGATCCTGTAAAAAAGATGAAAAGACAAATTACAAATTGGGAGTATGTACTTGCAGATGACATATCTGACAGAGGAATTGCATCTAAAACATATGAAAACACAAACAATTGTGCTGGGTGTGGTGGTGCACGCCTGCTATCCCAGTAGCTTGGGAAGCTGAGGCAGGAGGATCGCGAGTTCAAAGCCAGCCTCAGCAACTTAGCAAGGCACTAAGCAACTCAGTGAGATGTTGTCTCTAAATAAAATATAAAAAAGACTGGTGATGTGGTTCAGTGGTTAAATGTCTGTGTATTCAATCCCCAGTACCAAAAAAAATCAATGATAAAGGACAAACAACCCAAATAGAAAATGGGTAAAAGGCATGAAGTTATTTCATTGAAGAGGAAATGGCAAATGAACACATACAAAGAAATTTGACATGATTAGCTATTAGGAAAATGCAAATATAAACTACAATAAAATATCATATAGTACAACTTTAAATGCTGGTAAGAATGTGGAGTAACTGGACCCCACTTATATCATTTCTGCTAAGAAGTTTGTACTATTGATACATGTAAAAAATCTTGAGAATAGTTCACAGTTCCTTAAAAATCTAAACAAGCAATTACTATCTGACTCAGCTATAGCCCTCTTAGTCTTTTAACCTAGGGAAATGAAAACTAACATCCACCTAAAAATTTGTACATGAATGTTCACAACAACTTTATTCATAATAGGAAAAAAACCCCAGGGGTAAAAAAACCTCAGAAGTCCTTTAGTGGACTAATAGTTAAACTGATTTAGATATGGTGCATTCATACTGTGGAATGCCACTCAATAGTAAAAAGGAATGAAACTGTTATCAAATGCAACAACTTGGACAAATCTCAAGAGAATTATGTTGAGAGAAATAAAAGCCACTTTCAAAAGATCACACACTAACTGTATCATTCTATTTTTATAATATTCTTGAAATGACACAATTTTACAAATGGAGAATAGTGGTTAGCAGGGGTTAAAAGGTAGACAGGGTCGGTGGAAGTGGTGGGGAGTGTCAACTGGGTGGGGCTAGAAAAAAACATCAGGAGGAATGTTTAAGGTGAGGTAATTGTTTTCTCTCCTGATCCCATTAATGTCAGTATCCTGGTTGAGACAATTCAAGGGTTTCACCTTGAGGGGAACTGAACAAAAAGTACATGGTTTCTCTGTATAATATTCATAATTTCCTGTGAATCTACCATTACCTCAAATAAAATTGTTTAATTGAAAACATTTTTAATTCTAGAGAAGAATAAACGCCTTTCTTCCAATTTCTTCATGTAATATTTCAGAGAATAATAATTGCCCCAACTTGATTCATGTGTCTATCTCTAAACAAATTAATATGTTCATGGAGTTATTCTGATTGAGCAACCTGTGTCATCTTATGAAGAAGGAAATTGATTTCATACCAAGTGGGACATGGAAAATTCTTAGGATGAAAAGATACGTAGTAGAAAAATTTAACACAAGCAGTTTCCACTAAAGAAGTAAATCAAGGACATGATCTAGGGAAAGCCTGAAGCACTAAGGCTCAGTCAGCAGACAAATATATATAAAAGAAAGATGATCCATGGTCAAAGATTTCAAAGATGTTGATTAGCAGGGTCTAGGAGGGCAGGTTAAGGAGTGCCAGATAGACAAACATTCCTTTCCATTTTTGTCTTAAGCCTCCCAAGGAGCAGTGCATTCAGAGAAAAAAATGAGAATGAATGTCCCCAGAAGACATACTGAGGGCATTTTTTATGGAATTCTGAATTCCAGTTTGAGGCAAACAGTCTGCATAATCATGAGCTCTGGAGCCAGGTCTGGTCAGAAGTGGAGTATGATAAGCTTCATGAGATAGAAAGTCTAAAGTAAAATTACCCAAGTGTGGGACCCCCCATGGCATTTTCTGAGATTCTTAAAAAAGTGGGGAGAGTTTTTTAAAGAACACAGGCTGGATCATCCCTATTCGGGACCTTCCTCTGGAACTCTAAAAGACTGCTGATATCAGCTCAAATGCAGCAAGAACATATGCTGGAATGGTGTGGGTATAATAAATTAAACCAGATAAGAATACTAGAACTGAGAGTGAGTTACGGCTTGTTTCTGAGTCATGAAATGGGCCTTGCTAGGGTGGCTTTGTGGTTTTGAAGATATTTGACTTTAGTGGTCTTCAGGAAAATTTCCTTTCCTAGGAAGTTGTGATGCCAGAACCAAATATTTTTTTTGTATAGTATTAAGAGTAGAGGAGAACTGGTTTGTGATGCACAAAGACAGGGTTGGTCTTGAGTTTCAGGAATAGAAAGCATAGATCGTTCCAATTAGGTAGCACCAGAGTTTGATGGACCTAAACTATAAGTTCTTCCCTAATTCCCTAATACACACTAAGGAATAGACTCTAGAAATTCAAATATATATCAGTCTGTGAAGAACCAAATAGATCAAGGATGCTAAATATATTCTATCCATTATGCCAATTCTGACTGATTACTTGTGGCTATCTAAGTGCTGTGTTGATGAGCATTAGGAGGCTGCATCTGGCCTTAACATGTCATGATCTCCCATTAATATTTGTCATTGGTACGGGAAGGGTTAGTGGCCTCATATATGCTGGATCCTTAATATTACCGATGGAGGGTTTCCATACCTGTTTAGAGAGAGTTGTTGAATAAAAGATAGGGCTTATTACATTATATTAAAATGGACCTGGGACAATTTTGATCAAGACATCTTTTTAAAAAAGCATTTTTGAAACCCAACAATACTTTAAGAGAAAAAGGAGAAATGGGAGAATTCATGATAACCGACCAAGTTACCAGGGTATGCAACTGAGTGATGCACTCTGGAGACATAGGCACTTGGTATACTGAAGAATGATTCTGATGGAGTGCTTTATTACTTCTGAGGAAAAGGAGATATCTTGCTGAGTGTTTTTGTTTTCAAATAATAGAATCACACCCAAACTAGCATATGTAAAGGAAAGCAAGAAAATTCAGGATAAATTTTAATTGGAGCTAAGAATTAGAGAGTAGGAAACTATGATGACAATTTTTGTTTGTCATAGGCTGTATGGCCTCTCTCATCTCACTTACAAATCTTTCTGCTTTATGTTTAACCACTTTGTTGGCTGCCTCATGTATTCATCTTTTTCCATGGTGAAATTTCCTGTCCAACTTTAAATGGATTTTCAACTTTGGCACCTGTTATCATCTACAACAGTCCAACAGCCTGGCAGGCAGGAATGAAAACATGACAATGGATAACAAGTTGTGCTTCAGGCAAGTAGCTGACAGAGAGTTCAGAATGGACTATCAAGTAACCTTGACATTCATATTTGGTTCAGCTGGTGGACCAAAATGGAATTTGAAAGTGGGTGGAATTATAAATTAAGATTATAGACAGGGAGAAAGGAAACAGGAGTCAGGGTAAGAAATATGTACTCTATCCTCAAGACAACAGAGTAGAAGCAGAAAGAGGAGTTTAAGGTTTGTTCTAGCATGTCAAATAAAGACATGAGCATTTTATCTAAGGCTATAGAAGTTAAAATGGAGAAAGACAGTAAATTTGAGAATTCTTTATATGACAATATCAGTAGGACTTGGTGAGTAAGGAACAGTAATTTTTTATACCTTCTCCCAGGTTTCAAAATTAAGGGTTTGGGTTGTGGCAGTTCCTTTCACTAAATGATAGAATAAAACAGAAAGCAGGTTTGTGTATGAGGTGGGGAAGAGGATGTTTAATAGGGCACATGGGACATGAAGGGAATAAAATGGGCTTGAAAAAGTCTGTCAGAACCTGCTCAGCAACTTTGAAGAGAGACATAGGTATTCTTTGTATTGAAACCTCACAAAATGACTCTAAGATTCACCTTGAATTGAATTGCTTGGACTTTCCTGCCAATTCTTGGTGGCAGATACTTTATTTGGATGAGTTTTTTTTCTTTTTTCCATTACCTTGAATTTGACTTTTTAAATGTTGTTTGTGTCCTGACTATCCCACAACACAGATTTTAGTCTTTCCTATGTTTTTGTCCATAATAGAAAGACAATCTCCAGGCACTCTTATATCCAAGTCAAGTTTATGTAATATCATACATGCTTTCCAGAATCTTGGGGGAACCTAGCTTGATTTCAAGGGATAGGTAGCTATTTACAGTTGTTTATAGACAACAGGCAACAGGATGTACTTTAAGCAATACATTGACAGAGAGAATTTCAATATGGAGTATCATGGATACTTGATATTAAGATTTCATTAATGTAGTGGAGCAAAATGGAACCTGACATTGGGTGGCATTGCTGAATTGTTGAATTGTTTTATTAAATTGAGAGGAATGGTGAAAGCCTGTAGTAGTAAGGTAATAAAAAATAAGAATCCTAGTATATTCAAGTGGGAAGGGACCATAAAGATTATGTAGTTTACTCCTTTCATTTATTATATGGGAAAACCAAAGTGCACTGAGTATTCTCCAACAAGGTTAAAGACACAATGAATCAAAAGTTGCACCAGGACTAACATCAGTTCTTCTGCCACTTTGGGCTGATTTCTCATGGTAATATATTTTTTAAATTCCACATAGTACATTGATTCACAACATTTTCCTTCATTTTTCAGTCATGGGGCATATACCTCCTTGATCTCTGAGGTTAGTCTCAATTGGATGTGCCTTTGTTAGAATGATTATGGGTCCTGATACCAAGTTTTGAAAACATAATCAACTCATATGTTCCTTATGGGAGTATAAATTAATACAACTATTTTGTAAAACACATTGACTACAATTGCAAAAGTTGATACATACAGCGTAGGACTTGGCATTTACTTCTGGAAACACAATTATGTTATTTTGACATTTTTATAAAAGTAAAAACTGGAAATAAAATGAGTTTCTATAATCAGTGTAAAGAAAAATATTTTTATATAAATATTATGGAATACTAGACAGTAATGATAATCAAGCTACAACTATGGGGTATGAATATAGATCAATTTTATAAAAAATATCATGTAAAAGAAACAACTTATAAAAGATTACATTTGTGTACAGAATTTCAAAAAGTAAACTTTTCTTAGGAGTACATGTTTTTCTGATAGGATTACAAAGAAACTATGGAAGTCTGTTATCACAAAAGTAAAGGTAGAAGTTACCTCTAAGGAAAGAGGAAGAGAAAATTGAGATTAGGTGCCTCCTAATGTGCACCATATGTGCTAGCAATGTACTCATTCTTGGCACAGGTAATAGCTACAGAAGTTTGTTCACTTTTTAATTACTCTTTAAAGTATATATAAATTTTATAATAAAACATTTAAAAGACTCTGTCATTATTGTGATTATAATTTTATTCTAGAATATCTTTCCCATTAGATTGTAGTTTATTTAACTCTATGGATCAAGAGCATAATATAAGTTTGGCCCAGAGTAGCAGGCACTTAGCCAATGTTAGTTAAATGGAATACTTTTCATAGTACTGAGAATGTAGGGTATATTACCCATTGATATATTTACCCCATTGATAAGAATTTAGTGGTAAGCTCCAAGTAACCAGCCAATGAGAGTGTTAACTTTTTCATTGCTGTGACCAAAAGACTTGATAAGAACCATATAAAGGGAGAAAGGTTTATTTGGGGTTCAGTGTTTCAGAGGTCTCAGTCCAAAGAGTATTTAACTCCATTCCTCTGGGCCCAAGATGAGACAGAATATCATGGTGGAGGAAAGTACCTCAGAACATGGTCACCAGGAATCAAAGAGAGATTTTTTTTTAAATCAGGAACAAAATACAAACCCCAAAACATGTCCCTGCTGATATATTTCATCTAGCCAAACCCTACCTGCCTATGCTTACCACCAAGTTAATCCAACTACAACCTAAGGGGACGTACACCCCAAAATGATAAATGGGTGGAAATTGACCACTATTTACTTCAATCTACCCCAACTCCAAGCACCCTTGATTATTGTAACTGACAACCAGGTGTCTCAACCCTAGGGAAATAGTGAAATAGGTCATCATTTTGCATTCATATCCAAATGTAGCTATTTCTTATTATCCACAAAGGATTGGTTCAAAGATCCACTAAGGATACCAAATTCCACGGATGCACCAAACTTTCATGGATGCTTACTTATGTTAACTAGTGTATAGTTTGTATATAACTTATTTGCATACTCCTATATAATTTAAACCATCTCTAGATTAACTATAATACATATAATTAATGTAAATGCTATTGAAATAGTTGTTATGTTGTATTATTTAAGGAATAAAAATAAGAACAAAGACTATAAATGTTCATTACAAACAAGTCATTGTAGGCTTAACTATATAGCAAATGTCAAGAAAAATATGACATTGTTAATTGTGGATGGGTGAAAATTCAGATACAGAAACTGCAGATACAGAAGATTGACTATAATTAATGTTTAAAAAATTGGATTGATTTATTTCAATAAATCAAAGATATAATAGCAATTGAAATTTCTGGATAACTAAAGAATTTACTTCCCATGGAAAGGAAATCAAACCAGGGCCATAGATGCATAATGTATAGCCATTAACAACATTAATAAAGGAAAAGAATGAAATGTTATTATGCCTACCTTACAGGAAGATATGGAAACAATCTTCATGTTTTGTAGTTTGGAAAATAAAATCATCTATTTAATCATAAACATATCCAGATTAGAGGTATCTCCTTTAGAACATGTAACCCATTTTTAAAAATTTTAAGTAGCACATGTATAATTGAATCAAAAGTAGAACTTGTAAGACTCTTGAAGATGATTTTTCCCTGAAGTTCTAACC
Source organism: Callospermophilus lateralis (assembly GCF_048772815.1). Lineage (NCBI taxonomy): Eukaryota > Metazoa > Chordata > Mammalia > Rodentia > Sciuridae > Callospermophilus > Callospermophilus lateralis. Next base: position 55,606,507 of record NC_135325.1, on the reverse strand, counting down.
CTATAGAATTAAAAAATCCCCATTAAAAAACTGGATTAAAAGTATATTCCAGGAACCCATCCCTAGAGATTGTGTGGTGAGAGTGAGTCTTGGAGGCAATAGTTTTAGTTACAAGTTTAGATAATTCAAATAAAGTTGTGATCTAAAGGTCACACTTTGAGAAACACAGATCTTGTTCAACGCTTCATAATACAGAAATGCAATGTAAAATCATAAAGAGTAAATGCTTACAGAGAATGTCACCGGAGAGTGGAGATGAAGATGAAACTCCTTTTTTTTATGAACAGATTTCTTTTTAGAATTTCTATAGTTCTTCCCTTTGGGAAATTCCACAAATACTTATATAGAAGTATACAGTACATAGTTTTTTGTGTCTAGAATTACTCAGTTAACATAACACTTTTGAGATTCATCAGTATTATTAAATTATCATGGTTAATTTTTATTACCAAATAGTATTCCATTGCTTGTCTGTACATCCAGTTGTATGTATTCACCAATTGTTGAACATTTCAGTTATTATAGTTTGAGACTGTTATGAATAAAGCTCCTATATACATTTATATGTAGGTCTTTGTGGAAATATAGGTTTTATTTATTTGGGGTAAATATGTAGTAGTAGGATTTTGAACTTTATACTTAACTGCCAAACTGTTTTCCAAAGAGACTGTACCATACAATGTACCACATTCCCACAATCACTTGGTGTTTGTCAGTCATTTTATTCCTAGGCACTCTAATATAGACATACAGTGGCAACTCAATGTGATTTTATTTGGCATTTCCCTAATAAATAATGTTGTTGAACAAATTTTCATGTTCTAATTTATTGTTCATATAGATTTTTTAATGGAGTGTCTGTCAAAATCTCTTGATTTTAATTTTTTATTTTGTTATCATTGAATTATAGGATTTCTTTATATATTCTGAATATATATACTTTACTAAATAGGTGACTTGCAAATATTTTCTCCCAGTCTATATCTTAACTTTTTTGTTTTCTTAACATTGGTTTTTGAAACACAAAAGTTATTAATTTTGATGAAATTTAATTTAGAAATTTTATGGTTCATGCTGAATATTTTTATATTCATAAAAGCATTTTTTTTTTTAGTTTTGCTCTGAGACACAGTTAAATTACTTGGAAACAGTTTGATTCTTTCAGGTATTGATTTTAAGCCTTGTTAAATAGGATTATAGCAGCATTTAGTTTATGGCTAATTTTTCTCCACTGATGAGACAAAGCTCTTCTGAGTACTATACCTTATCCTCTATTAGTTATAAGTCTGATTAATGGAAATAGGAATTTTTCCCAGAGCATTTCATATCTAAGGATTGTTTTCTATAATCTTTATTTTTTTCCTCTGGCCTTGAGAAGTTTCGTCACATGTATTCACTAAGCATTACTTAGCTGAAAATTCAAGGGCAGCTCTGTGGAGTGCCCTCTTCAAATAGCTCCCTCCTTTCTGGTATAATGTTCCATAAATTCTAGCTGCCTTGCTCTCTCAGATTCCCATTTTACGCCTCCTCAGTTCAGTGAGCCTACTGGACTGTTTAGATTGTTCCCTCTGGTGTTTTAGCCTAGACTCTGCCTTCAGGCAGTAAGCTGAGGAAATGATAGGGCGCATCTAATTTCTTTTTTTTTCTCAGAGATCATAATCCTATATTGCTTGTTGTTCATTTTCCTAAAATAGTTGTATAATATTTTTTCCAGTTCTCTCATTGCTTAAGTTAGGGTGGTGCTGTGGTTTACATATTGTTGGAGTGTGTTCCACAAAGTTTTTTGTATTGAAAACTTCCACAAATGTAGCAGTAATGAGAGGTGGCAGAATCTTTAATAGGGAGCCTAGTGGGAGGTCATTAGGCCATGGGGACATCTAATAAAGTAATTAATGCAGGCTTCATAGGACTGTATTAGTTCTCACAAGGATGAATTGTTATAAAGCAAGTTCATTTCTTTAAGCTTGCCCTTTTCCTTTCTGTCTTATCATGAGATTTCTCCCCACATATATTCCCATCATAATGCCAGCTACCATGCTATATCTAAAGATATAGTCAGAAGGCCCTCACCAGGGTGAAGAAAATGCCAGTGTCATGGTCTTGGAGCTCCAGAACTGTGAATTACATAAACCTCTTTTCTTTATAAATTATTCTGAATCTGGTATGTTGCTACAATAAAAGAATATATACTAAGACACATGGTATATCCAGCCACTTTTATTGGGTCATGACAAGAGGTGGAGGTCACCAATTAAAGCTTCTTGACTACCTTTTTAGTTCTCATCCTGCATTTATCATGCCTCTCAGGAAAATGTCTTCATGTGTATAACCCTTTAAGTTATAAATTCTAGATCACTTAATCACCATGTCTTCTATAACCTTTAATACTTCAGGCTTGGAAACGTTTTAAATATTTCCAGGAATTCTCAGATCACACTTTGAGAAATACTTATTTAGAGATATATACTCAAATGTTTACTGATGAATAAGTTCAAAAGTGAAAGAAGTAAATCAAGAATCAATAAATGGTATGGAATCAAACTAAAAAGTTTCTTCTGAGAAAAGGAAACAATCAAGAACATGAATACAGAAACTACAGAATGGGAGAAAATCTTTACCACATGCACCCCAGATAGAGCATGAATTTCCAGGATATATAAAGAACTCAAAATACTTAACATAAAAAAAAAAATCAATCAACAAATAGGCAAAGGAACTGAACAGGTACTTCACAGAAGAAGAAATAATATTGGTCAACAAATATATGAATAATGTTCAACATCTCTAGCAACTAAAGAAATGCAAACTAAAACTACACTGAGATTCCGTCTCACTGCAGTGAAAATGGCAATTTCAACAAATACAAGTAATAATAAATGTTGGTGAGGATGTAGGGAAAAATGTACATTCATACATTGCTGGTGACACTGCAAATTAATGCAACCATCTGGAAAGCAGCATGGAGATTCCTAAAAATCTAAGAATGGAACCACCATTTGACTCAGTTATCCCACCTCTCAGTATATAGCCAAAGGACTTAAAATCAGCATACTATAGTGACTCAGAAACATCAATGTTTATAGCAGCTCAATTTACAATAGCTAAAGTATGGGACCTACCTACGTGCCCTTCAACAGATGAATGGATAAATAAAATGTGGTATATATACACAACGGAATATTACTCAGCTATAAAAAATGAATGAAATTATGGCATTTGCCAGTAAATGGATGAAACTGGATACTGTCATGCTGAGTGAAATAAGCCAATTCCAATAAACCAAAGGTCGAATGTTCTTTTTGATACATGGATGCTAATCTACAATAAGGTGGGAAGGGATGAATAGATGTTATTGGATTAGACAAAGGGGATTGAAGGGAAGCGGGGGATAGGAACAGGAAATACAATAGAATGAATCAGACATAACTTTCCTATGTTCATGTATGAAGACACGACCAGTGTTAACTCCACATCATGCATAACCACAAGAATGGGACACTATACTCCACATATGTACAATATGTCAAAATACACTCTACTGGGCTGGGGTTATGGCTCAGTGGTACAGTGCTCACCTAGCATGTGTGAGGCCCTGGGTTTGATCCTCAGTACCACATAAAAATAAATAAAATAGAGGTATTGTGTCTAACTACAACTAAAAAATAAACATTAAAAAATACATTCTGCTGTCATATACATCTAAAAAGCATAAAAAAAGAAAAACTGTTTATTGATAAAATTATGTTGCTTAAAATTTGATTTAAAATTATTTCCCTCTCCCCCTGGCCCTCTCCCCACCCCATGCTTTCTTTCTTGGTTTACACATATGTCAGAAAACATGCAATGCTTATATTTCTGTATCTGTATTATTTCACTTAATCTGATTCTTTTCAGTTCCATTTGTTTTCCTACAAATTACATGATTTCATTTTTCTCTGTAGATGAATAATGCTCCCTTGTTTGTGTGGGGTAGGGTGTGATGTTTTCCTTATCCACTTATCTGTTTATAGGCTAATTCAAAGTTAACTCATGTGACTAGTGCACAATTAGGGAATGAGAAGGGTAGAAGAGGAGCAGGGAGAATGGAAAGTAAGAGAGGGTAGATATGATCAATGCCCAATATATGCATGCATATAACATTATAAATAAACCTGTAAATTTGTACAAATAATTTTTGTTAATAATAAAAATAAAACAAAATGATATATTATAAATAAAATACAACAGTGAGAGAAATGCTAATGCTAGATGATGGATACGTAGTGGTTTATTATAATAATCTTATTCATTTGCTATATATTTTGATTCTCCAAATAAAAACTTCAGAGAAGACCAGGTACCATGTTGTATGCCTGTAATCCCAGTGGCTGGGGAGGCTAAGACAGGAGGATAAGGAGTTCAAATCCAGCCTCAGCAAAAAGCAAGGAGCTAAGCAACTCAGTGAGATCCAATCTCTAAATACAATACAAAATAGGGCTGGGGATGTGACTCTGTGATTGAGTGTCCCTGAGTTCAATCCCCAGTCCTCCCTCCCCCCCAAAAAACACTTCAGAGAAGTATTAATTGTTTATTTGGGCAGAAATGTTACTCTTTCTGTGTATGATTTAGCTTCTCCTGATAAGCATTTTGTACTGAAACTTTCAAAGGTGAAGTAAAATATATTTTAGGTTCAAGCAGTCTTCTGCCTCTCCTCATTTGACCATGCTTCCTCCTGAGAATTTTCAATTCTCCCATTATTTGCAGGTGAAAGAGTGGACAATGGCAGGGATATTTGGACAGTCATCAGTACTTTTTCTTGGAGAGTTTCTGGGAAATTATTCTGAAGAAAAGAACTAAACCACATAGAATTTTGAGAGACTAACAAACTTAGGCCAGCTCTTCTGGTCAGCAGTGTGGTATAATGAAGTATTCATGGCATTCATGGAAGGCAACATAAATTCTAGTCCCAGTCCTACCACTTACCAACTGTATGCCCTTAGGCAATGATTTATTCTGGAACACTACACAAATTGGAAGTCACTCTGCTATTTGTCTTCATATACTTGCAGCTACATTCTGTCCTTCAAAGGCACACTCTCTCATCATTGCCCTTTCTCTGAATTCTTTACATGTGCTCTCTGGAACATTCATTTCAATTGATTAAAAATTACTCATCTCAAAACCTCACTAGATTTAGAAAACTGAATTCAATAACATATTGAAAAGATGATAACTGTGCCCACCATGAGCAAGTAGGAGTTATCCCAGGAATACAAGGGTGGTGCATCACAACAAAATAATTATGATATTATACCATATTAAAAAAATGACAAAAAAGTGATCATCTGATTTGTTGCATAAAAGTCATTTGAAAAAAGCTTCATGTTATAAAAAATAAATGTGAAAGCATAATAAGGTAAAGTACCTTAAAGTTGCAGAAAAACTTACCAGGAAGTCTGGATAGGGTCAAAACTTTTTTTTTTTTTTTTTTTTTTGTCTAAGTCATCAAACTAAGAATAGAAGAGAACATCTTTAAAATGAAGAAGAGCACTTATTTAACAATCAAAAACTAATATCATGCACTGCATGGCACCAAACTGAAAGTTTTCACTCTAAATTCAGGAATAAACACAGGATGCCCATGTTCACCTTTGCTATTCTACAATATATTAGATATCCCATCCAAAGTAATTAGGCAAGATAAACAGAAGCATCCAAATTGGAAAGGAAAATGTAAAACTATCTTTATCCAGACATGATATATACATATTTATATGTGTATTTATATGTGTATATAAGCATATATATATATATATATATATATATATATATATGCATTTATAACCCTAAAAATCCATGAAAAACTACTAGAGAATAAACAAATTCATTAAAGCGAAATGGTACAAGATCACCACACAAAAGCCAATTGTTTATCTACATGCCAGCAATGAACAATTTGAAAAAGAAAGTTTAAAAAATCCATTTGTAGTAGCATTCAAAATAATAAAATATCTAGGACTAAAATTAATCTATAAGATGAAAGACATGTACACTGAAAACTTCAAAACAATTCTGAATGACATTAAAGGCCTACATAAATGGAAATACATCCCTTATTCATGGGTTTAAATACTCACTATTCTTAGGTTGGCAATACTAAACAGAATTATCTTCAGATTAAATAGAATTACCATCCCAGTTCCAGTGGCCATTTTGGAAAAGCTTATCTGCCAAACATAAGGAATTTTGAAGAGCTCATAATGACAAAATAATTTTGAAAAAGAAGAACAAAGCTGGAAAACTCACACTGATTTCAAAACTTAGCAAAAATGACAATTATCAAATAGCATGGTACTGACATAAAGACAAGACCTATAAACCAATGCACCAGAATAGGGAGTAGAGAAATAAATCAATACATTTATAAACAGTTGATTTTTCATAATGATGCCAAGATCACTCAATGAATAATAATAGTCTCTTCAACAAAATTGTGCTGGGATACCTGCATATTCACATGCAAAAACATAAATTTGGAACCTTACTTAATTCCATATACATAAATTAAATCTAAATGCATTAAAAATATAAATACAAGCCATACAATCACAAAACTGTCTAAGAAAAGATAGTGGCAAATCCATGATCCTGTATTTCACATTACTTTTTCATACATGATATCAAAACACAAACAAAAGAAAAAATTAAATGGATCAGACTGCCTCAACGTTTAATCTTTTGTGCATTAAAACACATATTCACTACAGGGTGCAGTAGCATACACCTGCAATCCCAGCGGCTCTGGAGGCTGAGTCAGGAGGATAGCGAGTTCAAAGTCAGCCTCAGTAAAAGTGAGGCACTAAGCAACTCAGTGAGACCCTGTCTCTAAATAAAATACAAAATAGGGCTGGGGGTGGGGCTCAGTTGTTGACTACTCCTGAGTTCAATCCCTGGTACCCTCAAAAGTACATAATCACAGAAGTGAAAACCCATCTTACAGAATTGGAGAAATACTTGTAAATCATATAAGAGTTTAATATTCAGAACATATAAAAACTGTTCACACCAAAAAGTAATTGGAACCACAATGAAGTATCAACTTACTAAGGTAGAATGTTTATTATCAAAAAGACAACAAATAGCAAGTGATTGTGAAGGTATAAAGAAAGGGGAACACAGTTGGGAGGAGTATAAATTAGTAGAGCCATTATAGAAAACAGTGTGCAGGTTTCTCAAAAAACTAAAAATAGAACTACCAAATGATCTGGCAATGCCATTCTTGGTTATATATTGACAGGATATGAAATCAGTATGTTGATGATAGATACATCCCCACAAAATAACTGAAAAATGGATAGCACCTAAGTGTCCATCAAATGATGAATTGGATAAAGAGAATGTGAAGGATAGAGAAAGCTATTCAGCTACGTATGAGGATGAAATCCTGACATTTTCAGCAACATGGATGCAACTAGGGATTATCATATTAAGTAAAATAGGCCAAATACAAAATGTACTGTATGATCTCACTCACATGTAAAATCAAAAAGAGTTCTGTTCGGGGTGAAATGGCTGAGGAAAGTAGGAAGAAGGGAATAGTGGGGAGAGGTTACTCAATGGGTACTTTGATACAATTAGATAAGGCTAATAAATTTTAATGTATCACACAATAGGATGTCAATAAATAACAATTATGTGCTGTATATTTTAGAAATATAGAGAAATGGATTTTGATTTTTTTCAATAAAATTATAAATGTTTGAGGAGATAGACATTTTTAAAATATCTGTGTGATTCAAACATCATACAGTATAAGCCTATGTCAAAACATCACATGGTATCCCATTAACATATACTTTTTTGTTTTATATGTCAATTGAAATAAATAAAAGATGAATTAGTTTCAGAGATGTGCTAAAGAGTCTAAATACTATAGCCAACAAGAGTATGCTACTTATTTAAAAATTTGATAGGATATTATATCCCTGTTAAGTGCTCTTGTCACACATACAAAGAAAAGGATCAGAAGGAAATTTTTGAAAATGATGAAAATGTCTATTGATTTTAGTGGTGCTTTTGCAGGCTTAAGCATATGTCCAAACCCATTGAATTGTATACATTAAATATATGTAGTTTATCATATATAAATAATACCTCAATGAAATGCTTTTTAAAATCTGTAAGCATTCAGTCTGCTGAAACGATTTTTAAGTTATCCACTTCTCTGGATCCTAGATACTAGTTCTGACAGAAGACATGGTAGAGAATTTAACATGGCATTGTAACTTTTAAATTGTATAGAAATGAGTTCGCTGGAATAAGAGAAAATAAGCTTTCACTAGAGGCTTTAAAAAGACATCACAATAGAGTTTATTCAATGAGACCGTAAGTGGGTGGCACTGAGATTTTTCCTGTCTAGGGTAAAAATGAAAGCTCATGAGAATCCCAAGACCAAAGTTTCCAAGCTTTTCACATTCCCAATGATATCATCCTGAAACACCATTACATTGTCTTTACAAAGTTGTAAAAATGTCCTATATGAAGCCTTATATGCTGAATCCAACATCTAGATCTTGAGTATATTTGCACTATATTACTGGAATTATTGTGCTATATTGGCTGCAGTTTGTACATTAGGCCAGACAGGGATTTGTGGTGGTATCTAAGTATTTCCTTTCATCAGATAAAAACTATATATTTTTAGCAAATAGTAAAGAACAAAACCAAAAATAACAAACAAACTACCTCAAGAAATTGAAGGCAAACTAAACCAGGCAGAAATTAAAGGGAATATAAATTTGAAAGTACCATTGAACTCAATGAGTTTACCAGTTTTAAGGATTTAGCCAGAGGTCAAGCCAAAATCTGTTCCCTGTTGAGTATGTAAAACGTGTATAGAAAGTGTTCCCTCAGGCACATGCCAGAGTGAATTATGAGGCTAAGAAAGGAGGATTGCATATTCAAGGCCAGCCTTAACAACTTAACAAAGCCCTAAAGAACTTAGTGAGAACCTAGTCTCAAAATAAAAAATGAAAAGAGATGGGGGATATAGCTCAGTGGTAAAGTGTCTCTGGGCTAAACAGTCCATCCCAGGCAAACAAGAAAGAAAGAAAAGCTTCCTTTTTACTTGCTAGAAGAACCAGAACACAGAGCTCTAGACTCATCTACAGTAACTGGAACATGCAGAGATAAAATGCTAAAAAGAAGCCAGAGAAGAAAAGCTCTAAATTCTGTGCATAAATTCTGCCCAGATCTCCGGCCAACTCTTGACCTATGAACATGAGCAGCAAGCTCCATGTAGCCAATCTAAAGTTGAAAGATCTGATTAATTTGCAAGTGTTCTTGACTGCAGGGGTGATAATTAATATATATTGGGTTCAAGTAAGTCAATTGCCTAGTTAAAACAAACAAAATCAATAATTTTCAAAGTAGAAAATGGAATTCAGATTCTCTACAACCTATATTTTACAAAGTTCAAAAGACATTTCAAAATGATGTAGACATATAAAAATATAGGAAAATGAAACCCATACTCAAGAAAAGGCAATCAATAGAAATGGACACTGAGATGACACAGAAGGTGGAATGAGCAGACAGACTTTTAAAAAGCTATAACCAAGAACTTAATAAGATCACAACTTAAAAAATTGTAACAACAAATTTATATATATTTTAAATTAAAAATATATATAAAGAAAACATATTTAAATTAAAACATTCTCACAATGAATAATAACTAGGCAACTTATGTGAATGGTTGCACTGCAACTACATACAAGTGTATATAGGCCTGTGGGTGTGGAAAATCAGCTCAAGGCCCAAGACATGGCAAACCTAGGTAAAACCTACTTGTTTTATGTTGATTTCAAATGCTTATTGTTTTTCATGTATACTATTCAGTCTCATAGTGTCCCTTATTTCAATCACTGTTTGTCATACTCCAGTGAAATATACACATACCTTAAATCAATATTCTATGTCAATTTCAGAATTATATTTTAAAGGACAATTTTAATCAAAAGGTTATTGATTATAAGTGATAGAAAAAAGTTAATTTGGGCAAAAGGAGGAATTTATCAGAAGGTATATATAACTAAAGGAAAAGGAAGAATGTAAGTGGGCCTTGACTACAGGTAAGACCAGAGCCTTGAACCCAAATGTAATAAGAGATAGCTATATTTGGATGTGAATGCAAAATGATGACCTATTTCACTATTCCCCTAGAGTTGAGACATTTGGTTGTCAGTCACAATAATCAAGGGTGCTTGGAGTTGGGGTAGATTGAAGTAAATAGTGGTCAATTTCCACCCATTTGTCATTTTAGGGGTGTACATCCCCTTAGTTTCTTCAGGTCCACTGATATGGATTAACTCTGTGGTAAGTGTAGGCAGGTAGGGTTTGGCTAGATGCAATATGTCATTGGGGACTTGATTTCCTTACCTAGGTTACATTCACTTACCACAACCAATCAAATCGAGTCTGGCTAGGAATGGACATACTGATTGGAAAGCTCCACTAGAATCTCATAATTAGAGAAAGAAAGAAGAGATTCTCTTAAGAACAGAGGATGTAATTTTCTAGGAGAGCAGAAAGATGCACCCACTGTTAAAAAAATTACTCTAATAGGTTTCCTGAATTCTCTGTTTCAATTGCCAATTGGTTAAAAAAAAAAAAAAAAAAAAAACAAGCTCCAAGAAATTACCCACAGCAGAAGAATGGCCACTTATCTTAGACTGGTAGATTTCCCTCAATATCTGTCCTGTCCTTCACCTCTCACTTTACATTTTGCAGTTTGAAATACAGGTATGGAGACTGAGGTTACATCTTGAACTATTAGGTTGAAGTTTATATTGTGGAAATGATGGATAAATAAGTTAAAGGAAGCACACTCCTAGCCTTTCATATTAAAGAAAAATTAATTTCTATACTATTACTTTGGATTAGTGTTACCTCCCAGTTGAACTTAACCCTAACTGATAACCTATTGGTGCCCTAATGGAATCAGGGCAAAACAATGAGGTTGAGAGTATATTGAATAAATATATATTTGCACTTAAATCTAGGTTCTGTAATGCACTAATTTGGGGATCTTCAGCAAATACTTCACCTTTCTACCTCAGTTTCCTTATGCCTAAAATGAAGGCAATAATCTTTCTGCCTCACAAAGTGGTTGTGAAGATTAAATAAGACCATATACAAAAATGAAATGAATGATCATTTGTTAGTATTTTCAATGCTTTCCATTTTTTCCTAGTAAATAGCTTTGATTTCTTTCTTTTTCTCTACACCTGAGCTACCACAGCACTCCATCCCAATTTTCTCCTCTCTGTAGTTCCAATCCCCTGCAGCCCACAGAATCCTCCTTACTTCCTAAGCTACCCCTTTAAAAAACCCACTATAAATCATTCCCTTATCTTTGAAGTCCCTGAAGTCCTCCACCTACATAATGAAGTCTTAGTTTTCTTAGCTTAGTGTTCAAGACTTTGGGATGATATCCTCTGAATGATGGCATTCCCTAACAGGCTTTTAACTACCCACTACATGTTCGTAATTTTTAGATTTATACTTTCAATTATGATGTATCTCCCAAGCTTTGGTTTCATGCACCCTTCTGTATAACAACTCCTGAACATAGATAGCATAAACACTTTGAACTCAGTATGTCCAAAATGAAACTATTCTTCAACACCCCAAAACTACTTGCCTTTATTGCAAAACTCCATTGGTGGCACAACCATCACTCATATAACCATTCAAGTCAGAAACTTGAAACTCTTCAAACTCTCTTTTCACATCTAAGAAATTGCTAAGAAGTCCTGTCAAAATTACTTCCTCAAAATTAGGTCAGAGACTTTGCACCAATATAAAAAAAAGCAGGCCCAAATCTTCATCGTGTCAGCTTAGACCTGACTTCCTTAACAAGACTCCTAAAGCACAAGAAATAAAATCAAGAATCAATAAATGGGATGGATTCAAACTAAAAAGCTTCTTCACAGCAAAGGAAACAAATAATGAGGTGAGGAGAGAGCCTACAGTATGGGAGCAAGTTTTTACCACACGCACATCAGATAGAGTAGTAATCTCCAGGTTATATAAAGAACTCAAAAACCTTAACACCAAAACAAAAACAAACAAACAAACAAACAAACAAAAACACCACAAATAATTCAGTCAATAAATGGGGAAAGGAAATGAGCAGACACTTCACAGAAGAAGACATACAAGTGATCAACAAATTTATGAAAAAATATTCAACCTTGCTAGCAATTAGAGAAATGCAAATCAAAACTTTCATATCACCCAAGTCAGAATGGCAATTATGAAAACATAAAGCAACAATAAATGCTGGTGAGGGTGTGGGGCAAAAGGTACACTGATTTATTGATAGTTGCATTGCAAAATGGTACAGCTACTTTGGAAAGCAGTATGGAAATACCTTAGAAAACTTGGAATGGAACCACCATTTGATCCAGCTATCCCATTCCTAGGGCTATACCCAAAGGACTTAAAATCAGTATGCTACAGTGATGCAGCCACTTAAATGTTTATAGCAGCTCAATTCACAATAGCTAGACTGTGGAAATAGCCTAGATGCCCTTCAGTAGATGAATGGATAAATAAACTGTGGTATATATACACAATGGAATATTACTGAGCCTTAAAGAAGAATGAAATAATAGCATTTACCAGTAAATGGTTGGAGTTGGAGAATAACATGCTAAATGAAGTAAGCCAATCCCCCCCAAAAAAAGCTGAATTTTCTCTCTCATAAGTGGATATTGATCCATAAGGTGAGGGCAAGGGAAGAATGGAGGAAATTTGGATTGAGAAATGGGTAAGGAGGGGAAAGGGGGGGTGTGGGGGGAGATTGTGGAATAAGATGGACATTATTACCCCTATGTATGATTGCATGAATGGTGTTACCCTACATCATGTATAACCAGGAAAATGAAAAGTTGTGCTCCATTTGTGTAAAAATAATTAATTAATTTTAAAAGTACTTCCTCAATAATTCTTCACTGTCTTTACTGCTTGTACCCCATCTCTGATCCTCATCCTCTCTCTCTCTCTCTTGAATTCATTACAGTAGCGGCCCCCACCATCTCCCTGCCTAAAGACTAAAATGACTCAAATAAAATTGGCAACTTAAATTATCTACCCACATTGTAAATCTTACCATGTCATTGCATTGCTCAAAACTCTTTATTGGTTTCTATTGCCTGGTCAAACAAAATTTTACACTTTCTATAGTTATTAAATTCTTATTATATGTCAAGGACTATATTAGGAATTAGGCATAAAGTGTTGAATATGAGATAGCCCCTAGCATTGAGGAATTCATTATCTCTCTTGGAAGGCAGACACATAAACACTTATGATAAGTCCTGTAATAGAAATACAGAGCATTACAGGAGCATGAGACTGAGTCTTTGGAGTACAGGGGCTGTAACTTCCTAATATTTGAATTCCAAACTCCTTTCACAATGTATGACAGTTTTTAATGCTGAATAGATGGTCCTCTCTGATCCTGTTTTTAAAATAGGATGCCTTATCACATACCAAACAAATGCAATGTATCCACTTTATTTGGAGGCTAATTTGAATAGAACAATTGTAAATAGTTTTTTAATAGGCCAACCAGAGGAATTTGAACACTAAAAAATGTTTTAAGATGTGATAATGAAGGCTGAGGCTATAATTCTGTGGTACAGTGCTTGCCTAGCATATGTGAGGCACTGGGTTTGATAATCAGCACCACTAATAATAAGCAAAATAAAGATATTGTGTCCATCCACAACTAAAATTTTTAAAAAGTTTTAAAAACATTTGTTTTTAAAATACATTTATGTTTTCTAACAATTCTTATTTCTTAGAGAAATGTAAAAAAGTATTTATGAATGCATGATATGATATCTGAAATTTTCCTCCAAATATTGTAATGATGGGCTGATTGCAGAGGTTCACTCCTATAATTCCAGTGACTCAGGAGGCTGAGGCAGGAGGATTACAAGTTTGAGGCCAGTCTCAGAAACTTAGTAAGACCCTCAGCAACTTAGTAAAATCTTGTCTCAAAATTAAAAATAAAAAGGGCTGGAGATGTAGTTCAGTGGTAAATAAAGCACCCCTGGGTTCAATCCAGTACCCTGCCAAAACATTCCAATGATAGCAGTTTGCTAGAAGTGAGTTAAGATATGACTGAAAAATATTGGACATTCACATGTTAATAATTGCTGAAGCTTGGTGATAGATATTTAAAAAATGACTTCATATATTTCATAGGGTTTTGTGGAAATTAAAAGAAATGATTATATAAAATGCCTGATATAGTACATATCTCCTTAAAAAAATATTTTTCTTGTCCCTCATCATCTTATTCCTCTCCACAGTGGTAGGCATACCATAGTAATCAGTGGGTCAGTGGGATAGGAAATAGAAACTCATCATTCTGAAGAACCAGAAACATACTTAGCTCCATTATTATTCTCTAGTAACGATAGGGCCTGGAGTGTCAGTCATCTTCCCCAGGAGCCTGGGATAGTAAGGCCTGTACTCCAGTGCTAGGGGAAAGAAATGACGGAATCAAGTTCTGGAAAAGGCGAGAGAAAATATATCAACATACTCTCCAGGCTGAAAGAAGCTGGATTATTCTAGTATTTTCTTAGGCAGTTTGAATGTGCTCTGCAATATCACCACCTTGTGGCTATTTCTCAGATGTAGAGCTTGCTCTGAAAGCTTTGACTGATCTGTGAAAGTTCTAAAAGGAAATGGATCCCATTTATTCAAACAGTGTTTATTATCCTGTATTTTAAGGCCCATCAAGGGCCTTTAACTCAACTTTCAATATACCATCTACTACATATCAGCATTCATTATTCAATTGAACACACTTCTATCCTAAACATCTAATCTTGGAGAGACACCGGATTAGGCATAGAAGACAAATAGGTATTAAAAGCTAGCTGACACATAAATAGTTGAAAAATAGAGATGTTAATCACTGTGATTTAATTAATAATAATTCATTATTATTTTTTGTATCCCATAAATATGTCACTTTTTTCATTTTTTATTAATTTTTAAAAATTTATATATAACAGCAGAATGCCTTACAATTCATATTACACATATAGAGCACAATTTTTCATATCTCTGGTTGCATAAAAAGTATATTCACACCAATTTGTTCCACATTTTTTAAAGAAACAGCTATTTTAAGCCTGGGGATATAGCTCAATTGGTAGAGTGCTTGCGTCTCATGCACTAGGCCCTGAGTTCAATATCAGCACCACAAAAAAAACCCAACAGTATTTTATATGAATACCTAATAATTTTCATTGCTTCTCTTTAGTTATACATGATGATAGAATTCACTTTGGCATAATATGAAAGCATGAAGAATAATTTGTTCTAATTAATTCCCTAGAATTTCCCCTTCCCCTCCCTTCCTCCTACTTCCTGTTCCTTTCCCTCTACTCTACTGGTATTTCTGCTGTTTACTTTCAGTTTAGTTTAATTTTTTTTTTTGTTAGTGTCTTATGCATGTGTATGATGGTGGGATTCACTGTGGTATATTCATATATGTACATAGGAATGTTAGGTCAGATTCATTCCACTGACTTTATCTATCACATATCTTCTCCCTTCCCTTGATTTCTCTTTGTCTACTCCACTAATATTTCTACTATTATTCTTTATATCTCCCTCCCCTTATTTTGGATTAGCTTCCACATATCAGATAAAACATTCGACTTTTGATTTTTGGGGACTGGGTTATTTCACATAGTGTAATACTCTATAGTTCCATCCATTTACCAGCAAATTTTATAAACTCATTCTTCTTTATGACTGAGTAATATTCCATTGTGTATATATAGTACATTTTAAAAATCTATTCATCTGTTGAAGGGCAACTAGGTTGGTTCCACAGCTTAGATATTGTGAATTATCCAGCTATTGAACACTGATATGATATTGCTATAAACATTGATATGAAGCAGCTGATTGAACAGAGACATGTATACAGAACCAAACGTTTAAATTTGTTGAGTGCTTAGTATATGTATCTTTTCCAAATATTTATGTATATATGTGCATTAACTCATTAACTCACACAATTCCATGAAATAGATATTATTATTATCCTGATTTTACATATGAGAGGACAGAAACACACAGAGATTAAATTATCCAGGATCCCACAGCTAGGAAATGCTAGAGCCTGATTAAAACCTGGTCTTTCTTCTGAGCCTGTGCTCTAAGTAATAACAGTAAAACATTATATGTAACTATGCCCCAACTCTGCCCCAATATTGCTATGGTATGAATGTTTGTGCCCCATAAAAATTCATATGTCAATATATGGATATACCACAGTGAATCCCCCCTTTATGTGCATGTATAAAACACCAATTAAAAAACAATAAATAAATAGGAGGAAGACAAGTAGGGTAGAGAAAGGGGAACAGAGAAGGGAAAAGGAGAGGGAAAGAGGAAGCTCTGATGTCTAAAAAGGAGCAAATTCTATTTCAGCCATGTATGATTATGTCAAAATGAACCCCACAATCATGTACATTTATGATGCAATAATGAAAACAATTAAAAATTTTATATGTCAAAATCACAATCCCCAAGATGATAATATTAGGAAATGTAGCCTTTTGGAAAGTGACTCTGTCAGGAGGGGACAGCCCTCATGAGTGAGATTACTGCTGTTATTTTATAAAAATTATTCACGATATGAGAGCCTAACAGAAAACCACCATCTAAACCTTTGCCTTGCTCTTGACTTCTTAGCCTAGAGAACTGTGAGAAATATATATTGTTTAATAACCATCCAGTTTATAACAGTTTTTGTTATAGCAGCCATAACAGATCTATCACAATGACTATTTAATAATTAAATAAATAAAACCCCAGAACTCCCAAATCTAGAAATAATAGCTCAAGTAATGGAAATGCCTAGCAGGTAGTTTGGCTGGCCAAGAGCCTTTATTCCAACTCTCTCAGATTTGCTTAGTTCCTAGTTCCTTTGTTGCAGCAATGCACATCCTCACTTCTAGAAAAGAGTGCTTTGCCCTTAATGCTCTGTTTTAAATATGGAGCAAATAAAATATGTCATATTTCTTTCTAACATGATGGAGATAGAATTGCATTTTCACGATGTTCCCAAACTATAAAGATGAACAGAACAGAAATAAATAAAACAATTTCAGGAAACAAAAATAATTTCAATTCTGACCACATCCAGGTCACAGACATGGTTCTTATTCTTTCTGCATAAAGACATCTGGAATTTTGTCTGGATCCCCCATCACCAAAAGTAACTAATGGTTATCTATCAGTGAATCCTTACTTTGCACAAGGCACTGTGCTAAAGCCTCATGGAATTATTTCACCAATTTTTTGAGGTAGGTAAGTATCCCCATTGCACAGATAAACATCACAGGGGCAAAAAGGCTAAACTTAAACTTAAGTTTAGCCTTTTTGCCCCTGTGATGTTTATCTGTGCAATAGTCTCTGACTTTCTGGGCTTTATTTTTGCAATGATACAGCTAGATATTTCAGCAACTTTTTTTTTTAAATTTAACTCCTTCCAAATTACTAGCCACTTTATCCAACTACATAACTATCATCTAGACTTGCAGGCCAAAAAAATATTTCATGCCTCCTACACAATTCTTTATCTAGTCCAACAAGCACTGATTTATAAATATTTGTCTTTGTTTCTTAAAATTTTTGTTATCTTTTATTCTAGTAAAATAGATATAAGATAAAATTAATCATTACTGATATTCGGAATATGCAGTGGTGTATAATGATCACCACTATCTAATTCCTGAACAATTTATCTTCCCAAAATGAAGCTCCACATTACCAATTTCTCCCATGGCTCCTTTCTCTAGCCCCTGGAAACCACTAATTTGCTTTTTTGTAGCTATAGATTTATCTATTCTCTTTTTTTTTAAAGAGAGAGAGAGAGGAGACAGATTTTTTTAATATTTATTTTTTAGTTTTCAGCGGACACAACATCTTTGTTTGTATGTGGTGCTGAGGATCGAACCCGGGCCACACGCATGCCAGGCGAGCACGCTACCGCTTGAGCCACATCCCCAGCTCCAGATTTACCTATTCTTGATACTTAATATGAACAGTGTTTTAGTCAGTTTTTTTTTTTTAGTCAGTTTTTTTGCTGCTATGACCAAAAGATCTGACAAGAAGAATTTTAGAGGAGGAAAGTTTATATGGGCCTCATGGTTTCAGAGGTCTCAGTCCATAGATGGTCATAGATGTAATGGTTTATTCCAAACTCTAAATTTTATTCCATTAGTCTATATATCTACGGTTATATCAGCATCACATTGTATTTATACCTGTAGCTTCATGGTAAATTGAAATAGGGAGCTGTGAGTCCTTTAACTTTGTTCTTTTTCAATGATGCTTGGGCAATTTGGAGACATTTGCAAATTTATATGTAGTTTAGGCTCATTTTTCTATTTCTGTAAAAAAAAAGTCATTGTGATTTTTATCTCAACTGCACTAAATCTGTAGACTGCTTTAGATGATATTGACATTTTAACAATATGGAACCTTTCAATACATGAGCATAGAATTTGTTTGCATCATTTAGGTGTTTTCAAATTTCTGTCAGCAATGTTCCATATTTTTCAGTGTGTAAGTCTTCCATGTTCTTTTTTGTTTGTTTGTTTATCACTATGTATTTTATTCTTTGCTATGATCACATATAATATTAATTTATTAATTTTTTTTCAGTTTGTTAGTTACTAATGTATAGAAATACAAATGGTCATTGCATGTTTAGCTTGTATCTTTCAATTGTGCTCAATTTTTTTATTAGCTTTAATAGTGTTTAGTGTGAATTATCAGGATATTGTGTTTATTTGAAGTTTAAATCATAATGTTATGGGGATACATATACATTGAAATGGTTATTATATTGAGAAAAATTAACATTTTTTAATCATAATATTTTTATGATAAAACAACTAAAATAAACTTATTTGACAAAAATCTCTAATAACATTTAAATATGATGCCGAAAGTACCGGCAACAGAAAAACAAACAAAAGAACATGCTCAAATTGAAAACAAAATTTTCAATTAATTTAATTATTTATTCTAATTAGATATGATGACAGCAGAATGCATTTTGATTCATTGTACACGATAGTGGCACAAATTTTCATTTCTCTGGTTGTACCCCCATTCTCCCTCTTCCCCCCTCCCCTTTGCCCAAAGGTCCTCCATTTTCCCCATGTCATCTCCCTATTACGGTTCAGCATCTACTTATCAGAGAGAACATTTGGCTGCTGGGAGCCATCAGCCAAGTAGGTATGACAATTTCCTTGCCAGCATACCCCCATGTTTCTTTAGTGGAAGGACTCCTGGAAATAGGACATTTTGCAGGACATTGCATGTAAGGTGACCTTGCTCAAGGACCAGGGCGGATCCGTGTTTAGGGTGTTCCCCCTTTAGAATAGGGCGGTTTAGCATAATAGGAGATTAGGGTGTTCCCCCTTTAGAATAGGGCAGTTTAGCATAATAGGAGATTAGGGTGTTCCCCCTTTAGAATAGGGCGTATCCTGCTGCTGAGTTCCTCTTGAGTGCTTAGGGTCAGACAGTATATTTTGGGAGACAGAAGCCCAGGAGTAGTGGATTTGGGCAGAGTGTGGATTTGGGCAGAGAACGTGGATTTCCCCAGAACGTGTTTGTAGACGGCTGGTGTGAGTTCGGGAATAAAAGAATTGCTGTTTGAATCTACAAGCTGTGTGGAGACTCGTGATTTGTGCCCAGCCAGAGACTGTGGCATTTGGCCTTTGTTTTTTTTTTTTGGGGGGGGCGGGGGGGTTGGCTTACTTTGCTTAGCATGATATTCTCCAACTCCATCCATTTACCTCCAAATGCCATAATTTTATTCTCTTTTAATGCTGAGTTATCACTCCATTGTGTATATATACCACAGTTTCTTTATCCATTCATCTATTGAAGGACATCTAAGTTGCTTCCATATTTTAGCTATCATGAATTGAGCTGCTACAAACATTGATGTGACTGTGTCCCTAGAGTATGCTGATTTAAAGTCTTTTGGGTATACACTGAGGAGTGGGATAGCTGGGTCAGATGATAGTTCCACTCCAAGTTTTCTAAGGAACCTCCATACTGCTTTCCAGATTGTTCACATCAATTTGCAGTCCCACCAGCAATATATGAGTGTGCCTTATTCTGCACATCCTCGCCAACACTTATTGTTGTCTGTATTCTTCATAACTGCCAATCTGACAATGGAGTGAGATGAAATATTAGAGTAGTTTTGATTTGCATTTCTCTAGTTGCTAGAAATGTTGAACATTTTTTCATATATTTGTTGATCAATTGTATACATTCTTCTGAGAAGTGTCTGTTCAGCTCCTTAGCCCATTTATTGATTGGGTTGTTTTTTGGTGTTAAGTTTCCAAAAAAATGTGCATAAAATAAAAATATCAATATGGTGAAAAGACAACCAATATAATGAAATTATTTATAAAACATATATCTGAAAATAGATTAATATCTAGATTATACAAAGAAATTCTACAATTCAACAATGGAAATACAAATACAATTTTAAAAAGGGGAAAAGCCCAAATACAGATTTCTTCAATGAAAACATACAAATTGCCAAAAATCCCATGAAAGGATCCTTAATATTACTACTCATCAGGAAAACGCAAATTGAAATTACAATGAGATACAACTTCATATTTATTATTATGGCTACTGTCAAGAAAAGCAAAAAACATAAAATAACAAGTTTTAGCAAGGATGTGGAGTAATTGAATTCTTCAAGTATTTTCAAGTATCTTCAAGTATTTCCAAGTATTTTCAACATAAAATAACCACACGATTCAGCAATTTAAGTCCTAGATATACATGCAAATGAGTTGAAAACAGAAATTCATACTAACAATTGTTCACCAATGTGCAAAATAGTATTATTCACAGTAGCTGAAAAGTAAAAGGTATCTAAATATCGATTAAGAGATGAATGGTGTTTTAGTCAGCTTTTTCACTTCTGTGACTAAAAGATCTGACCAGAACAATTGTAGAAGAGGAAAAGTTTATTTGAGGGTTCACAGTTTAGAAATCTTAGTCCATAGAAGGCTGGCTCCATTCCTTAGGGCTCAAGGTGAGGAAGAACATCGGGGCAAAAGAGTAAGGTAGAGGGAAGTGGCTCACATGGTGATCGGAAAGCAGATAGATACCAGATACAAATATATACCCCAAAGCCATACCCCCAATACCCCAACTCCTCCAGGCACACCCCGCCTGCCTTCAATTACCACTCAATTAATCCTATCACATGATTAATTCACTGTTTGGGTCAAGAGTCTCAGAGCCCAATCATTTCTTCTCTGAACCTTCTTGCATTGTCTTACATGTGAGATTTAGGGGACACCTAACATCCAAACCATAACAAATGGATAAACAAAATGTGTTATATACAATGCAATATTTCTCAGCCTTGAAAAGGGAATAAAATTTTGACCAATGCCACAATATGGATGAAGTTTAAAAGCATTATGCTAAGTAACCTAAGCTGGGCACAGAAGGACAAATGTCATATGATGCCACTTACATGTAGTATCATGATTAGGTAAACTTATAGGTACAGAAAGTAGAATAGCAATTACAAGAGGCTTTAAGTAGGGGGAAATGGGGAGTTACTTGTTTAATGGATACAGTTTCTGTTTGGGATAATGAAAACTGTCTTGAAATAGTGGTAAAAAATGTACATCATTATGAAGGCTATAATGGAACTAAATTGTACACTTAAAATAGTTAAAATAGTAATTCAACACTATGTGCATTTTAGTATCATAAAAATAATAATATTGCAACAGCTTGCTTGAAAAAAAGCTATCAAAGGGTTTTATTTTATTTTTTTAGTAAAAATTTGCTAGCCTGCCCCCTTGTGATACCAGATAGCAGGACAGAAAAAAAAGAAGCAGAATAGTAAAGAGCTCTGCTTTTATTTTTCTCCTTTTTATCTTTTTTTATGTGAGTCAAGTGCTACCTTTCCTAAGAAAATTTTCACATGAAATAAAGTCAGTCTTTCTCCAGCACATCACATTCTGTTTTATCAGAACACTAATGCAGGAGCTCAGTGGAAATTCTCATGAGCCTCAGCATTTCTCTTACAGAAAGACAGGTGGAGCAAGAGATCAATGGAAAAATACAATAGCAGAAAATGCGGTGAATTTTGTGGCTTCATTTTTCTGTATTTAGATAATTTAGAAATTTTTCAAAGATAAATGCCTAGTTATAAACAAATAATAACTTGCTGTTAAATTTGTTGCTGTTGTTTTTATCATCCTTAAGGGCCCACATGCATTTTTAAGTCATTATTTATTTCTTCAATAAATATTTGTTTAGTGCCTACTATGAACCAGACATTATTTTAAACATTAGAAATATAGCTGTAAACAAAACATAAAAATTCCTGCCCTCATGAAGAATACTTCTTTTCCTTTTGCATTGCCTCGTTTTCTTTTCCTTTGCCTAGTGAAATAGGAGACAGATTCTAGATCTAGTTCTGGCATTAATTAGATGGTGACATTTGCTAGCGTTTCTGTGCTCAGGTACCCTTTTGCAGATCCTGACCCAGGGCAACACACTCATGTGAAGCCATGGAGAATGTCCAAACCAATCTAATATATTGTCTGCTTTCCAGAGACTTATAGACCAATAGAAAAACCATATATTTATACAGGAACCTGCAACACACATTTGACAGCAGCAGAGGAAGAAACAAATAGAATAAATAGCAGACAAGATTATTTCCAGTTTGTGAAGATCTAGGATTCCTCTGATATAGGATCTATGTGTTGGTTAAAATTGATTAAGTGTGAATGGACAGTAGGAGCTTTTCAAAGCAGAATGTACAGAGGAATTAATAAGACACAGTAGCAAGAGAATACTTTTAGAGCTTCTGTATGAGAGCAGAGAGTAGTTCATTTTGACTAGATCACAAAGAAAGTGCCAAACTCTAAATTTACATTGATTTTCATGATAAAAGACACTTAGATATTTTTGCTTATAGATAGTACTCAGATGATTTCCTAGGTATATCTGCAGGTTTATATACACTCTCCTTTCTTTTTTTAATAACTATTTTATTTGTTTATTTTTATGTGATGCTGAGGATTGAACCCAGTGCCTCACACATGCTAGGCAAGCTGTTTACCACTGAGACACAATCTTGGCCACACTCTCCTTTCTTGATACAGATTTTTAGATCCAAAAATTTGACAAACTAAATCTCAACTACATATCTCCCAAATTATTGTTGGTCATATTTCCCACTGAAATTTCCCCAAAGGCTAGGTAAAAATTCTTCCCATTTTCCTGAGATTTGAAATCCAATCACTTCTATCCTCATTCCCAACAAATAACTAGCTCTTACTAATGTATTGATAAAAAGTACAAGCTTTGTTGCCAGACTAGTGAATTCAGGTCCTGACAGTGTTGTTTTCTACCTGTGTTATTTGGACAAATTTCTTCACCTTTTTGAGCCTGTTTTCTCATCTGTAAATAATAATTACCTTACCTTCTAGGGTTATCAAGAACATTGGGTGAGGTAAAGTAAATAGCAGTCCCGTTATAATTTTAGGAATCCTCTGAAATTACTGAATCTAAACTTAAAAGTTTAAGTGTTTCTATGCATATATTTTATCTTTTCTTCAATTTCAGAAAAGAGGTGTCTTTCTTCCTGC
This sequence comes from Callospermophilus lateralis, assembly GCF_048772815.1. Classification (NCBI taxonomy): domain Eukaryota; kingdom Metazoa; phylum Chordata; class Mammalia; order Rodentia; family Sciuridae; genus Callospermophilus; species Callospermophilus lateralis. The sequence continues at coordinate 55,582,757 of NC_135325.1, read as the reverse complement.
TCAGGGATAACCATTCACTTGACCTGTGTCCTATACTCTGAGTTCTCTTTTCTCCCCTTAATGTCCTCATCACATCAGTAGTTTTATCCCTCTCATTATTGAAGAATGTTCTTCTCTTCTAATCTCTTCTGAGTATCCCTTTCTTGCCAGCCTATAAATGCATTTGTGTCTCTTCTATTAGAGAAAATCTTGCATTTATTATTGAGTTTCACCCTTTTTTTTCCACTACAATCCCACTAAATTTTCCAGGATGTGATTCTCCAGCTTTGTTATAGATCGTTTGTGTCTTCACAAATTCATGTATTAAAATCTAATCTCTGTTGTGGGGAACATTGTTCCTTTGTAAGGTAATTAGATCTTGAAGCTGAGCATTAGTGTCCTTTTAATAAGAGGTTAGAGTGCTAGTTTGCTCTCTTCCACGTGAGGTGTCTTTGTCTTTCCAGGCTTCTATAACAGAATACTGGATTCACTAGTAAGCAACAGAAATTTATTTATAACAGTTCTTGAAGCTGGGAAATCTAAATATTGAAATATCATTTATTAGTGTATACTACCCTTTACCCCTCCCTCTTCTGTTCTTCCATCTCTTCTTGCCACTCCAACCTACATAAATTCTTTCACAGGTACCCATTTAAACTAAACAATTCTCCATAACTTATAATTTCTTTTCAGAACACACACACCACACACCACCCCCACACACCCCCACACACCCACCCACACACACACACACACATACACAATCACACACACACATACCTATTTTAAGTGAAACTAAACTTTTCTTTAAACTTTCTCTTATAAAGTGATCTCACTTCCTTACACAAAACAATTGGAAAGTGTCAACTTTTTATTAACTTTTTCCTGACAGCCAATCTCCTCCTCCCACTGAGGTGAGGTCATCTGACAAACTGCTCTTTATGATCTACAACACTGTACTTTGTGGACCCTCTGATGATTCACCCATATTATTTGAACAAATCAGTACCCAGCCTACAGTGTTTCCTGCTTTTTCATGGCTTGCTATCATCATATGATTCCAATGTCCACATAAAGGACCCTTACAATAGCCTACTCTCAAAAGTACTTAACTTCCTTGAAGACTCTCTTCTTCAAATCTAGTGATCCTGACCCCTTTCAACTTTGGCTATTTATTTTTTGTTTAAAGCTGTCCTTAAAGTTTACCATGTAACATTCTATCTTCAGAATCTTCAATTCAAATACTATACATTTTGGTGGCAAAAAAAAAAATGTTCTGCCAGCTCTCATATATTCATTACCATCTATTCTATACTTGAACTTTGATTATTTAATAAGTCTAGACCTTAATTCCTACATTTTTTTATCACAACTTAGAAAGCTTGGCTACTCAACCTACATCATGTGGTAAGAGAGTGAACCCAGTAACAGTTTCTGGTTTTTGTATATTTTCTATTTGCAAACAAGGCTGCAATTAGCATATTTTTGCCTGTTAGAAAAGGGCACCCTCACCAGGTGATCAGATTTTTGAGTGTATAGTTTATCTGCTAGGCAAATTATAAGACAAAACATCCTTGTGACTTGGTACAGGAAAATATTTTTTTTAGGTAAGACACAAAAAACTATGACTCACAAAAGAAAATGAATAAATTGGACTCTAAAGGAACTGAAATCATGTAATCTGTGTCAGAAAATGTTAAAAGAACACAAATAAGCCTTATACTTGGTATAAGTAAATGAAAAAACACATATCTGATAAAGGACTTTTATCTAGACTATATAAAGAATTCTCAAAACTCAACAATAAGAAGACATAATTCATATAGGAGGACAAAAATGACTTCTGGTTTCAGCCAAGGGGAAGCATTCCTGCTCCTCCTGTTTCTTCCTCTTTCACCTAAAAACACTATATATTAGATAAGAAAAAAGCATAAGAAATATTTGATAATTGGAATGAAGATGAACTGCTTATGACTTGAGACAAACGGTGGTGAACTTCCTCAGTTTTCTTATTGCCTCCCATATCTCTCAGACAAAATTTTCAATTCTATAATGGAACAGACAAAAAAATGTTTGAGGAAATGTCTCATCTCTTAGCCAAAAGGCTATAGAAAGTTGGCCAAATAAAAACCTGTTTGACCCACCCTACTCCAGTAAAAAGACAAAGGAGCAATGTTCCCCACAATAGTTTTAGTGGGAGCAAGTAAAAAAAATATCCATACCCCTTTCTCCACAAAAAAAATTATAGTGGCATAACAATTCCCTTGATAAGGTATTGCCTGGAGAGCTGCAGAAAAGATTTTATCTTTCATCTCCACCTGATAGAAACAAAAGAAAAAGACAGAATCTTAAAAGTAGCAAGAGAGAAGCAACTCATGTACAATGGATCCAAAATGAGATAAAAACTGACTGCTCATTAGAAACTATGGGAGGTTGAGGAAATAGGATGACATTTCAAAAGGTTCTTGGAGAAGAAGATTGGTAACCAAGAATTATATGAACAGGAAAACTATCCTTCAGAAATGGAGAGACCTGGAGCTAGAATTCAATGATAGAGTACTTGCCTTGCATGTGTGAGGCTCTGGGTTCTCTACCTTTATACCAAAGAAAAAAAGGAGAAGGAGAAAGAGAAATTAAGACATTTTCACAAACTCAGAGACACTTCATCATTAGAACTTATCCTTAAAAAAATACTAAAATTAGCCCTCAAGCTGAAATGCAAGGACACTAGACAGTAAAAATCAATAGACTGGAACTAAGAGTAACATAAAGGTAATTTATAATACGTAAGTGTAAAATACAATAAAATATATTTTTTTACTTGTAACCTATTTCTTCTTTTATCTGTTAAGAGATTAGATAAAGCAATATTTATGAGTTTTGATCAGCTTATAACATATAAAAAATGTATAAATAGGGGCTGGGATTGTGGCTTAGTGGTAAAGCACTTGCTTGATATGTATGAGGCACTGGGTTCGATTCTCAGCACCACGTATAAGAAAATGAATAAAATAGGCTGGGGATGTGGCTCAAGCGGTAGTGTGCTCACCTGGCATTCACAGGGCACTGGGTTCAATCCACAGCACCACATAAATAAAATAAAGATGTTGTGTCCACCAAAAACTGAAAAATAAATATTAAAATATTCTCTCTCTCTCTTCTCTCTCTCTCTTTAAAAAAAAAAGAAAATGAATAAAAGTCTATCAACAACTAAAAACATATTTTTAAAAATGTATAAATATACCAATTGTGTGGCCAAATAGCATTAGGAAATGACTGGAAAAGACCTTATCACAATGAAATTTTTGTATACTATTGAAATTTATTTGGTATTAATATGAAGTAGATTTTTCATATGTGAAAATGGTTATTGCAGATTCCAGGGAAACCACTAGAAAATAACAAAAAATTGTTAAAAAATAAAAAATTAAAGTTTCTATCTTCAGAAAATATCTATTTACAGAAGATAGCCAGTATTTAATGAATGGAGGATCAAAATATACAAAAAAGAGAAAATCTATCAAAATGGCAGATATAAAGCTTATGTTATGAGCAATTACATTAAATGTGAAAGATTTAAATATTTCATTTAAAAAAGCAGTACCTGGCATTAAGAATTAGAAAACAGTACCCAACTTTATGCTTACTACAGGAGACACTATAGATTCAAATACATAAATGGATCAAAATTAAAAGATTAGACCACGATATACCCAGCAAATGATAACAACAACAACCACCACAAAAACAGCTGAAGTGACTGTACTAGTATCAAACAAAAGAGACATTAAAAAATAACTAGAGGCCAAAAAACATCTTACAATGAAAACAGGGTCAAAGTATTAGGAACACAAGAAAATTACAAACATGTGCACCTTACAAACATAAAAGTCCCAAAATAGAGTGAAAAATGAAACAGTTAAAGAGGGAAATAAATAATATAGTAATAAGCCCTGGAAACTTCAGTATCTCATTTTTAATAATGTATAAATGTATTATTAAGAACACATAAAAGGAGATAGAAGACTTGAACACCATAAACAACCTTTACATAACATATATTTAAACAACATTTCATCAGAAAATAAAGTCACCTCAAGTGCACATAAAGCATTCCCCCAAACAGAATATTTGCTAGACCATGAAATGAGCCATATTAGGTTTTTGGTTTTATTTGTTCTTTTTAGTTATACATGATAATAGGTTTCATATTGATATAATTCTATAAGCATGAATATATCTTATTCTCCTTAGGACCTCAATCTTGTGTATGTACATGACAGTGAGACTCACTGTGTGGTATTCATATATGTATATAGGAAAATTATATCAGATTTATTTCACTGTCTTTTCTTTTCCTTTTCTTTTCCTCCCATCCCATCATTCCCCTTTCTCCAATCCACTTAACTTGTATTCTCACACACACACACACACTTGTTGTGGGTTATCATCCACATATCAAAGAGAATATTCAAACTTTGGGTCTTGGGGATTGGTTTATTTCATTTATCTTGATAGTCACTAGAGCCATTCATTTACTGGAAAGTCATAAAGCCAGTCTTCTTTATGGCTGAGTAATGCTCCATTTTATGTAAATGATTTCTCTTGTCAGTTCTTCTTTAACCTATGTTACTTAGTAATAGTGTTGCTTAGTTTCCACAAATTTGAGAACATGATATATATCCCTTCTTCTGTTTAAGGGCACATAGGTTGTCTCCATAGCTTAGCTATTGTGAATTGTTACATTAGGTTTAACAGGATTCAAATAATTTTAAAAAGAATTTTCCCTGACCTCAAGGGAATGAAATTATAAGTCAGTATCTGAAGGAAGATTGAAACATTCTCAAATTTGTGGAAACTAAGCAACACTACTCCTAAGTAACTAATAGGTCCAAGAAGAACTGACAAGAGAAATCATATATAAATATAAAGCTAAATGTACAAAAACCTTTAGAAGAAAACAGTTTGGTTTCCTGGTGTTTCCCCCTAGTTTATTAGGATAGAAGAATGACCATTGATTTTGTGTATTTCTTCTTTTGCAATATCAACATTTTCATCTTTAAAGCACTGCTTTTCATACATTTCATAAGTTTGGTATGTTTTAATTTTCACTCATCTCAAAATGTTTTCTAATTTATTTTCTTAGAAAAACTGCTATTTACAAAACCCCAGAAGTGTTTTTGTGAACACAAAACAAGCTGATTCTAAAATTTATATGGAAAGGAATATGATCTAGAACATTAGAACCACTTTTGAAAAGAACATTAAAATTGGAGGAATTAGGGCTGGGAATGTGGCTCAAGCAGTAGCCCGCTTGCCTGGCATGTGCAGGGCGCTGGGTTCGATCCTCAGCACCACATAAAAATAAAATAGAGATGTTGTGTCCACCGAAAACTAAAAAATAAATATTAAAAAATTCTCTCTAAAAAAATGGAGGAATCACTATGCTTGATGGTTACTTTATAGTATAGTAACCAAAAACTTGTGATACTGAGGAAGGAATAAACATATGGACTAATGAGACAGAATATAGATCTTAGAAATAGACCCACAAAAATATGCCCAACTGATTTATGTTTAAGTTGGTAAAACTATTCAATGGTGTAAGGATATTCTTAGCAATAAAAAGTTCTTAATAAACTAAGCCATTGGACATCCATAAACAAAACAAATAAATGAACAGGAACCCAGAACTCACTCCCACACCTTATACAAAATGAATTCAAAATGTATCATGGGCTTAAATGCAAAGAGAAAAATAGTAAACTATTTAGGAAAATTCCATGAGAAATATTTTGGTATTTGAAACTAGACAGAGTTTTTAGATTTGACCCCAGAATCGTGATCCATAAAAACAAATATTGATAAGTATATTAAATTAAAATTAATTTTATTGGTGAAATTCCTATTAAAAATAGAAAAACTACATAATGAGAAAATAATATTTTTTTAAACATTTATGTGTTACAGGACCTTTACCTAAAATATATGAAAGACTCTCAAATCTCAATAATAAAGCAACAATCCAATTATAAAATAGGCACTAGACATAGATATTTAGCTGAAGAGGACATAAAATTGGCAAACAAGCACATGAGAAGATGCTTAACTTTATTAGTCATCAGGGAAATGTAAATTAAAACCACAGTGTGATAGCACTAAACACTTACTAATGTGCCTAAAATAATAATAATAATAAAAACAATTCTAAAAAAACTAACAATTCTAAGTGCTAATAAGAATGAGGAACAACTGGAAAATTTATAATTGCTAGTGGGAATGCAAAATTATATGGTCATTTGGAAAATAATTTAGTAGTTTTTTAATAAAGTTAATTATACACTCCATATGGTCCAGAAATCTTACTCATAATCATTTACCCAAGAGAAATGAAATGTCCTCACAAGACCTATATGTAAATACTTGTCAGCCTTATTCCAAATAGCCAACAAACTGAAAAATCTCAAATATCAATTAGCAATTAAAAGGACAAATTGTGTTAATGCTCATATAATAACATGCTACATAGCAATGTTATTATATTAAATATTAATTTATTTTATTATATTTATTATAATAAAATGGAATGAACAATTAATACATGATGTGGATTAATTTAAAACATATTTTGGTAAATGAAAAAAAGCCACATACAAAAAGTTACATGCTTGGTCCAGGGGTCTCATGAAAATTGAAGGGACCTCAGTAGAGGAAATGAACCAGGGGAGGGAAGAGGAGATAGAAAGAGGTAATACAGGGGAAAGATAATGGTCAAATTATATTGCTATATTGTGTGCATGTATGAATATGTAACAAATCCCCAAGCTACAAACAACTATAATACACCATTAAAAATGGGAAAAAAGTTACATAGTATATAATTCCATTTACACAACATTTTGGAAAAACAAATCTCTAGTAACAGAAATTAGACTAGCATTTTCCAGAGACTATTGTTGTGGGGAACTGGTTGACTACAAACTGAAAGGAGGACTTTTTTTTTTTTGAACTGGAGATTGAACCCAGGTGCACTCAACCACTCAGCTACATCCCCACCCCTTTTTCTTTTTTTTAAATTTCAGGTAGGGTCTTGCTAAGTTGTGTAGGGCCTCTGTAGGGTCTCTCTCAGTTGCTGAGGCTAGCTTCAAACTTTTGGTCCTCCTGCCTCAGCTTCCGGAGACAATAGGATTACTGGTATGTGTGACTGTGCCTAACCAAAGGAGGACCTTTTGAGGTGATGAGATTTCTCAATATCTTGATTGTGACAGTGGTCAACTATATAACTAAATAGGGTGACTTTCAAATCAACCAGATTTTTAAAAAATTACTTCCACCAGTCCTATGACAATGCTACTGAACAACAACCACACTGAATAGTACAATGAAAAGTTAAGTCAACATCATTATCCATCAGGGAAATGCAAATCAAAATGACAATGAGATATCATGATCTCATTCCTGTTAGAATAGATATTTTAAAACAAAACAGTAAAAAAAAAAAAAAAAAGATAAATGCTGGTGAGGATATTAATAAAAGGGAACTCTTATACACTGCTGGTAAAAATGTAAATTCATATGGCCACTATGGAGGTACTTCAGAAAACTAAAAAGAGAACTACCATATGATCTAGCTATCTTAATTCTGGGTATATATCCAAAGGGAATAAAATCAGCATATCTGCATCCATGTTTATTATTGCATATTCACAGTAAATAAACATGGAATCTACTTAGATGCCTATCAGTGAATCAGTGGAAAAATAAATTGTGTATGTATGTACAATGGAATATTATTCAGCCAAAAAAATAAGGAAATCCTGTAATTTGCTACAGAAGGGTTGGAACTGAAGGACATTATGCTAAATGAAATTAGTAAGACACAGAAAAACAAATACCATATATATTGTCTCAAATATGAGTGCTAAAAATGTTGATCTCACTATAGAATATGGGAAGGGGACAGAGAGGGAGGATACAGTGAGATTGAATTATAGGTATCACAACACAGAAGTAATTAGTTCTAGTGTTCTAAAGCACAGTGGAGTGCCTGTAGTCCACAGTAACCTATTACATGTTATGAATAATGAACATCGGGAGCTTAAAGGCTCTGAACACAAAGCAATGATAAAGACATGGAAATCTTAGTTTCCCTGATTTGGTTAGTATGAATTTTTATGTGCTTTGAAATATCACACTGTAAGCCACAGATAGGTATAATTATGTGTCAATCACAAAATTTTAACATGTTTAAGGAGACAAAAATGCACACTATCTTGCTTTTATCATTACTCACTATATACAGGTATCAAATCATCACATTGTACCCCATAAATATGTACAATTAAAATAATATTAACTAAAATTCAAAATAAACTCTTTTCTTCCCACAAAAATACCACAGTCTGGAGACTCAGATATATTCTTGTTATTGTACAGTTCTCCTTCTTGTACTAGCTCTCTCTCCTTTTTCCTGGGTGGCAATTCATTCACATGTTCCCCAAGCTTACTACCTGATTCTCACCTTATTTACCTTGGGCTGATAACTTTGATACTTTATCATGATAACTGGAGGCCTCATCCAGGAGCTATCTCAACTATCTATTTTATTTCTTCTCTGCCTCTAAATCCTCCTACAATGGTGACTTCTCACCTCAACCTATGAAATAATTCTAATCCTTCCCATCTTGAATTCAAATCCTCTCATGACCAAACATTTATTTTTTAGATTTTTGGTGGACACAATATCTTTATTTTACTTTATGTGGTGCTGAGGATCGAACCCAGTGCCTCATGAATGCTAGACGAGCACGCTACCACTGAGCCACAACCCCAGCCCAAGCTAAGCCTTTTGAAAAGATTTTGTACACTCATTGACTTCATTTTACTTCACACTCATTTTTTTACTCTTTTGCACTCAGAATTTTTGCCAGCCCCCATCTAAGAAATACCTTTTATCAAATTCATCACTACCTTCCTCACTGCAAAACTCAAGACATACCCTTCAGTCTTCTTCACAGGTATTTCTAGTTTTGATTCTATTGGCTTTTCCATCCTTCATAATATTCTTCTCTCCTTTAGCTTCTCTAAAGGTGTTCTAGATTTGCCTTAATGCAATGTATAAAATATATTATCTATTAAATATTGAAGTTCTTTAGGATTCTCTCTTTGCACAAGTACCCTTATCACTTATCTGTTCTTCTTGTTATTTTTCAAATTCTCTAAAGGCTTTAATTGCTATCATGTATGCTGAAAAATCCTCATTCATTAAATATTTCTAATAGTTTATGCATTTCCATGGTCATATCAAATATAACATATCCCTAATTAAACTCAAATACCAATTCACGAGCAGTCCCCTAAACCTAATCTCATGTATCTAAGCAACACTATAATGCAATTATAGATGAATAGACTTCTCTCTCTTCCCTAACCATCATGTCTAAGTAACACTAATTTTGACATATTTTAGTTTTCAAATATTTATGAAAATTGGCCCTCTACTACAGTTCCACTACCATTATCCCACCCTTTTCTTGAAATAATATAGTCCCCTTCTTTATTATGACCAGCCTCTAAACTTGTTTATATCCAATCTCCATACAAATGCCAGGATAATCTATGTAAAATGAAACCCTAACTCTCTCCTAAATGAACCTTTCAACTTATATCCATTGTCTATAGGATGAAGTAAATATTAGTGTATGAGTTCAACTACATCAACAGGACTTAAAGGTACAAATCCCTCTTCCAAATTTTCCCAAAGACAACTTCAAACACTGGAAACTATGTTCTTCCAACCTATTTAAATCCCATGCAATGGGCTGCTCAGTGGTAGAGTACCAGCCTGGTTTGTGTGAAGTGCTGGGTTTGATCTTAAGCACCACATAAAAATAAATTTAAAAAAATAAAGGTATTGTGTCCATATAAAACTAAAAATATTTTTAAAAATCCCATTCTATTTGCGATGATATTCATGTTCCTTAATATAATATCATTCATAAGCTGACATCTGTCCACCTCTGTAGCAACTTTTCATCTCTATCCTTAAACAACATAAGCACTAAACTTAATATTATTTCATACCCATGTGGAAATGTACTTGTATGTGCATACACAACAGACAATTTTGAAATTTTTGATTGATGTTTTACCTTTGCTTTGAAAGCCTAGAAAATATAAAGTGTTATTCATAGTCACCATATTTACAGTTCCAATTTTTGTTTACTCTCTAACTCACTGTAGTCTGGTTTCTGCCTCTTATCCTTCTCCAGAAGCAGTCCTGACAAAGATCTCCAGTTAACTTCTACCTCTCAAAGCTAATAGACACCCTTTTTAAAATTTGTTTTCAGTTATAGATGAACACAATACCTTTATTTTATTTATTTATATGTGGTGCTGAGGATCAACCTAGAGTCTCATACATATGAGGCAAGCACTGTGCCACTGAGCTACTACCCTGGTCCCCCCAATAAACACCTTTTAAGCTCTAATTTTTCTTGAAATCACTACAACACATGGCAATGTTGATTATTCCATCCATGAGATTTTCTTATGTATTTGCATAATATCCTTATTGTTTTATGACCTGCTTTATGGTTGCATTTTTTCTGCTTCATCTCTCAAGGTACCACAGTCAGGTTCTTTCTCTTCTCAGTCTACACACTCCTCCTGAGTAATCTGATTTATGCAAATCACTTCAACTTCCTTCTCTGTTCTAATGATTCCTTTTTTTTTCATTAACCCTTATTTTTCCTCTCCTGATTATCAGTATATATATCCATCTGAATGTCTCAGAAGACATTCAAATTCAATATATCGAACTAATTGTCCTTTCAATGATTCTGTCCCTTCTGTTTTTTTTTTTTTTTTTTTTTTTTTTTTTTTTTTTTTTCTAGTTGGTTGCACTAACACCCATCCCATTGCTTAAACTGGAAATCTCAGAAAGGGCATTACTATTTTCCTTCCCCTCACTTCCCCGACCATGTCTGAATCAAAATAAGTTTTATTGATTCTATCTCACAAATAACTCAGAATCTAATTGCTTTTTTCTGTTCCTGCTGATGCTATGCCCCTTTAAGATCATATCATTTCATGCTTAAAGTAATGCAATAAACTCCCTAGTCTCTGTGCCTCTAATACTTCCTAATCCATCTTCTTCTGTCATAGTGCCCTTTCCATCTGAAACCGTCTGTACATGACTCAAAAATTTTCAATAACTATGTACTACCTGGAGGCAAGTCCTAAAAATATACCACTCCCACTCTCAAGCTCAGAGCACAGGTCACTAACAAATTATAAGCTCTTTCTAACTGAGCTCAACATGGCTTCAAAATACTTTTAACATACTTTTCCAAGAAGCTACAATGAACTTATCATAGTTGGAAAGCAAGATTAACTATCACTTCAGTCTTGGGTTCAGAGGATGAATGGAAACTACTCTGCATAGGGGTCAAGTCTCTTCATGATCAATGCTTCTTACTACCTAACCAAGCTTATCTCTGGTAACTTCAGGCCAACGCAATTTTACTACAGCAACGCTTAACTACTTGCACTTCCTGAAGGATGGCATGTTCTTTCACCTTTTTTGAACATTTGTATAGGCTATTCCTTTCACCTGGAAAGACTACCTCTTTTTTTTTTGTCTACATGGTCATCTTAGTCAGTTCTTCAAATATTAGCTCAAATGTCACCACTTCTGTGAAGTCTTAATTAGTTAAACCTGATGCTCATTCTTAAAGGTAGTATTATATACTGCATATAGCTCAATTGAGGTGATTGTCACATATAATTGTGTTAAAATGTATACACATCCATCTCCTTTTGAAAGTGTGGTTTGTGTTAAAAATATATACACACCCATCTCTTTTGAAATAGAATACTCACAATTTCATTGTACTCTTTCAGATGTTTTAGCAAACTCATATAATCCTCACAATAACCTTATGAGGTAAGTATATTATTATCCCATTCCTATATTTCAGATAAAAATTAGTCACACGCAGATTAACTACTTTACTCAAAGTTG